>NW_020455608.1:160549-406225 GCF_003342845.1 Nothoprocta perdicaria
TTTTTTTTTTTTTGCTTTATATAGACTTATTTATCCAGCATTTGCATTCATATGTTTCTGTATAGTGCATGCACTTGTGCTTGTGATTGGCTGTTTTAAAAAAAATGAGATTTGCTTAGCTGAGACTCTGTTGTGTGTATGCTTATGAAAACCATTGTCTTTATTTCTTAGTTTTGATCATAGTTTTTTTATTTTATTTTAACTGTCAACAGGGCTTTTGGGAGACGTTAGTAAAGAGCCAGTCACTTTCTTGGGGTTTCTTACCTCTTCCCTCCTGCAACCCTACATTGCAGAGCGCTCATCAACAGAAGTTGCTTTTGCTAAAGAAAATTTCCCTTTAAAACTTTCTCTTCTAAAACTTTGCTTTATTAAAGATTCACAAACTGATCCACAAGACAATATAGAGGCAGTTTTACTCATATGGTATACACCACTGATACTGTTCACAATCAAAGCAGACAGTTAAACTATCTGTTAAATGTTGTGAACCTGCATTACTTGATTACTGATTAGCCACTATAATCTTGTACACAGAAACTGACTTCAGATGTTTGCATTAGCTATACACTAATGTATGCATGTGTCTATAAGTCTTGTGTTCATTGATCCTCTTAAAATATTTGTGAGGTGGGTACTGATGTTCATGCTAATTTTAGCTAAAATAAAGGTGTGTTTTTTAAAAAAAAATTG
This sequence comes from Nothoprocta perdicaria, assembly GCF_003342845.1. Classification (NCBI taxonomy): domain Eukaryota; kingdom Metazoa; phylum Chordata; class Aves; order Tinamiformes; family Tinamidae; genus Nothoprocta; species Nothoprocta perdicaria. The sequence goes on from NW_020455608.1 coordinate 161,240, forward strand.
CTGAATTTCTGAATTTCCTATTAGGAACAACAATTCTTGAATTCCTGTTTTTTATGCTAGACTTGGAGTAGCATAGTTACATTGTATGTTTTTAAAAACTGAAAATGACTAATATTTAATAACTACTTTCATTTATTGAGACTGCTGTTGTACAGAGTTTTAAAATACTTGTTCTAATTTTCTCTTTTTCTTTTTGTAGCCTTATATTTTTACAGATCCACCTACTGTAAGAGTCACTCATGGGAGGATTTTCTCAGAAGTTGTATGTTTTTTCCCTCATGTGACTCATACCATGCGACTCTATAAAATCCGGGGTAAGAACTGTGAAACTGCCTAGATTCACGTTGTTTATTATTCATCGCTGCAGTCTTGGACACTACTTATACTTCTGACATTTGAATGCATTTCTAAACTAGCAGAGCATGCTTCAGGTAACTCCCCACAGGATCTAAAGACAGTAGGATCCCTTTCTAAGCCTCAATTACTGATCTGTAAGGTGAGGGAAAAGTTAACTTGGCAGATTTGTTGCTGAAACATCTTTCAGCACTGGGAAGTCTTACAGTATAAATTATCTGCAGGGAGTTATACTATCTTTTATACTGTTTGTTTTACAAGCAGTTTTGACTAAACACTCCTTTTCCTCTCTGTTCTTCAGACTTCTCTTGCTTTTATTTGGCCTGACAGAGCAGGGAACCTTTCGGCTTAATGATTCTTTTCCATAATTGGCCATAGAGTGAAATTTAAATTTCTGTGCGCTTATCCGTTGTTGTTTAAAACATGATTGACATAAATTTAAAAAAAAATCTTTTTATTAGAGGCTTTCCGTATTTCATTAAATGCAATGATTTTGTTTTTGTGTTAGCTCAAACTATGCATTACGGAAGAGCTGGATATAATCCAGCTGGAGTACTGTGTCCAGTTCTTCTGGGCTCCCAGTACAAGAGGGATGTGGAGCTACTGGAGAGAGTCCAGTGCAGCGCTACGAGGATGATGAGGGGCCTGGAACATCTGCCCTATGAGCAAAGGCTGAGGGAGCTGGGCCTGTTCAGCCTGGAGAAGAGAAGGCTGAGGGGGGACCTGATCAGTGTCTATAAATACCTCAAGGGAGGCAGTGAGGAGGAGGGGGCGGCCTCTTTTCAGTGGTGGGCAGGGATAGGACTAGAGGAAATGGCCACAAGCTGAGGCACCAAAAGTTCCACATGAACTTAAGGAAACACTTTTTGACAGTGAGGGTGCCAGAGCCCTGGCACAGGCTGCCCAGAGAGGTTGTGGAGTCTCCTTCTTTGGAGATCTTTAAAACCCGCTTGGACGCAGCCCTGTGCCCCGTGCTCTAGGTGACCCTGTGTGAGCAGGGGGGTTGGGCTAGATGACCTCTGAGGTCCCTTCCAACCTTCAGCATTCTATGATTCTGTGATTCTGTAATCTGTGCTTTGGTCGTTCTAAGGTTGTAAACTGGGTCTTTGTATCCTTGCTTAATATACTCATCTCTTTTAATGGTTGGAAAAATCCATAACTAAAAATATACAGACTAGAGTTTATAGATCTGCATTTTACTGACTAGGTCTGGAGTAGATGACATAGTTTTTTCCTGCTGTGTTGTTTTCATTTAGATATAATAGTGATATTAGTGATGTAATAGTCGTATATGTTAACGTTTTAACATGCTAGTAATGCTGAAGGTGGAATTAACATTTTTTAAAATGTGTGGGAAAAAAAAGCCATTTGACATTCTTTTCAATCAAGACATGAAGGGTAGTAAAATCACAAGCGTACTTGCATTTTACTTAGGAAAAACCAGTGCAGAATCTGAAATTGCTGGTAAATGCTTACTCTTCCCTTGTTTGAAGTTTGATTGGCTTACAATTTGACAGAGTAAAGGTGGTCTTAAGAAATTTATTGCAACATGCTGTCAAACTGAATGGGAAGAAGAATTTGAATATGGGGTGTGTGTGTGTGCGTTTACACACACTTTTATATACAAATCTATGACAATATATTTATATGAAAACATAATATTAAATATTTGGAAATCTTGGCTGCATTCCCATTTTTAGGTGTTAAAATAAGCTATCCTGACAATGAGTAGATTTAAAAAGAAGAAGAGTGGCTCAGAACAGAAATAAAGGTATTATAAAAATTTGCAGCATGAGCAAATGACAGTTTTTTTCCTCATTTTTTTCAGTGCTTCTAGAAAATATGATACCAGAAGATAGCTTACATTAAAATTAGAAGTTTTATGTATGTAGTTACATGAGATCTGTGCATCAAAAAAAAAAATGATCATAGTAACAGCTGAGAATTTTAGTTGGTATTATAGGTTCCCGTGGTGATAGTTTCTTTGGAAACAAACCAAACACATATAAAAGGAAATTCTGTGCTCAGGAAGTAACTACTAAGTAACTGTTCAAAGAGTAAGAAAGAAGTAATTAAGGAACTACTAACTATTGAAGTTAAAGCTCAAGGACTTCAGGTGGATGCAGAAAATAAAAAAGCAAAACATGAACTTTCACAATTTACAGATTTTGCATATGTTTCAGATTACTGTAGTAAAAAATAGCTATATTAATATATTTTATAATATATGATATACCTATTTTATATATTAATGAGCTGTTGGTATTCATGGATTGCATTAGACACTTGTAGAGTACAAGTGCAGTTTAGGAATGTGATTTTTCAACATTTTTAATTAATAACATTCTTGATTAGGAAGAAGATGTAACAGTTCTCATGATAGTGTTGTAAGTTGGAATTATATTAAAGATAATACTACAGCTGTTGGTATGTTTTTGACCAAAAAAAAATGTGGAAATGAAATGATCAGCTTTATTCCACTCTCAATGCCAGCCTATTTTTAAACAAAATGTCATTACAGAATCACAGAATATTCAAGGTTGGAAGGGACCTCTAGAGATCATCTAGTCCAACCTTCCTGCTCCAGCAGGGACACCCAGAGCACGGGGCACAGGGCGGCATCCAGGCGGGTTTGGAAGATCTCCAGAGAAGGAGACTCCACAGCCTCCCTGGGCAGCCTGTGCCAGGGCTCTGGCACCCTCACAGGAAAGAAGTTCCTCCTCACATGCAGAGGGACCTGCCTGTGTTTCAGCTTATGCCCAATACCCCTTGTCCTATCGCTGGCCACCAATGAGAAGAGCTTGTCCCCTTCTTCCCTGCATTCTCCCTTTATGAACTTACATGTGTTAATCATATCCCCTCTCAGCCTTCTCCAGAGAAAACAGGCAGAGTTCACTCAGTCTCTCCTCATCCGAGAGATGTTCCATTCCCTTAATCATCTTAGTTGCTCTCATTATTTAAAGAGTTAATTTAATATAGGGAAAGAAAATGTGAACTTGTACCAAAACTAGAAAATAAGATTGAGAAAATAAAGACAAACAAGAGGTTGTCTGTGTGTGCTTAGGTATCTTAGATTATTATGCATTATTATGTGGCTAAGATTGCAGTGTTCGGAAGCCCAGACTGTCACAAGGTTGTCTTTTGGCTCTCGTCTGCTAAGATACATTGAGCTGTTGTAACTATTAAGTCTTTAATTCTTAATGAACTCTTAATTCTTAATTAAGTCTTAATTCCTTAATATCTAATCCTTTAAAAACTGTCTTTAAATGTTAAAAGACTAAGAGAGTTAAGTCTCAGTCATTCAACTTCTGTCATCCTGTTTTTACAGTCTGTCGCCAAGCATAGTTTTATTTCATTACTGCAAAGAGAAATTGATTTTTTTCTTACTATTTGGTACTTTTTATAGACAACTGCCAGTCCTATTAGACTGTATTTATTTCCTGGTCATGGTCATATCAGTATGTAGATTCTCTCATTTTCAGTTATAACAGCTCATCAATTTGCTGTTCAGTAAGAACAGTCTGATAGAACTGCTGGATCAGAGGGCAGTAACTTCAGTGTTGCCTGTGAAAAGCCAAAGCTATAGTATAAGAGGAGTAGTGAATGCCAAGAAGTGGTTCCAGGGTATTAGCTAATGCTAAAGATAGCACTTAAGAGTGATGCAGCATTTCCTACTGGTTTATTGGTTCTTGTCATGAATATTTTGAATTATTGTAATACAGTTACTGATTTACTTTAACGGTGATTTCAGAATGACAGTCAAGTGAGTCCTGAATAAGAAGCACAACTATATTGTATAATAACTAACTGCACCAACTTCAAGTATCTGTATAGACAGGAAGGAAGAGCCGTCAGTGGAAAACAGATAGCTGTGTTCTGGGAATGCCATTGTTCTTTTCTATGTGATGTCTTTTTAAAAAAAATGAGAGGTTTTTAAATGCTTCATTTTTAGGTTTGGAAGGACAGTCTCTTGAAGTTTCTAATATTGTGGATATTAGAGGAGAGTATAATCGTGAACTTGCAATGAGAATTTCATCTGACATAAACAGTCAAAATAGGTTCTATACCGATCTTAATGGATATCAGGTAATTACTAATTATCAGATTTATTAGTTATAGAGGCATAAGATCTCAATTTTCAACTGTCTTAATACTTAAAATTGTAAGGAATTTGTGTGTGGGGGAGGGGGCGGTTCTTCATCTTTTAAGGAATTCACAAATTTTAAAAAATATAAGAATTGCAATGCCACAAGCTATGACAAGCCATCATGCATTTGCTTGTATAACTGCATTCTTTTTTTCCCTTTTGTCTTGTCTCTTTGGTTTGAGTAGTTGAGCTCTAGTCATGTATATAATGCTGAACAACTATTAGCTTTGACCTAGAAGACATCTACTTGCTGCTCTTAGAAATAAGACAGTGAATGTAATTTCTGGAGTGCAGTAAATTCTTTTTATTTGTAATGTAGGGGATGAAGTAGGTACAATTATTTTTTTAACATAAAGTCTGCAACATGGACAAAAGTTAGAACAGTTTTTCAATACTGTTACTGTGAGTACATTTAAAACAATACCTATTGAACAAAAGATTAAAAGATTATATTTTTGCCAATTTTCTTTGCATAGCTTTCCTAAAGTTTGTTTTCTAAAGGCCACAAAGCAAATATTTAAACGTGGAAATAATTTTAATACTATTTTTCATTTGTAATACTATTATTAATTATTGTATACTATTCCGTATAGTATACAATTAAGCATTGTGTATTATTGCATATAGTATTGTCATATTGTATAGTATTGTATAGTATTATTGTAATATTGTAATATTATATAGTATAGTATTACAGTATTGTAATATTGTATACTATTGCATACAGTACACAATTATTGTGTACTGTTGTATACTAATATATGTGTATATTGTATACTATTATTCATTTGCCATGTATTGTTCGTAATTCCCCTAGCATGTTCATTTAAAGTTCCCATTAGAAAACTAGGAATTCTTTTTTCTGCTACCTAAGATATATTCACAGCTTATTCTCTGGAGGAGGAAAAAAAAATGATCTCATTGTACGACTGTAATAATTCTTCTTTTTGCAGATTCTCTTGATGAATCTTTCAGTTTTTTTTTTTTTTTTTTTTTTTTTTTTTTTTTTTTTTTATACTGTACTTTGAATTAGAAATACACTGGAGTTATGATTTCCGAAGTGGTAGTTTTAGCCACAAATCTCCAAAAAGCTAAATAATACAGCTGAGTGAATACTTTGGTGCCAGTTGTCAATCATTGCTTCTGAAGCACCTGGGATAAATATTTGAAAAGGTCTTTGAAATTTAAATGCATGAAAAGAATGTATTTTATTGAAGTTCATGTTCATAATGTAGATTCAACCCAGACTGACGATGAGCAAATTGCCTCTTCAAGCAAATATCTATCCTATGACTACAATGGCTTATATCCAAGATGTTGGCGTTCGTTTGACATTACATTCAGCTCAGTCTCTAGGTGTTACAAGCTTGAAAAATGGTAAGTTTAAGATCATGGATACTATAAAGTACTTTCTGTTATGATGATCTGAACTATTTAATGTATTCACAGCTTACAATACCACCCGGTTAAAAAAAAAAAAAAAAAAAAAAAAAAAAAAAAAAAAAAAAAAGAAAAAACCCCACCTACCTCTGACAAGCTCTAGAATAGGGAGGATCCTGAGTTTGTTCACAAGCAGATCCCTTAGTCTTCATTGAGACATTTGTCACAAATCAGTAAGTTAGTTGGAAAGAGTTCTGAAGAAGACAAAATGATCAATAAATTGTCATAGCAGAGTAGTATTTATGCGAGAATTCTGATGTAACTCAAAGATCAAACAGCAGCACTGAATGATTCGTGATCTTTTGTACTGCTTTTGTGGGAGAAAAATGAATATAGATAACATGATATTAATTGTGTGTGTGTTTGTGTTTTATAATTTGTTTCTTTTTAATTTATTTGATTATTAAGGTAGAGGGGAGTGGACTTAGAAACTACAGAGTGCATAGCCTTATATCACTATCAAGCAAACTACTAGTGCTATTTTAAAGAACAGCATTAACTAGAGGATAAATATTACCCTGGCTAAGAGATTGAAGTAGAACCATGCCTCATAAAGTAAATGGAGTTCTTTGAAAGAGTTGATGAATATGTTGACAAGAAAAATCTAGCTGATATCAAGAATGCCAAAAAGGCATTCAGCCCAGCCCCTTGTAGCAGCGAAGCACATTCTTCAGACTTGCACCCTCAGAGAAAGTGAACCAGAGGTCAGTTGTTCACTGTCTGTTCTACTCCCAGATCAAGGAGACATCAAATGACACTAGCGAGTGGCAGAAAAAATAGGGTGTGTAAAGCATAGTTTAAGATTTGTAGGTCCTTGTTGTTGGGTGCTGTGAATTTAAAATTACGTAAGTTTGAAAAGCAGCTTGACTGAATACTTAGAATGAGTAAAAGCCATCAGAAAAAATGCCAAAAACCAGTTTCTTTTCAGAAAATGTCCCTGTTAATGTCTGCTCTGACAAAAGATGAATACAGCCATGGACTGATAAGGGTGTTAACAAACTTGATTCGTTTTAGGACAAAGAGTCTTTAGGGTTTATTTTTTCTTGGAATTAAAAGATGGCAGTTTGAAAATTGCCCCTGATTAGCAGAAGGATTAATCTTTATTCAAAACTTTAAATTGTCTGTAGTAATCCTGTATCTTCAAGTAGTAATAGAGAAGGAAACTTCATACCTGTTTCCCCTGGGAAAGTCAGGTTGTCACATCAAAAGCCCACCTCTTGCCTTGTGAGTCATGACCATTTCATGCTCTGGGACCTGCTCTTTGACCTTATCATGATACTGAGGCTCCTCATAAAGACATTGGCCTATTTCAGTGAGGAAAAGGTGATGATTTGGCTGCTTATGGATCATGGAAGCATGATCCATAACTTAACAGATAACAGCTCTGAATGCTCTGTGACTTCGTTTGAGCTGCATTCATTGCCTGAAGCTCAGAATAGTGGAAGAATATATCCCATCAAGAACACATGATAATCGTTTTAGACTTCCTTTTTTGACTAGAGTCTGCCTGACAACTTTTCAGATGTTGGTAGAGCTCTTAAGACAATTTAATTTGTATCCAATCACTCAAGTAAGAATAAGCTTCACCAATCTTCAACACATCATTGACCCCAGGTGTGATAGTTACACGTGCTGTACATGCAAATATTTCTCTCTCTTCTTACCAGACTGCTACTTGACAATGCTGATAAAAGTAGATTTTCAGCTATTGTTGTATTCAAACTTGCATCGTTGTGATTTATGCCAGCCAGCTAAGAAAACTTTAGCCACTTTTGGAGCATTTGCATTATTAAACTGAGAGATACTACTACTCTTCATAAGTCTTGCCTGTTATGTAAAAATGCCTTGCATATTTACATAAATGTAAAGAAAAACAAAACCCCACAGGGTTTTATATTTACATGACCTAAAGCCTAACACTAACATAATTTATTGGGATTCTGATACAAGAAAATGCCTTTTTTTTCCCCAGTATGGGAAATTAGATCTAAATGCTTAAGTAATTTAAAATAACATTATGATTGCGAATTATTCATTTATACATCCAGCATTAAATTCTATGCTATACAAACCTCTGGTTTTGAGTGGGTCAGCTTTAAGTTGTTACAAGGATTGCAGTTAGTAGAACTGAATTCTTCTAGTTTGGTTATTTATGGGGCAAGGGAATTCTTCAGTGGGTTTAGTTCTGTGATATATTGCCTTATTTCTTCACCTATAGACATGCCTTGGAAAGCTATTGTATGTTTGGTTGCATTATTCTGCTTCTGTACTAAAAGGAGTTTACCTCTAGTATCTACATCTTTTTTTGTGGTAGACCAGCAGTGATCTATCTGCATATCCTCAAGAAATGTATTCTTGTAGACTGACATGGCATATTTCATCATAGAGTGCAATATCATAGAGTTCTTATATCTCTTTGACAAAGAGCTGTAAGCATCAGCAAAGGGAATGCAGATAACCTGCACTGCTGCATCCTGTGCCCCACTAACTACATGAAGTCTTGAAGTGATTGATTTGCCACATCAGCCCATTCCTTATTTCAGTCAGTGCTGCAATGTGTGTTTCAGCAAAGAGCTCTCAGTCAGTCACACTAGAGATTAATGACACAAAATTAATTTCCCTTCAGTCTGATCTTGTGAGTGAACTTGATGTGACCTAACCATTTTAGATGCTAGTTAACTCTCAATAATGGAGAGTAATTAGGGTGCAGAGGCTCAGTTACCTTGTGTATCTGTGTATCAACAATTCTAGTCTCTGCATCACAGAATGACGTAGCATCTGTCCACAGAGATAGACAGACTTCTCTGTCTGTCTTTGAGTCATGGCAAGTAGAGCCGATGATGCTTGAGATATTTCAGATAAATATTATGGAGAAAATGGCTTTCTGTGAACAGAGTTTCAATCTAGTCAGGGGCATTGGAGGTGTTCTTCCCCACATCACTTACATGGAAGAGTATATATGTGCCATATCTCTTTGGCAAATGCTTTTGTGTCACATGAGGCTAAAGGGGTGGTTGGCAACATCAAATATTTACTCTGTATCTGCTTATTAAAAAAAGGGAAAAGGAAAGAGGGGAATATATTCATCACGTTGGACTCCTTAATAAGGAACCAAAATGAACCTGAAAGTTCGGAGGTGCTTAAAACTATGCTCTTCTCTACCTTTCTTGTGAAAATCATTCAGTGATTTCCTAAAGATCCTGACAGAAAAGTCAAAAGCATCACAGCTTAGGCAGATGCCTTTGATAGCAGATTGATCTGTTTTTCAAGCCATAATCCACTATGTCAGGTTTATCAGAACAGATATCTGTCATTCTTGATTCAAGACATGTTCTCCTTATGAGTAGTTGGTTACCTTTCGTGCTGTCAGATGATTCCAGCAATGTGGAGTAGGGTTTCTCATGTTATCATGTTAGGGTATGTTATCAATATCTTCAAGATCAACTCCAAGAACTGTAAAATACATATGCTACAACTTTCCATTCTTTCCTACCTTCTGTCAGTTCGTGGGATTTGATGTATAATAGTTCTTTTTAATGCAAGGTGCTGTTCTTCCTCTACTTGAGAAGTTTCTCCCAGTTATGCACTAGTCCACTTTTTCTAGTTCACTAGTGGATTCTTCTACAGGCACTGGAGGAACCTACTCATGCACTTATTGTGCATACAACCTATGCAGAGGACGTTTCTGCAGAGCCATTAAGAAAGGCAGTGCTTTAATTTATTCCAAACTAAGAACTTCTTATTCAATATTTGTCTTGTTCAAAGTTCTTTTCTTCTCACACAAATGAGGATATCCACATAGAAGGAGTGATTGTTAGTATTTATTCTTCATACTATCTACTTTTTTTTTTTGTCTGATACCACCTTAAAATATCACATGGGGAAAGAATGTGCTTTAGAGGTGCACTCTTTCATATAGCATAAGATAAGGACACATGCTCTGAGAAGGACTCTGCAAACAGATGCAGCTATTCTGGCTGCTTCTCCACTTCAGTGCTTGATGCACCAAGTCTCCCAGTTATAAATAATATTTAAGAGTAATGTTCATGCAAGATTTCAATTTCAAATTTGATAAAGAATTGAATGAAAGGATGAAGGGCATGTGAAAATTTAGGGAGGTTGTAAGAACCAAAATCAGAGACTTTAACTGTTTTTATAATCTGACCTAACAGTAACAATCTACTATTCCTCCTTCATCAGTGGGATCCTTTGCAATTATTATTTTAGGGAGAGACATTATCTTATGTTGAATAAAGCCTAACATATTCTTGTGGCCTGTGAAATGTTTACATTGCTTTTTCAGGTCAGTTAGAAGTAATCATGGATCGCCGGCTTATGCAGGATGACAATCGTGGCCTTGGACAAGGTGTCCAGGATAACAAGATTACAGCTAATATCTTCCGACTTCTCCTGGAAAGAAGACATGGAACAGATGTGGTAAGAATGGTTGTCTGGAGTTTTTGAATAATTAATTATATGACAAAACTTCTGTGCTTTGCAGCAGCAGTGAACTGAGTAAAGAAGTTTCTCTGTGAGCAGTAGAACTGAGGAAATTGGACCTCCTAAGGAATTCTGTCTAGGAATTCTGTGTGATCTCTTGCATTGTCTCACCATAACAACTTACTTTTCCCTAGTAACATAATTAACTTAAACTCACATTGCATCACACTAGTTGAATACTATTTTGGAAGTCTCTTTTTCAACCATTGTGGGTCTTTTTTGTTTGTTTCTGAGACTTTCAGAAAATGCTGATTAGTGAGAAATCTTCTTGTCAAAGTTGACTGAAACTGGGCAAAGACTGAGAAATTAAGATGAACAGAGTGAGCATGAAAACTATATTATCCTGTTCCTGTAAGCTTTACTTTCTTAGGAAATGAGGCTTTCCTGGAAATATTTAGATACCAGACTTAAAAACATTCTCATTTCATTATCAGGCATAGAAGGAATGAGATTATTTTGATTATTCTATTGTAAAGAGATCTTAGCACAACTTGCCTTGATTCTTCATTTTATACCTTAGTCTTTTGAATAATTCTTCCATGTTTTCTTCTGTTCTCTGCATTTTTTTCCACTTTTGTTTTCTCCTGTCCTTGTTGAGAAGGACGATATGAGGAGTACATCTTTATACTGAGGAAATATAAATGATGTCAGTTTTTAAAATCATCACACAGCTAAAGAGGTTGTATACTGAGCTAGAGATAAATATGCAGATACATTGGAATTAATTCTGGTTTGTAGTGGATATCATTAAAAGGTGAAAGGATGTTAATGCTAAGCTTAAAACTAATTTTCACCATTCATTGGTTGACATATTTTTGGTTTCTTTTATTTTAGAGGTTGTACATGTTATACATAATGATTTTCTGGTTTCTCAACTTGCACAGCATCAACACTATATTAACTGTAGTTATCAGCATGGTATAGAAATGTCTGAACTAACTTGAAAACAAGTTGAATCCTGGAATTGAATCCTGGAAGCCATCTAGCTGTAACAGCTCTGACCATTGCACAGGTTAATATACCTTGGCAAGAGGAGACCTGTAGAGAGATCTATGCTGTCCTCACAAACTCCTTTTAGTACTATGGATTATTTGTGTTTTATTAAAGCAATGTGTTGTGCTGCTAATAAGAACTGTTTGATATGGAAGGCTGTATTTGCATTAGAAAATAATTTGGAACAACAGTAGCAGATGAAACCAGACAGCACTATGGTGGTTGGCTGTACTCTGTGTGGTGTGAGTATTTTCCATAGAATCATAAAATAATCCAGGCTAGAAAGGACTCTTTAAGTGCTCTCTCTTCTGGCTGAATCCCTGTTCAAGGCAGGTTTGTCTTTGTGTGAGGATGAACTCTCCAAAGCTTCAGTTGTTGATAAATACCCTAATGGAAAGTTTAGGACTCATCTTGTGCATAACTGCAGGGAAGCCTCTGGCTTTATTTCTTCCAAAATAAAACTAGTCCATACATACTAGAAACCTCTCTGAGAACTGAAACGGTGCTTGGTAAGCAGGGATTACAAAAAGTTTCTTTTCAGGAAGCTGAAGAAGTAATGTGCCAAGTAATTTGAAGCTACATCTATTAGAATAGAGGCAAATTAAGCACCTGCTTTGGGGCTTATTTGCTTAATAAAATGATTTTCACATATATTTTCCAACTTGTTTGGATAACTCATTCAGGCACTCACTGCAGCTGTCTTTTCTTATTAAAAAGAAAAGGCATCCTGCATGATCTTTCTTTTTGTTGTTGTTGTTTTTTTTGTTTTGTTTTCCCTTGTTGACTTATTCTGCACAGGTTCCTGATCTATGCAAAGAGAGCAGCATGATAAGTTACCTGTTAGAAATGTTTTAGGTGTTTTGATTGTCTGTGGTTACCCAGAAGTGGTGAAGAGGAGTTGGTGCAGTTGAAGAGGAGCTGTTGGTCTAATTGCTACTAAAGCAATTAGACGAACAGCATAGCTTGTAGCATAGCTTGTGCATCACCCAGAAGCAAATCACTTAAGAAGTGTTGAGTAAAGATGCATTATCTTTCTCTTGTTGTTTTGGAAGTTCAGTTTTCTCAGACTGATGAATCACTCTGTTTTTCAAAATAGATCTGTCAGGATATCAGTAACATTCCCTGATCCATGTTACTTTTTATGTTGTATTAAAATAAGGAAAGGTAGTACTCAGCTTTTCTCTCTGTTAAATGTAGAAATATATGTTTTATTGCATTGTTACTCAGAGGATAGTTGTTATAATAGCTTAATAATAGCCCTGTCAGAAGAATTGTGAAGAAATTATGCACTTTAAATCTCTAATAGCCTGCAAAGTGTGATTCACACACTGACCTTAATTTTGTTGGAAAGATCTATTTGTAATTGACTTAAGGAGCCATGGAAATTGCAAGAGAGGCTTTTGATTGCCTTGACTGCATCTTTGCCAGTAAAAGCTTTTTCTGCCCTTACTTAAAGATTATTTTATTCTCTGTCTTCTGAAAAACTTTTCTGAGGGACAAGATTTTGTTCTGTTTGAAAAAAAACCCTATAAAACATGAGACTCTGAAGACAAGATATTCAATTCCTTAAGAACGAATTAAAGTAAGTGTTATCACTTGGTAGTAATTCCTGAATTTTTGCTTGTTTGTTGTTTTTGGCAATATCAATTGAAAAATTTGCTTCATTTACATCTCTACAGTACCTTTTGTCTTTCCCCACCTTCTGCTCTGCACAGAATATTTAAATGGCAGAGATAAGCAACATGCATGTGTTCAGGCATATGATTGACCCATCCAGGAGGAGGGCAGAGTTTGTAATGATGACTAGCATAATCAGGTAGCCTATATTCTGCTAGATCCTTAATTCTCATGTTTCCTGTTCATTGGCTTTTGAATTTTAGTTGTGTCTGGCCGATAATAAGCATCATGTTCATTTCACCTTTGTGCATATGGCTTCAGCAAATGTAATTTCATGTTAAATTGCACTCATCCAATTCTTTGTTAAAGGTATCCCTCAGACCTCTGTTGATATATTTAGATATAATTTCTGTCCACATCTTTTTCTTCTACTACTAGATGTAGTAGATGTATAATTTTGATCACATGTTCATCTTCGTGCTTGTAAGTGCTTATGGTCTTTGCATATCTTTTTGGTTTCTCTCCTAATATCCCCCTCAGATATTGAGTATGAACTTTGTGCATTTCCTTTATATATCAACGGGATTATTGTTCAACTGAAAAGAAGACTGAGTGCAATTATCCTTACTTACCTGTCAAAACAGAGAGCAGTCCTTTATTTTTAAAAACATGTTCTTCATTTTATATTTATGCTAAGCCGCCTTAAAGGTAAGTATAAGTATAATAAGTATATTATAATACAGTATTTCTTCGAAGTGGTAATATCTTTTCTTCACCAGTGACATAGCTGGAGAAGAGGATGCAATTCAATGTACCCTCTTTCTTCCTCAGTTTTATATTTCAAATTAGCTTTGACTTGCTCAACTCATTTAATAGAATTTGTAGCCCAGTCTTAAGCAAAGGGCCAGTATTCACTTGCTCAGATAGATTCTGTGCTTTGGGAGGAGTTTATTTAGAGAAGAGATGATAGAGGCAGTTAATAAAATTGCAAATATGTGGCAGTTGGCTGAAAAAAATTTTTTTTGCCATGTAAGACTATTTTTTATTCTTACTTAATATCAGTAATCATTTTCTATGAAATTATATGCTTGATGATGTAGCCATTTCTGTCTTATGGCTCAACTGCATTTGCCACCTGTGGTGTGTATTTTTATAGTGCATACTTATATTCCAGGTAGTAGTTATGTATGCTTGCTAAGATACAAAAACAATCAACTGCTAATTAACTTGATGTCATAAAGAAGCAGAAACCTGTCATTTACTTAACTACTTCTAGTTAGGAGCATTTTTAAGCCCATGTGTGGCAGCCTCTAGTATTACAGTGGTCATCAGTGTTTTTTTCTGACACTAATAAAGATGCGTTGCAGAAAGGTGCTCATTAAAGATGCATTTATTTCCCAGCTCCAGTCATGGGATACTGGTCAAAGCTGTAAGGAGCAAGTATTTAGTAATAGGGCAGCAACCACTCATAATAGATGGCTAATAATGAAATAGGTAGTAAAGAAACTTACTCTGATTTCTGTACTTGTATCTCAGAGGCTTCTTTTGTATGCATGTTTCTACAGTGGATTTCTTCCCATTTTCTTTTTAGTTTTTGTTTGTTTTCATATTGTGTGTACTTGTCTGCTGTCTCTGTTTATATGAAAGTGTTGAGACGAGTACTACTCTCTGTTTGTGTGAGTGGCCAAGTGCAAGGTATGTATGTGTGCTCATGAGCTGCTTTTGGGAACATTTGCTCTGCCTTGCTGCTGCATGGACACAGAATCTCAGAAGCCTCTCGTCTGAAATAGTGGGATGAGTGGAATCTCCTGATCTTAGAGACTACAAAATTCAGCCTTAACTACTATAAGGAGACTACAGGAAAACTTCATAGGAAACTATAAAGGAAAACCCTGGGCCCAAAGTTCCCCATATCTGACGCCCTCTCATAGTTAAAGTTGTTTCACTTGCAGCATCAGTGCCAGCCAAGAATCTGCCGACAGTACAGAAGCTCCAAGGTGATTGTACCCTGAACTAACTCAAAACCTTGTGTATATTTTACAATGAAAAAGAGATTTTATTTCCTATAAAATGAGCCTTTAGGGACCCTTTTCACTTAGTGTGGCAGAAATATGTCTCCTGAGTAATGCCTCCAAATGAATTGATAGAAAATAGCCTATTTCCAGATGAGATGTGTGGGGTTTTTGTCTTTTTTTTTTTTTTTTGGTCTGCTCTTCTGAGTCTTCCTTTGTTGGTCTCTTTAACAGCTGTCACAAAAGCTAAGCAATTCAGATCAGGATTTTCAGAAAAGAATTGGAAATGTTCTTTTAAAACAATATGTACTTTGATATGCAAAACTATAAGTGATTAATATTTCGATATTAACAAAATATATACGTGAACTGTTCAGGCAGTTTTGCACATTTTTCAGGACATTTGCCCCAGGATTTCAGGAGAGACTTTGATTTTCTACTGTAACATGGAATTACTTGGCAGCAGTATTCTTGTTTTTATAGTCTTACGATTTCAGGATAGTTGTGTGTTCAGCAGTCACATTTGTGGCTGGACTTGGGTTTCTGGCTGCAGTTCTGCCAGGCTTCCCCAAAAGGGATTACAGACTTGCTCTCTTAAAAAGGGTTCTTCAGGCTTTCATAAGGAAGATAATTCTGCTGAATATTCTTGTGCAGCTTCAGGATCTTAAAGTGCTCTGAATCCCACTGCTCAGAGAAGGTCTGCCCAACCTTATTTGATTTATATTCAATTTTAGTGTTCCCTTATAGTCACTAGCCAGTATGAAACCTACTTGAAGAGGAGAGAGGTTTTCTTTGATAAAAGGTTAAGTCAGCATTGCAGTCTTGAGAGAACTATTCACATAAGGAGAAGAACTTGTTACTATTATTAATATTCCTGTTTATGAAAAATGACAGAAGTTTGGAGATTGAAGGAGCTCTAAATTTTTTTTTTCAAAAAAAAAAAAAAAAAAAGAAGTGACTTTGTGCACGCCATGGTTTCTGAAGGATAGATTTAAATGCTTTTCAACCTGTAAACTTTTTTTTCACTCTGCCTTGTTATCTGACTGGTATTTGTTTTGCTGTGAGTGAAAACCACACTATCTAGTGAATGTTTGCCTTTTCAAAAGCACCAAATTTTTTGCCTATGCATGATCTCTGATTCCAGAGATTGTTATCACAAAAATTAGGAATTAGTGGCGTATTGTTATCTGGAGGATCTTCTACTGAAGAATTTATAATCTCAGAAATGTTTTTGTGTTATAGTGTACAATTAGCTGAATTTCAAGAAAACGCATCTACTTTGCACTGTAAAGAGCTAAGATCCAGGAAGTCTGGCACATAATGATTATAATTAAGTTGAAACAGTTTATTGCTGGTGTCCATGCAAGAATGCATTATAATTTGCTTACTGTCTGTCTACAGACTTATTCCTTGCAAAGTGGGTAGAGCTCTACCTGATTAAGAATTTAAGACTTTTCCTTTGAGGGAAGAGCATGTGTAATGTAAACTATTGTTACCTACCACATAATATACTGCAGGACAACATATTAACATAGTTGTTGCCAACCATTATGTTTTTCACCTGTAAGCAGACCAGCATATTATCATCCAGTCAGACTTCTCACATATAAGTACCATCTTGTTGAATATGTAAATATACTGTCAACATTTAAATCTTTAAATCTTAGGAGGAGAACCAAATTTAGGGTTTTTTTTTCTTTTTTTTTTTTTTTTTTTTTTTTTTTTTGTATTTTTTAAAATATATTTTGAGTTTCTTGGCTGACAACCTCACTTTCCAGATTATGACTGGGAAAGAATTAATAATGTTGCCATTCCAAGTGGTGAGACTAGGGAAGCTCTGAGGAGTCATCTTACTCTTGAAATTGAGTTGTTAGTCTAGAAGTGCCCATCCTCTGAGAGTGCTGCCAGTTGGTTTTCTGAACCTGTGATTGAGAAAGTTGAAAAACATATTGAGTCTTTTATCGCAAAGCGTAAGGAGACAGCGACTGTCTTCCTTCAGAACTAGTTCATGCAATTTAATATCGCAGTCTGTTGCTCTACATCCCTTGTTTTAGCCGGCCAGTGATCTTATCTTTTTCCAGATTGTTTGAATGTCCTGAGATCCAAAGTATTCATCCACATTTCAGCATGTTTGATCAGATAATTTGAATGCTGGTGAGCTTTTGGAGTTAGAATTGAATTCCTTTTCTGACAAGGGCTGTTTTGCTCCATAGCAAAAACTGTCTAGAGGACTAAACTGTCAAGATCTGTGATTTGATGTTCACATCTGGCCCAGTTTCCTATCCTTACTTCTATGTGGGAAACTTTAGACCACTTATATATGTTGAAAAGCTAATTGTTTCTCTATTAGCTAGATTAAAGTCCAATTATCAGCTGTTTCAGCTTCATTTTCTTCTCTACCCATTCCTTTTTCTTATTCTGTTACTAAGTGATTTCTGGAGTCTTAATTAGTGTGCTTCTTTCCAATTAAGGAGCCCTGGTCCTCAATTAAATTCTTAGTGGAAAGCCCTTTCAGTCATTTTATAATATGTTCTATCCTCCTTTTAAATAAATAATACAAATAAAATAATATAATCAATATCAATAATCAGTAAAATAATTTTTACTTATGCTATAAGGGCAAAGGAGATTCCAGCCTGTATGCCATATTCCTCTAGAGCATTCTTCATACATTAAGCCTTTTCTATAGCTTGCTCCAGTTTGTCCCCTAAGGTTATATTGGAGTGGGTTGGTTTTTTTCTGTTGTTGTTTTTGTTTTGTTTGTTTTCCCACAATTATCTTCCTTTTGATGATAAGGACAGCTTCAGTATGAAGATTTGATTACATCTATTATTGCACAGTCATTTAAGGGGGTCACATTTCAACACAGGATTTGCTGTTGGATAGCTAGCTATATAAGCGTGCTATAAAGTAGTTTAAAAAAGAACTATGTGGTCTTATTAGAGCTCATTAAGCTAACACTCAGCTACATCTCTGGCATCTGTCAGAGTCTTGCCAATGCATGGTGTTTGTAAGGTTGCCAGTAGGGCTTCATTCATTCCTTAAGTGCTAAACACACACTGAAGTTGAGGAAATAATTACTCCTTGAGAGAGCGGTACTTTAGCTAGATGGAGACTCTGTCTCCGTGTTAGCAACAGCAAGGTACTGCTGAAAGCCACCCACATAGTGAAATGTACAGACTAACTGTTCTTCCAAATGTGTGGTCTATACATTCACAACCTCCCCTTCTGTCTCTCCCTCTGATTCCTGCTTAAATTCTGGATCGCATGGCTGTGAGGGGAGAGACATGTTCCAATCCTTCTTACGTCTGTAGTGTATGTAGGAGGAAAGTGGGATTTGAAACATCCCTTCTGATTTTTATGTATTACCATTGTCTTTGTAATATTTGCAAAAACTTGTTTACCCCTTTTGGGTTTTCTGGCAGCTTTTGACTCTGTGAAATTTCATGCTGCTATTACAGTTGTAGATATTGTACAGTTGTAGAATTACCGTCTCTGGGAAGAGATGATTGCATTTCCTGTGCTGGTGCAGACATTTAGAAATTGGCTCTGGTTCCAGGCTTGAAAATATATGGTTCAAGATACAATCTCCACGTAAATCTTGGTAGTTCTTTTCAAAGTTGGAATTTTGGTTAATGCTCAAGTAGAACACTTAGGTCTGTACTAAAGTTGCAGATCTAAACGCAGCAGGAGTAAAGATGTGTCTGGGGGGAATTGAATCACTTCTGATTCTAGCATTTGCCAAAGTCCTTCAAGACTATGCTACTCTGCTTAGCCAGTTCTTGAATCTAAGAATTTAGGAGCCATTTTTTATAGTTACAGTGCGGTTTGTCTAAGAATTTAATCCCTTCACCTTTCAACCAAAAATGATTTCTTCACACCCATGCTTCTGCCTTGAAGTTACCGGTTTCTTTCTGTGTGCTTTGGTTATGATTTCTCTATTGCTACATACATTACTGCATTTCTCTATAAAAAGTACATTTTTTTTCAAGTCAGTTCTCCTAGCCTGAAGAAGATTTTGAACTACTAAGTCCTAGAAAAATGTCCTGCCCTGTGGTATCTTCACCTCCAGATGAGAATGAGGACTTGATATTTTTCCTACTTTGATGTGAGCCAAAATAAAAACTTGCTTGCATTTATTTTTCTGTGCTTCTGAGATGTTTGCCTCTTAGAATCATACTGTACTAGATTTAGTATATCTTTTTTCTCTAAGAAACACAGTTATCAGAAAAACGTCACTTCTGTACGTCTCATGTGGCCTAGGTGCTTTTTTTTTACTTTGAGGTTCCTGAAATTACGTGGATATCTAAGCGAGTTATGTTTTTGCAAGCACTGTATTTCCAGGCATAAGGTTGCAGTGGGTAGAAGTAACTAGTAAATGTTTAAGATGTCTTATAGTGTCATCCACAGTGCTAATGAACATTTAGATAAAACCTCAAAAATAAAAAACAGAATTATTTCTTTGAAAACCCGCCCATCTTCCTCTTTCAGTCTTGTCGGAGCCTCTTAATTCTGAAAATTCTGGAGTAATGCAGAAAGGGCTGTAAATAATTGCTGTGTGCCAATTGAATCCATAAATATGTATATCAAAGGTTTTAGTTGTGTTGAGCAACTTATTTGAAAGTTAAACTGATCTTGTGAAATACTCATTTGAAAATCTTGAGTTACTTGTTTTTATGTTGTGGTTTTGACCAGAGAACTTTCTGAAGAGGTCAGTTTTGATTATATTTTATTCTGATCTTCAGTGACAATTCTTCTAAACAGTTTTAGGTCTAGGTAACAGAACTGTTATGCAAAAATTTCATTTGTGGGAAAAGAGATAAAATGTTGACATCTGCCCACATAGCTCTGTTACATAGCACTGAATTTCATGTTACAGCTGAGCAGAACACTCTTCTCTGAAAGCAACAGTCACAGGAATTTTTATTTTGGTCTCAAAAGTATCGAGATCTCTTCTGCCACCTCTGTTTCAAATTGTGCTGCTAGGCATGATCAGGGCTCAAATACCTTAACATGCCCAGGTGCTCTTTTGAGGATATAGTACTACTTACTTTTGTTTGATAAGGTACCTTTTTTGCCCTAAGTCATTTCCCGTTTGTTACCAAATGTATTAAAAACGATAGCTTTGTTTTACATGTGGAAAAGAGGACCATTATTAAACTGTTTTCTAGTTCACACTACTATTTTGTTCAAAGAAATTTCAGTGACAGAAGCTGGTAGGATATATACAGCATGTCAGAATACCCAGAACAAGGGACTCTTTATGCTCTAATCTGTCTAGAAAAGCAATATTTTTGAAAAGTATTCTGGTAACATCAAGAATGAATATTTTTTTTTTTTCTCTCTCTCTTCTGATTAGGTGCTCAAGAATTGCAGGGCTAGAGAATCGTGAATTTATGATTCTTTCTTAAAGTTTGTCAAGTATACCAGTTTTCAAAAGAGGTATTTTGTTCCCCTGCTGCCAACTCTTATAAAAGTCACTTTCTATTTTGTAGCAGTTTCCCTAACAAATGAAAAAAATCAACAACAACAAAAAACTTGTTAAAGACAAATAGTTTGAAGGCACAAAGCAAGTGGGAAGTGAACAGCAAGGACTAGCAATAAATATTGACAAGCAACCCATTACACAGAGCTTTTCATTAGAAGGCTTGTCGTTAAGGACATTTTCTAGATTACGTGTTTGGGGTGTAACGCTGACAACAAAGCAGTGGTGCAAGTGGCAATACATTCTTACGATCATTTTTGAAAGAGGCAGTAATTATTTGCAAAAGCGGTAGATATTCCTTGTGATGAAAAAGAGAATTAGGGAATGATCAGAAGTTTCCAGAAGTGATTAAATGGTCGGTATATAAATTAAAATATTGTCTCAATAGAATCATATGTAAAGTAAATGTGTTTAGAACTTTAGACACGTTCATGTGTTAACTTGAGTTAACAAATATTTTCTCTATATTTTGCAGAATGAAGAGAAGTCATCAGTTAGTTTTCCCTCACTCCTTAGCCATATAACTTCTACCTTCATAAATCATCCTGTAATTCCAATGACAATTTATGCAGATTCAGGTGTCCCTGAGATACTACGTTCTTTTTCCCCACTCATGTCATCCATGCCTTGTGACATGCACATAGTTAATCTGAGGACAATCCAGTCAAAGGTAAGTCAAATTATTATTTTAATGACCAACCGTATGATACAGCTTATTAATAGAGTCTAGTAAAATATTTTACTCATATTATATACAAAATTCACAAATTACCTTCCTGAACTGCAGTGTAATGACTAAGCTTTTGTAATCATGCAAGAACTGAAGACCTTTTCCATGCTGGTCATTTTTTGAGTGTTATGACAACTCTTGAGTTTGCAGCCACTGATTTGGTTTGTGCACTTCAAAGATAAAAATACTAGTAGTTGTATGCCTGAACTAGCATTATAGTTATTATAGAAGAAAAGTTATTCTCCACCTCAGAAACACTCTGCGTTGAATGTCTTCTATGTCAGAATGATCTTCTTAATTCTTTCCTCATTTCCTGTGTCTTACTTCCGTCTGCCAAGGAGTAGCAAATGCCATAATTTTTATTAATTGGTACTGAATAGTTTTTTTGCAGAACTGCAAACTTCACACAGCTTTATTTGTTGGAAATGATATTTCAAGAGATGGTATAATTACAATTTCTGAGAAAACTCACAGAAAAAGAGTATCAAATTAGAATATTACTAAGATTTAAAGCAGAAATTAAAAAGTTGCAGTGCATTAAAGCATAAATGAGGAAAAGTGTAAGGGAATTCCTTGTTTTCATTTAATTTGCCCCCTCAGAGGGAAAAAAAAATGCTACTTGTATAAGATATATGATCCTATCGTAGAAGAGGGTAGTGTCTTGGGAAGATGAAAATTAAAGACATTTGTAATATAAACCTGTTTTTTAAATTCACTGAAACTAGAATTACCTACTGTAAATACACTGGGCTTCACTATTTAAAAAATGAATTCATTTGTTCTTTCATACTAAATATAAATAGACATTTTTGTCCTGTTGCTTGAACTTTGTAATACATTTCTGTTAGACTGATAATGTTTAAATGGTTTTGTCATTTTAATCATCAAGATCTTTACAAGGATGGCCTGAGATACTGCTTATAACTTAACTTCTTTCCTGTGAGGGTGACAGAGCAGTGGAACAGGCTGCCCAGGGAGGTTGTGGAGTCTCCTACTCTGGAGGTCTTCCAAACCCGCCTGGATGCCGCCCTGTGCCACATGCTGTAGGTGTGCCTGCTTGAGCAGGAAGGTTGGACTAGATGATCTGTAGAGGTCCCTTCCAACCTTAACTATTCTGTGATTCTGTGATTCTGTTATAAGACAGCATAGCAGGTTTTTTTCTATCTAGGAGCCTCATGTGAAAACGACATTAAACTTCTCAAAGAGATCAAAATTGGATCAAGCCTTGGCAGCTGTTCTGAGAAAGGCAGCCAGAGATTTGATTGCTCTGTATTTTGGGATTTTTGTCATATGACATTGCTGTGAAATTTTATAGGATTAAGGATATTGGCATTTGTTGAAAATTGAGAAAAGTGATACAGGGTTTCAAAAAGTTATAGCCAAATTTGAAAAGTATATGGGACTTAAATTAGGTTCATACTCAGAGGTTCCCTTAGGCTTGTGTACATTCAGTCTAATTTACCTAGAGATAGTAGAAGAATAAGTAGTAAGTTAGAGCAGATGCATACACTATGGTAACTTGCTATGTCTTACATCTTGTTTTATAATAAGTAACTTACAGCTTTATTCTTTACTTGTGGCTGTTAGATGCATGATAAAGTCCTGGGAAGTCTAAGCGGTTGACTGCTATGTCACAGATGTTTATATTTGGCAAAGCTCTATTCCTAAACATTATTTTAATTATTTAATAACATCCTATTTTGAACATTCTGAATCTTAATTAGGATAATATTTAATTTTGAAAAAACTTATGAGTTGAAATAGTTATGCTGTCATTTGAAATGCATTTATTATGCAGATGACTACAAGATAATTCCACTGGATATAGAGAAAGTGTTGATATACTTGACTGGCTTGTCATTTCTAGCATCACTTTGCCCCCAAAGGAAGTCAGGCTTTTGCAGTGTGAATTTTAATACTTCATTAATCTGATGTTTAGGCGGACAGTATTTTTTGTGCATAAAAGCATGTATTTTTAAGCGCAGTGCTTTATTTCAACTGTATGTCATATCAATGCAGTTAAAACTAAGTCTGATATCTCATAGTTGAAGACTGCAACTATTATTTTTTACTTTGTTACTGTCTTATTTAATGTAGGAAATGGTGCTATTGTTGCAGTAAAATATGTAGAAAATTCTCAACCCTTCAAGATATAAAGTGACAGAATCACAGAATGGTTAAGATGGGAAGGGATCTCTAGACATCATCTAGTCCAACCCCCCTGCTCCAGCAGGGATACCCAGAGCACAGGGCGGCATCCAGGCGGGTTTGCAAGATCTCTGGAGAAGGAGACTCCACAGCCTCCCTGGGCAGCCTGTGCCAGGGCTCTGTCACCCTCACAGTGAAGAAGTTCTTCCTCATATGGAGATGTAACTTGAGTTTGTGCCTATTACCTCTTCGTGCCTGGCCACCACCAAGATGAATTTGGCCCCATTCACTTTACATTCTCCCCTTAGATATTTGTAAATGTATATACTTATACATACTCTTATACACTCCCCGCCATGTATAAGAGATGCTGCATTCCCTTTATGATCTTGGTTGCCCTCCGCTGGACCCCCTCTAGAAGCTCCACGTCCCTCTTGTCCTGGGGAGCCCAGAACTGCCCCCAATACTCCAGGTGCGGCCTCCCCAGAGCTGAGCAGAGGGGCAGGATCCCCTCCCTCCACCTGCTGCCAACATCCTCCTGATGCAGCCAGGATCCCATGGGCCTTCTTGGCCACGAGGGCACTGCTGCCTCGTGGGTAACGTGGTGTCCACCAGGACTCCCAGGTCCCTCTCCGTGGAGCTGCTTTCCAGCAGGTCGACCCCTATTCTGTCCTGGTGCCTGGAGTTATTCCTCCCCAGGTGCAGAACCCTGCACTTGTCCTTGTTGAACCTCAGGAGGTTCCTCTCTGCCCAACTCTCCAGCCTGTCCAGGTCCCTCTGGATGGCAGCACAGCCCTCCGGAGTGTCGGCCACTCCACCCAGCTTGGTGTCATCTGCAAACTTGCTAAGGGTGCCCTCCGTGCCCTCATCCAGGTCATTGATAAATAAAATGATGTAAACCTGTTTAAATATGCTGATGAGGGACACAGTTCACTAAGAACTTGATATTAAGGTTATTTTAACCATTCTGTTTAGGAAATCCTTCTCATGACTTTCAAACTCTGCAAAGCTTTCACCAGCCAATGATTTATGCACATACCTCATTTCAAGTCCAAATTTAACTGGGAACCTTCTTTAGAATTTTGAAACGGGGAACTTAAAAACAGA
This sequence comes from Nothoprocta perdicaria, assembly GCF_003342845.1. Taxonomy (NCBI): domain Eukaryota; kingdom Metazoa; phylum Chordata; class Aves; order Tinamiformes; family Tinamidae; genus Nothoprocta; species Nothoprocta perdicaria. The sequence continues at coordinate 185,773 of NW_020455608.1, forward strand.
GATGTTAATTTTATTAGGTTTTTATTTCTTCTCATCTCAGTGAGTAAGTGAATTTTCAGTAAAATGAAACTGTCTGACAGTGTTTAAGTAAGCTGTCTTTGCTCCCGCCGTCTCCCTTATTAGGAGGAGATGGGTTTTGACCTGAAGCATACTTAATTAAGACATCTCTCATACCTTACAGTTCCAAGGACTCTAAAGGATAATAAAAAGCTTAGTGCTTATTGACAAAGCTTGCATTGAAAAACTGGCAGTTTTCTCAAAGATGTGATGTGAAAATAGTTTTTCCTGAAGCACTGGCTGCTGCTTAGGGAAAGGGTTGAGTGCTTAAAATGGAAATGGAAGTATGAAATGTGATGAATAACTTCCTTTTTGCTGCTTTTCCTGTTTGCTTGATTTCTTAAACATTTTTGTAAAAATTAAACAGCTTCCCATCCAGTTGCAGCATTGGACTCTTTCTGAAGCACACATCAAAACAGTTACTTGTTTTATTAGATGTCACATTAATACCATACTGTTCTAAATTAAGTTCAGTCTTTTGGACCAAACTTTGCAGTTGAGGCTGTGAATTACTTTATGATGTTATTTGAGGCTCAAGAGCAACATACTTTTTTTCTACAAACATAAAAAATATTTAATATTTACATATTACTATATGGTTTCATGTAGACTTCAAACTGAGAAAGATTTTTAGGGATTGGATGTGCAAACTGAAAATTTGATAAAATATAGTCATTAAAAGTTAAGCTGCTAGTGCAGTTACCACATGCTTTTGGTTTGGTTTTGATGTCATAATTTATCTAAGAAACTAATTAGTACAACTACACTAGATAATTGAAGCAGCACTTAAATTATGAGTCCACATTTATGTCCATATCTATCTGGCATTGAATTCTCTGGTTACTAACTTACCAGTTACAAATAATACAAATGTAAGTCTGAAGTCATTCTGCTGTTTAATTCTTTTCATGTTTAGTCTTGTAACATTAAAAGAACTATGGCTTTCCAGTCTAGGCTGGACGATATTTGAGGCATAAGTGGCTCTATCACTGTAAGGTTATAATTTGCTTATGAAGTCCTAGAGTATCTTCCTTGCTGTGCTACTTTCTGAGTAACGTTTTGTTTCTTTCATTTCTTGCAGTCAGATTTTGAGCCATCTGATGAAGCTGCTCTGATTCTTCACAGGAAGGGATTTGATTGTAGATTTTCAAACAGAGACGTGGGTCTGTTCTGTTCTACCACTCAGGGAAAGGTATAGTGACATTTTATGGATATTTTCATGTGTAATGTTTTGCAAAAAGATTGATACTAGGGTAAAATTGTGGTTGAAATCTTAGCAGTTATTTCTCAAGAATGATAATTTCAGGATATTAAGATATTTCAGGATATTAGTTGCGCTTATCTCGAAAGCTGAATATAGTGCTTACCTTTGATAAATGTAGAAAATTTCTTGTGTATAAGTGATTAGGCAAGTTGTCAGCAAGTAAATGTCTAAGTTGAAGTTCTAATCTTACTGATTTTCCCTATATATTATTTCAAGCATTTCAAGCACTGATCATTATTCCTTACATAATTTCCAAATAGTGCAATGCAAGCAAGTTGATCAAAAAAAGAGTTGAATTACAAATTCTTAAGTGTGTTGTCTGGAAAGTATTAACTTATTCATAAGTTATGCAACTTGTACTTGGAAAATTGTTACCACTTCCAGCATGTCTTTGTCTACTGCAGGATTGTATGGCCTACCTCATTGCAAATATCTGAACACGTTGTGTATGTCCTAGATTTGTTATGATATGTAACAGCTGTAATTCTACAGTTTTTTTTCCTAAAGGTTATAGATCTTGGGATAATTAGTAGTGTTTTTGTAGGATTTTCAAATCTTGAAATAGGTTTAGTATTTTTATTAACAGGCAACTGTTGGGATTGGAAAATGGAAGGGTTTGAATCCAAATATTTTTGTCATTTTTTTGTCCATTTATTTATGCTTATTTTAGTTTCTTTGAAGTGTTAAAAGTGAAGACTACCAAAAATGCCTTCTTTTTTTTCTAGTATATAGCAGTTAAGAAATGGTATCCAGAAATATTTGTGGTGTTGCTGATGTAAGTTTTCCTGAGTTATTGTCTGTAAGAAATGTATGATTTAGATGACTGTTAAATATTAAAGTTGATTTTAAGGAAAATATATTATTTTCTAAAAATACATTTTTTTTTCCCAGATAAAGGTGCATAAACTATTTAACAAGTTCAGCGTAGAAAGTCTTACACCTACATCTTTATCTTTGATGCATTCACCTTCAGATGCTAGAAATATTACTGAAATTAATATGAGTTCTATGGAGATAAATACATTCCGGATTCGGCTAAGATGAAATCTGGCTTTAATACTCAGAGAAGAGGATTCTGCAGTTGTATCGCCTCCACGTGCAATAAGAAGCACATTATTATTGTTCCAGCTTCTGGATACTGTGAGAAAAAAATAGCTTACATTCTATTGTTCTTTGACCAACACAGTGAAAAGCCATGTTGCAAGCAACATTTTTTTTTTTCATGAAATACCGACATCAGTATAAATTAATGCAACAAGTGAAGAAATTTTAAAGGATATTAACCTCTCAACAGATTAAATCTCAGGTTAAATGCTAACTAACGATGTATCTGGTGTTCTTATTTTAGTTATCATAGAAAGGGGATTGAATTTTAGACAAAGGGGATTGAATTTTAGACAAAGGGGATTGAATTTTAGACAAACTGTTTTGTTGATACTTCATTAATTTGTGTACAAATAAATCAGTGTAGAAATGCCTGATGCAGCTTGGAATTAAAATGGAATAAAATATTCTTGGGTAGTAGCTAATGTCCAAATATTTACAATCATTTGCATAAATGACAATAATTTCAACTTACTCCACAATTCATTTCAACTTGCTCAACAGAAAAGAGATTTTTGAATTGTGGTAGAATGAAAACTTGCAGTCCTTGTGATAAGTCATGGTAGATTTTAAAGCTTCTACCGCTTGCTTGAGCTATGTAACTACAAAAACATGAATCTGCAAAACAATTTTGCATTCAAAATGTTTAATATAACTCCCATTTTGTTACTTGACACACTGGGATATGTGCAATTATTCCATTATCATAAGTGACAAGAAATGTCAGTAATTGTCATGAATACAAGATTTTTTACAAAACTCATTTGGATATTGATGTTCTCTTAAATGAGTTTTCTATTTCAAGATTACCATATCAAGATAAATGTGCCTTATTTTTTGATACGTCTTGTTACAATTTTGGTGTCTACATTAATGTTTTGGGGGAAGGGTAGTTTATATAATACTTAAACTGTGTATCTCCTATTTGATAATGCCGGCCACACTCTGATCTATGTCCTCCTGCACCAAGTTTGTGCTATCTTATTCTAAACATTTTGACTATTTGAATGTATTAAAATGATGTCATATCACAAATCAAAAAAAAAAAAAAAAAAAGAATTACTGTAAAACCTAAATTCAGCTGCTTTCAAGGAAATTGCAACTTGATGCAGAGATTTGATAGTGAGCAAGACATAGTTTGCAAACCCTCATAGTCGTGCTTGCGTGTCACAGATTGTGGTGACCTGTGCATTCAGAATCATGTGCCTATATTTTAAACATCATTTCTCAAAATTACAACCTCACTTAACGTTGCCACTGTTCACAGTACCGAGGAGTAGGTTCTTACTCTTCTTGCTTTGTTTTCACATTTCAACTTATTTCACAACATGTTTCACATTTATTGCTAAAGCCATTTGAGTGTGGAAAATATTTCTCTGTGTAGAACTACTGCTTACAATTGAAACATAAACATGTCTTTGAGTGTGATCCCCTTCACAGCGCTTTTTTCTATCTTCATATTACTTGTTTTCATCTCTTGCTTAACCTTTACTTTTCCATACATCACTCTTTTAATAATAATGCATGAAAAGTTAACTGGTAAAAAGATGTGCTATTTTCATGCTGCCAACTGTACTTAATTTGATCATTATCGTTCCACAGTGTATCAAATTATATCTTGTAGCTGCAGGCAATCATAAAGAAAATGACAGTAAAGTTTTAATTTCATGCTTTATTATGACTGGATCTCTATCAGGATTGCCTATGTGTCCCTACTTAATCTGCTGTATGTAATTAATGGAATATTTAGCAGGTTCTGGTGCAAGTTATGTCAAGAGCATAAAAACCACTAACCATAAATGGAAGAATCAGATGGATCCAATGAATGGATATTTTCATGCAATAAACATGTACTGTAAGTTTTCTTAGTTAGAGTGTTTGAAAATATATTTTTTTTTGTTGGAACTTACAGCTTGGTACACTTGCCAACAGAAGATTCTAATAACATCTATTTTGTTGCAGCTTAAGAATTAAAACATTTCAGAGACTTGTGTGTGTTCTGCGCAAGAGAGCTTTCAAAATTTTAAGTTTTGTTAAATAGAAAGGTAAAACTTTGATGCAATAAAGTTTTAAAGTATTTTGCCTGTTGGAATTGTTTCCAAAAGATGTTTCTTGGCATTGTAACTTTTTGATTTATCATCAGCTGTACAATCATGATGCCTGAATTTTCCTTAACCAGGAGATTTATTCTATTCTGTTATTTTGTCTCATATTTTTGGTTTTTTCTTTTTGTTTTTTTTTTTTCCAACAACAGAACAGGTTGGGGTCCTCACCTAAAACCAGACTCCACAGTCTGGTAAGAGATTTTACTGTAATTGGTTCAGGATGTAACCGTTGATACTTTTCTCAGCAGCTCTCATGAATTCTTACTGTATTAAGAGATTTCAGGTTCTTGTTTTTCAGTGCATTTGCCATCTAGTTTCATCATACTCTTTACTTTTATTCTGTTTTTATAACTGCTGAGTTTTAACTACTGGTTAAGAAAACCAAGCATGTTACTTTTACCCAATATTCTTTTAAAGACAATGCTGTATAAGAAATGGTATAAGACCTTTTAATTACTCTTCATATTAGAGTTGTACCTGTACTGCGATTTTTTTACATTCCTTTATCTGAAATGTCTTTGTTTTTACTTGCTCATATTGTCTCTGAAACCAATTGATTTAAATTGAAGGTTTTTGATATTTTCTCTTAGAAGGTTTTATATCTTATGGGGATATGTAATATAAGACCTCTAATAAAAGATAATCTTATTGTGAAATGTGTTTAGTGTCATCAGTACCTTAGCAGTAGCTAACTTAAAAAAAAAAAAAAAAAAAAAAAAAGGCATTTTTTCTCTAAGAATTTTGATTTATCAGTAATATTTAGGAATAAGAATTTTCTGAATAAGCATTTTCTGTAGTATATTGCACTGCGACTGAAAGATCCCATCTTATTTCACAGGTGCCAAACAGATAAGGATAGATACTGAGTTCAGAGACCTTAACATACAGGAATGCAGGACATGGGGAAGGGAATGGGCACTTCTTATTTCATGAAAGAAATCTGATGGCAAAATGACAGAAGATAATAGCAGGTGTGAAATGCTAGAATGACTTTTTTTTTTAATTGTCTTTAAATTTGTCTCATTTCTCCTTATGTGTATTTTAGAGTAATGGAATGGAACTTAAACGCAGAGCAAATTAGCAAATAGGCTGTCAGAAAATACGATCAGAGTACATCCACAATTAGATTGAATGCTTTTTAGTTCATAATAATAATACAGTACAGTGTAACTGTATATGTATATGACAAGTCATAAATGCTTTACAGCTTTGCTTCCCAAAGTGTTGGTAGAGCTTCATAATGACAAAGACAATTAGTATAAGCTTTAGTCTAGATGATGAACCAAATAGTTGTAGCTGTAATTATAAGACTGACAGATGCAGATACCACTTAAAGCCTCTTAATCTTAAAGGTGAAATAGCAGGAAAAACAGTAGGAATATAAAACATGCATCTGAAGCAGGCAGCAGTGGATATGGGTCCATTTTTTGAAGATCAGCTTTTTAAGGTCATCTTGTTCTAGCATTCATTACTATCATGTGTCAATCTGGACACTTATCATTGCACTAATGACAGATACTGTTAAAATTCCTTTTTGAAATATAGTAACGTATTTGATGTGTATCTGGATACACACATTTGATGTGTTTCTGGATAGCCAGCACATCTTACCACACAATCTTTAATCACAGTTTTTGTGATAAGTACCACCTGGTATGTTCAGCAACTTGTCTGTTTGATACAATATCAACAAGATAGTTGTTCTTAAATGAGCACTTAGACTTCTGCTTTTTCACACTACATTGTGCAGTAAAAGATCTAAGAGGTTATTTAAATTTTGAGGTTTTCTATATAGGACAGCTCAGAATTATATAGAGAGTCAATCTGTTACCCTCTTTATTTTAGAATAACTCCTCTGCTCTTGTAATATTTAATCATATTTTTAAGAATTGCAGCATATCTAAGAATTTCCAACAACAGAAATTAGCAAAAAGCATTTTATTTTCTAAGAGAGGGAATATACAAAAAGACTTAGTGTAGAATGCTTAGGATACTTCTTCGGAAAAACATTGGGATTTTCAGGCAAGCAGCTACAGTCCAAAGTTGTGGATCTTTCTGTCTTTTAGTATACAGGTTTTATGAACTAATTAATATTTTTGATATATGTTGTATATCTAGTTTTTGTCTTAAAGAATTTCTGTATAGTGGCGCTAATCTTTTATTTATATTACTCTCTTTTATATGAATTATTTACTAAGACTGTGGGTAATGGGAAAATAAAATACCTTCTCTGTCAAATGTAAACTTGATGCTATATCCCGCTGTAAAGATGGAGTCTACATTTCAGAGCTTTAGATTCATAGTGCAACAGACACTGTATAGTAGGAAGAACTATGTGTTCAAGTAGGTGCCCTTTGATTAATAATCTGTAACCCTATTCATGTTATGGGCATAACTAAATCCTAATGCTGTCTGCATTGTGCACAACCAGCAGAGAGGAATGTACCTCAATTTCTTCCAATCATGACCTGGTAAGTACTTTGTGGTCTTCTCAGATATCTAGTCTGTTTTTATTTCCCTTTCTAATTTTAGTTCTGTTGACTCTAAGCTCATTTCAGAACAGTTCCAGGACACTATGCTTAAGCTTCCTTTTGGGAAGGAGTAGGATAGCCCAAAAGTCAGACTTGTGTACTCTGTGAGGCCCAGGGGAGATTCAAACTGGGCCTCAAGAGCTCATGCCCCAGACATCTAGATTCTGCATCTTCAGCAAGCTGGGCAGTTTTGCAGACTTTTCCAATCTCCTCATTTTCATTCATAGTGACTGTATTATTGGAATCTACCTCTGTGACGCAACAGAATTCCCAAGCAACAGTCTAGATAGCTTTGAAAAAGGAAAGTACGGACATACAGACATATAGAAATGAATGTTTGAAGACTTGTTAGGATAAAATGCAAGAACAGAGTCTTCAATTTCTGTTTATCTCTAAAGTGGCAGGCTGTTAGTTAAAGACCCATCCAAAGGGAGTTGAAGTAGGAGTAGCCAATAGTTAGATTTCACTCAGCTGGCAGAGATAACAGTGGGATAACAGTGGGAATTACTTCAGAGCTCACAACAAGACTTGGCAAGGACAGAGATGAGGGCTGGAATTAGTTCTCTTCATGTCTACCTTTTGAATGCTCAGCTTTTCCAGATCTTTGAAGATACACGCTTTATAACTCCTTTGTTAGGATGCTCTTGGAAATATTTTTTGGTATTCTTAGAAGAAGATCAGGGCTGCCATCATACCTCATGCTCCTGGTAATTCCTGATTTTTTCCAGCATTCCCTAGTTCCAGTGAATTTTTTTTGTTCTAAAGATGGTAGAAATTGGTGAAAATTCATGTTGAGATTATTCAGAATCAGCATGTACTTTACCAATACTTTTAAAAAAAGTATAAAAAATATGCATAATAATCAAAAAGCTCTCTTGATTTAATGGGGAAAATTTCTATGGTTCCCATTATTTCTATGGTTACTTCTTGTAAGACTCATCTGTTCCTAATGGATCAACTTGCTGCCTCAGCCTGGCATACTTATTTTACTAATTTGTTTTTCTTCTTATAGCAGCCAAAAATACAGTAGTTTGATACCTAACTTCAACACAGATGCTAGAGTTCAGTTCCATGTAGAGGAAAATATGTTCCCTACAGTTACAGCCTGGCAATTACTGAATTGGGTTTGTCCTGATTTGACCCTAAGATTTTATTTGTTTTAAACACAATTTGAACGTTCTGTCCTTCTGTTTGTCTGTTTACCTTCTTTATCCAAGCTCCAGACAAAATCAGCCACTTATCTTGGTTGAAATATTCTGTGTGTCACTCAGCTGGTTGAAAAGTTTCAGCTGGACCAGTCAGATTGCTTGCACCCTCTTTTGTTTTTGTAGATCTTCTCCAGGACATATCCAGGCTTCCAAGTCATCCCAGTGCAGTGTCTGTCAAAGCACTCAACCAGCTTTTAAAGAACTTCCCAACTTTAATTTAGGTCACTGAGCATGCATCTGCAATGTATGCCATCCTTGTTTGACACTCTTGTCTCACCTAACTGCTAGCAAAGCCACCTTGTCTGAGAATACACTTGAATAGACTTTGGCTTTTACTCCCTCCTCTTCATTTTTTCCCTGTTTCCAGAAAGAACCTGTAAATAAGAGACGTCATTATGTCCAGTGTTGCAACCTTGGGTACTGGGAAGTCTCCAAGATCAAAATGTTTACATCACTCACCTAGAAAACATGTAATTCCTTTGGCTTGACATGCTTTTGTGAGCATCCCTGTGCCAGATGTTTTCAAACTCTCTCTATTTCCTGTGGTACACTTGAAGAGGTAGGAATATAGATATATAAATGGCTATAAGATATAAACCCCCAGTTCAAGTAGCCAATGTGTAGAAGTCTCTGCAGTATGAATGATAAACAGCCTAATTAATTTGGAGTAAAGGTAGCAACTGCTCCATAGTAATGCAAAAAGCAAGTAGTATCTCTAGACCAATCTTTTGAACCAAATGATGTGATATATTCTATACATATATTATTATAGGCAAAATTTGAACTTGAATGGCCAGATCTGAATGTTTCTGCCTTCTTTTAAGGCCATAACAATAGTTAAGCTCTTTATGAAATAAAGACAGCTGGAGCATTTCCAGGGGGAAAAAAATGGCCTGCAAGCACAGATGAAGTCTTTGTTGGAATAAAATATTAAGGCATATTGAGAAACTTTGCCATAAAAAGACCAGACAGTCAAGTCACATTAAAGAGACTATCAGCAATCTGGTCATGCTGGATCAGTAAGCTGTCTATAAAATGGAAGATATTTATGTTTTGACCAACTTGGAATTTAATATCAGAAAAGAGCCTGAAAATCGTTGAGGAGTAAAACAAGCTGATGATGGAAACTGAGCACTTCAGGTGACAGTGAAGCTCAGCTTCTTGATGACTATATTTTATTAGCAATATTTTACATTTGGAGACGTTCTGCTCGAGGTTTCTAAGATCCAGAGGTTTGTTTGAAGATGTGAGGCCAAAGAAAATAGCTTAGCATTGAAAGAAGAACCTTTATCTGAATTCTTCATTCTGACAAAATATGCAGTACAGAACATTTCTAGGGAAAGCTGGAAGTCAGAATATTTAGAAATGAATTCAGACTTGAAGTTTAGATTGTCCAATGGAGACAGAATACATCTTAAATAAGCTAGACCATCTGAATCTCTTGGCATAATGTCCTGGGAAGCATCTTTGCATGAGGAAGATAGGACTTGTCCCTGTGATCTTTGGAATTGAAAGTATTTATTATCTATGATAATGAAAAGGAATGCAATTTGTGTTCAATATACTTTAGTTTGGAATTCATTGCTGTTTTAGAAAAACAATACGAGTCTAATGGATGTAGTTCAGACAGGCAAGTATTGCAGTAAATATTGAATGTAGTTGCTATAAATGTGTAAATGGAGCAGGCTAGTAGAATTCTTTCATCCAGATAAGGTAAGATAAGGTAAGATTCCAGGCTGAACAGGCCCAGCTCCCTCAGCCTTTGCTCACAGGGCAGATGTTCCAGGCCCCTGATCATCCTGGTAGCCCTGCGCTGGACTCTCTCCAGCAGCTCCACATCCCTCCTGTACTGGGGAGCCCAGAACTGGACACAGTCTCCAGATGTGGCCTCACCAGGGCTGAATAGAGGGGGACGATCACCTCCCTCGACCTGCTGGAGACGCTCTTCTTAATGCACCCCAGGATCCCCGTTGGCCTTCCTGGCCACCAGGGCACACTGCTGCCTCATGGTCAACTTGTCGTCCACCACGACACCGAGGTCCCTCTCTGCGGTGCTGCTCTCCAGCAGGTCCACCCCTAATCTGTACTGGTGTCCAGGGTTATTCCTCCCCAAGTGCAGGACCCTGCACTTGCCCCTATTGAACCTCATGAGGTTTCTCACCGCCCAGTCCTCCAGTCTGTCCAGGTCCCTCTGGATGGCAGCACAGCCCTCAGGGCTATCAGCTACTCCTCYSAGTTTRGTATCATCAGCAAACTTGCTGAGGGAGCACTCCAGCCCTTCATCCAGGTCGTTAATGAATAAGTTGAACAGGACGGGACTGAGGACTGACCCCTGGGGGACACCACTAACTACAGGCCACCGCTAACTACAGGCCTTTTTGCATATATCTGATGAGTAAAGACTGATAGGAGCTTGGCTGTTGCTTACAGGATAGGATCTATGAAATCTGTGGGAAGAGCAGATGCTGTCTTGGTAGAAGGAAAGGTTATTAAAATGGTTTTGGCATAGAGTAGCCACAACCTAGCCACCTAATTGGTCTCAAAATAGAGCAAATGAGAATTTTCATTCATTCAAATTTGGCCTCTGGAATATAAGCTTGAGATGCCAATAATTGGGCTGAATTTGGTTTTATTATGTCTAATAAATGTGTAATTGCTGCTAGGTGCCTTGCAAATTGCATTTGTGAAGGTTCCTTTTTAAAGGTAGAGTCTGTATCAAACGCCATGATTTGTGGCCAGTTGGTAGCTTTCCAGTACAGATTATAAGAGGAGTAGCTGAAATGTGCAACCCACAGCTTGGGAAGTTTTTAACTTACAAAGGTTTGCAGTTCCAGATCAGAACTGGTTTCCAGTTTATCTTCTGAATGTTTTTGGAAAGTGGTAACCTGTATAGATGGCAAACGAGGCTGTCTTTAATATATAAAATATGAAGCAGCGAACCAAGTCTAGAAGAAAAGACAGCTATAGATTAATTTTTCAGTGGCAATATACACAAGTGGGGAAAACCAGAAACTACTTCTCAACTAGGATCCAAGAACTCTTTTCTAAAACCAAGAAAAACATTTTTACAGTTCGGTGGTCCACCTGGATATTGGAAGATACTCAGGGAGGGGTAAATGTCAAGTGCCCGTCAGCTCAGTTAGAAAGAAAGAGGCACTGAGATCACCTTCATCAGGGCTTTATGGAAATCTGTAAAGTCTCCATTAGTCCTTGTTTTCCTCGTATTTTGGTTAAAAACACAAAACAAAATACACATACATGCTAACACCCTGCGGCAGCATGCACTAATTGTGTCTAGTCTCTAGAAAATGTATGTTGTCTCTGTTACAATTTCTAAAATGGTGGAATGTGACATCTGTAAAGATCCAGTTCACATATGTATTGTAAACTAATATTGAAGTATGAATTTCACTCATCTGCTTGATTAATTTCACTCATCTGCTTGGGTTCTTTATCAAGACTACTATAAAAACAAAAAAAAGAAATGGGATATAAGCTGATGCTTCGGGGATGCTAATCAGACAGACATGAAGAGTTACGACCTGGTTCTCATGGTAAACCTCTCATTAGGGGTTTTTTTTTTTTTTTTTTTTTTTTTTGAGTGTTCATACACATATCTCTTTTTACTTTGGCACTGTTCACAATCATGAGTTGTAGCTCATATGCTGATTTTATAAATATAATGGCTGTGGTTTAATGGAAGGTTATGTGTGGTGAGGGGGAGTTTACAGTTACTCCAAATGTGAGAGTAATTACCAGTACAACTTATTTTTGATTTGAATCAAGCTGTTAACTGAACTTCAAAGGACTTTTTTTTTTTTGACTGTCATATATAGTAACTTGGTGCCTATGTTAGATTTATTTTGATATGTTACTTTCAACTTTAAAAGTGTGCATGACAAGTGGAAGCTAATCCAAACCGCAGAGAAACAATGTTTTCATGGTGGTACCAGACTTGTTATGATAATAAGTGCGTATTCTTGTTTGCATAGTGCTCAAACCATGTTTCAAAGCTAATGTTTGTTGGATGAAAGTTGTTATTTTGCTATATTATACCACCTTTGAACAAGAACCAATATATTTACCTGTGAAACAGAGGATTGCCATTCTGAAATTGAACCTGCTGAACTGTGAATCTTTTCAAAATGTAGTAATATGTCACAGCTATGCAAACATCAAAGGAATATTTCCATGGGCAAAACCAAAACTGAGATTGCTCAGAACTGGTTGAATTTCCAGACAGCCATGAGATGGACAGAATATTGTAGGACTCTGCTCATTTCCTTGTGGATTTGCCATTGTTTCAAAACTGCTCTGTGGAATAGGTATGAAACAGTGATGCTCAATTGACACTGAGCAATGGAAAGGTTGTGGTGCTTGTTCCTAAGCTGATCTGCCTGTATCACATCAACTGTAATACTAGACACAGGTTTAGGGACAGAACAAAAGTTCTGAAAAGCCGGTACCCATATCACAGCAAAAGCTGAAGTCCCCTTTAAAAACTTGCTGAGAGAAATACATATATGAACACTATATTTTTGTCACTCAGTATGAGTTTATGTCACTCTTAGTATGATAGGTTACTGCAGAAATATCTGGTCTAATTTAAAGGACAAATTGCTATGTGATTTAAAAATCTGAAATTAATCTGTAAGTATATTAATCTAGTGTTCAGGCCTTGTTGTATTATCACACCTTGGGAAAACAGCAATATATTTGCTGTTGCTGATAAGATCTGCTATGCCCTTGAGTCTATGTTCTAATTATTAATGGAAGTACAAATATATCTGCTTCTCCTACTGAGAGTTGGGGAACAGACCTGCACTCAAGGGCAACTGAAGTATTTAAAGTCTATAGTCTGGACATATAAATACATGGAGCCAGAAAATCAACAGGCAAAAGTACAACCTTAGAAATATAATTTACCCTCAAGTCTGCTGTATATCCTTGGCCAAAGTGGAAAGGCTTGGGTTTTCAAAAGCTAGGAGAGAGAGAAAAGCCAGCAGATGATCAATATTTATATCACTACACTCCGTGCCAGATAGAACAACTTTTGGATATTATGTTACTATTTTAAAACAGCTGGACATTCTGTAGTTCTAGTCAAGCTTTAGTCAACTAAAAATTTATCTTATAGTTAACTTCAGGCAAGCTAAGAATTTACCCAAGTAAAAAGGAAAATTGGCAGTGGAAAATGGATACCGAAAATAGGACCAAAAGTGCATCTATTCAGGACCTTCTCCTAGTAACAAAGTAGAATGCTGTTTATGCATTTGAGACTTGTCCTGATGACCATGAATTTTGAAATTTAGCAATTGGAGACAAAATTTTTGATGAATGCACATTTCTTTGCGTCTGTGACAGACCTACAGCATTTTGGCAAGATGAGATTTCTACTATAAAAAATTATAGTAATAATAAAAAGATGTTTTATCCAGAAACATCCAGCCTGATGAAATGATGGCAGGCTTATTTAAGATTTGGAGGGCATAGTGGGAATTGATATGGCTACTTTTGTGCACCATTGCTAGGAGGATGAGCTCATAGCATTAGGACCTCATAGAGTGAGCTCCTATTAGATGAGTGTACAGCATCTGCTGGCATGAGAGGAGACCGTGACAGCCTGACTGGTGCTCTGCAGTATTTCGTGTAGCTGGGCATCAGTAAACAACCCTACAAAAGTTATTTTGCAGATCTTGGGAGGAGGAAATGGATCATATGTACCTCATACATATCCTGAAAACTCAAACTGCTAATCCTTTCAGCTTGAGTAGAGAGAAAGTAAGGATAACTTCTGACAAGTCAATATAGCCCTTTAAAAAACGAACAAACAAAGATGTTTGGTTCTTTTTTTGCACTCTGAGGAAAATGAACAGTATGAACCTTGGTTTGAAAGGAAGACAGATGCTACAGCTGTACTGACCCAGATAAACAGAATGATGTATAAAAATTGCGTCTAGGTCCTGAGGGTATACCTAAATTCTTTCATTAAATTCTACCTAAGGAGTTTTCTATGATAAGGGCAATGCTACTGAAATTGTCAATTTTTGAGATGGTAGCTGTGTGGAAATACTTTTAAAATATAGTAAAACTACTATAATGCAGACATTAGAAAACATATTTCTTCAGTTTTATTTTGAAAGGCAGCTTACTCTTGTGGCTGAAGGCAAAAAGAGCAGAGAAAAAAATTCCAAAAAGCAGTTGCTGTGAATTTAAATAGTCATCTTATTTACCTCTGCTCCTGGTCATGGATCTTGAAAACAGAGACCTCAGATGTGTGTCTTTATCTTAGAAGGGCCCAGCACGTACAATAGAGGAAATGTTTCTATGTGCTCGTGATGAAGGTACGGAACAGAGGTATTGAAGGCAACTTGTAGTCTTGTTTAGGATAGTTCATGCCACTAAGTCCATACTACCTAAGATGGCAATGCCATTGTTTGGATCAATAGATCAAACAGGTATGATGTGGCAGTCTTCTAGCGAAATGAATATGGCAAAACAAAGTTTCTGTACCTACTGAAATGTGATAATGTCATTGTCAGTAAAGCCTGTGGGATCAACGCTAAAATAAATCTAGACTGTATTGACTAATGGTGTTTATGCATTTTCTGTCACAGGAGGCTGAGCTGTGTCTGAAAAGTTTGAGCTCAAGTGACTTTCTATGCCCATTAACACAGCCTACCTCTTGTAGCTGTACTGAAAGACAGTTTTTCATTCAGTAGCTTATTTAAAAAAGCATAGGAGCGTTTTAGTGATGTCACTCCTGATAATGAGTGACAAGAGGGACTAACACCTGCATAATGCTAAATATACTGTATCGCCAGATGCTGTATAGGTGGGTATGCTTCCTCATCCTGGAGGGGGAAATTCTCCTGTAATACTTGGTGGCCAAGAGGGCCCCATGCTGAGGATTTGCATAACATTTGCATACTTTTCTTTCTGCAGGAAAATAAATATCCAACATTGGCTTAGATACCTGCTGCAGAGACAGGCCTGGCCTACAAAGATAAATGCTAGGGAGGATGAGAGGATGCAGGCTGGGCAAATGGGTTTGCTTCTGATCTACTGAGGAGCAAGACAGTTCGTAAAAGCCAGTGGTTAACTTACACTGGTGCTTTTGAAATGGAAGGCTAATAAGACAGCCAGGTTAAAAACATGAGAAAAGATATTTTCCCTTATATCTAATGTGGTACTATTCATAACTCTCATCAGCAAAGAAATAGCTGACACATAATCCCAGCCTCTGCCTCAGCACTCCTTCAGATCTTCTAATGCTTTCTGAGTATTTAATGTGTTAAATTTTTGACGTATAATGCTTGAATATATTTAACATATTCTGCAAATATGGGTGGATTATAGTACAAGATCGGTGGATCTGTGCTTTTTGAATAGCCATTTCAAATGTATGCAATTCCTTTTGAAGCAAAAGTGACAATACTCTTAAGATATCATGTACTTTTTAGATTGCTTATTGAAGTAACTACAATGATTTCAGTATATTTTTCATACTACTGTGTGCAGATGCATATATTTTGTATTTTGAATTTTAGGAAATCATTTCATTTCATTAGGAGCTACTGTTTGGAAAACTAAAGATTTTTCTCAATATAAAATTCTAAGAGAGAAATGTTGGGAATGGATGTATTCTTTGAAGGATGCGTTTTGTATACAGTAGCTATGCAGTATTCCATGTTCTAGAAAAGGACATATTTAGATAAATCTCTCTATAAATCTATTTTTCTGAATCTTTTTCTTTGCAGTTTGTATGAGCTAGGCTGTAATTTAGAGAGATGCAATGTTTAACCAAAATATTGCACCTCCAATTTATGAACAGGGTTTTTTCCTAACCTATCTACTAAAAATATAAGCAACAGCAGCATTCACATCTGATTCTTGTTGCCATGACAATGGCTTTGGTCTCTCTTTTGTGCTTAGGAGAGCTTTCCTTCCTTCTCCAAGCCTGATGCTAAGCTTGCTCTTCCTGCTCCAAATTCCTCACATGAAGAAAAGATAAGATAAGGTTAATAGAAGACTAACAACAAACAAGATAAGGGAACATGTTTGATTGTAAGTATGTCTTCAATACAAAAGAGGAAATGTTGTGAATGCAGAACACCTTAAAATCTAGGTTTACATTGGCCAAGCCTGTTTTATGTACATTTCTGCTTTTATAAAAAGCATACTGTAGTTTAGTGAAAGCTATGAAAGTTTTGATATACTTCTCACTGAATGAGAATTAGAATATGATAAGGTCTATGTCTGACCCTAGAGTCTGGGCCAGATTAAAGCCTCATTTACATTCCTGAAACTCTTCTGAAGTCATTGGCCTAGTAATAAGTCTTCAAACAGCAAAGACAGCTTTGCCATTACTGCTTACCTTTTACACTGTACGTTATTAAACATTTCTGTTCAGCAGAATGAGGAATCAGCTGTAACAGCACTATCTTCACCTTTATCTAAACAAAATCAAGCCCAATCCTACCCCTACTAATCATGCCAAGCTTCTAAATACAACTGCAAATTTAGGACAGAAAATTTGTTACCATTTCTGCTTCACTGACCGAATTTTACTACCGTATGATTCACCTCTGAGTATACGAGTTCAATGGCAAAAAAAATCTACTCTTCTGTATAGCACTATTCAGTACATGCACCCTTGCTTCAAGCCTTCTTGCAATGAATAATAGTAATTTCTGTAAAGGCAAACCATATGCATAGCTTGTTCTTTGCTAGTTCTTTTGGTAGTATTTGTATGCCTTGTAAGTCAAGGGTTTTATCAGCACCTAACAAAACTTTCCTGAGACTGCTGCATGAAGTAAACCACCTCAGTCAAAAATTCCCACCTATATTTCATATAAAATACCCAAGTCAAAAAAGACGGCTTTTGAGTCTAAGAATCTTAAGAATCTACAAGTCTTAAGATATCAGCACTTGCAGCTATCACAATGTAATGCAAATCATTGGATTCACAGAGAAGCAGAGAAGATGAATAGCCCAAAGGCAACACAGTTAACCTTCTCTTCGATCCAGTAACAATGGCAGAAGAATCCAGCTTCCAAGTCACTCTAATATTGTTTAATCTGACTTCTTATCTGTATAGATACAGCTAAAGGCCATAGTTGGCAATAATAAAGCCAAAGTGGTCCTATGTGCATGGAATTATAGACATTTCCATTATAACAATTCAGTTTGATTCAAATGAGTCTTGAGCATTTGTACATCCCTTCAGTACTTTGCAAACGTCTCTGTTATTTGTTGGGGAAAAATGGTACTTTGGGGAGGTTAGCTTGATTTTCTCTCTGCAAAGTTAACTTTGATCCAAGCTTTTACAAACTCAGTGGAATGGGAACATGCCTCCTCTCAAAAAAATATGAAATGATAGGATTTTCCTTTTGCATGGGATGACTGTTTGGCTCTGCTGAATTCAGACCATGTTAGTCAAGTTCCAGAGATGCCCTTCTCCAAGGACAGCATAATCCTCCTTCACTAGCTTTGCTGCTTGCTTAACAGCACGTGTGTGCTGACTTGGGCAGCTGTGCTGGTGATTGCATTGCAGGTTAGGTCATTTTGCAAGTGGCCTAGAGAGAATATATCTGTTTGCTTTTTCTTATCCTAAGGAGCGTCTACTGTGTGTTTTCTCTGGAAGCCTCAGGACACTTTCCAGGGAGCTCTGCCAGTTCGCTATTCATATCAGACAGTAATGAGCATAAATCACAAATGTTCAGCTGCTTCCATCTGTCCTTTGTGAGGTTAGGACTCTCATAACTGCAGACTCACAGTGCTGTCTGACTTGGTCTTGAATTGGTCTTGAGTTTCTACTTCAAACACCTGCAGGGATTTCTAGGGATTCAGTCTTGTATGTGCTAAGAACTTGCTAAATTTAGTGGATGTGGGGATAAGAAAACCACTAACTCCAGCAATTCAGTTAAGCCCTCTCATAAACATCCTTTTCAGTAGCTCAAATTTGCTAGCACTTTCTCCTAATGCATGGCTGGAAACAGACTTCCTGAGAGCTGTTACTTGCATGTGCAGCATTGTTTTCATCTTGGGTATCTTACTGTAAATTAGCTCCATACAAAAATGTTACTAAGTGGCTATTGTTGCTTGTTTATACTCCGGGTTCAATACATAATGGTGGAATTTGCTAGAAAGATGACCATTTTTTTTGGTCTTTTTTGCTAGCTTTTGTTAATGTTGCTCAGAAAAGCCCTATATCATTTTTCTCGTGTCATTTCCCTCAATGTTTATAAAGGAGATTAGCATAATTGGACTCATCAAAGAGGGCCCTTCTTTACACATGCCAGAAATCATAGTGTGCCTAATCCAGTATATAAAGCTCCTCCAGCTCTGTCAGCCTTCTCTGCTGCAAAATGACCAAGTATACCAAACTTCATGTCTTGTGAAGACCATTTTACTCTTGCTCTGTTTTAGAGAGTGCTTTCTAAAAGCAAAATAATTAATGACTGGATGTACATAACTTTTGTTGGTGGAAGAAGTGAGATAATATTGTTAACAACCACACAGATGCATCAGAATTTTTGGAGGCATTTTGGCCCAAATGGATCTGATGCTGCTAGTGAATGCATTTTATCCTGAAATGTCAGGAGCATGATCATCACCAGCATACAGTCTGATATGTATTAGCAAGGTATCAGTCACCTTGAACGCTGGTCTGCTTTATCCTACAGTCTGAAAAATGTAAAGTGTCTCCTTGCACTGTGACACCCCTCAGGTCCCCACAGGTGCTTGATACTGGATCAGTATCAAAACTGACTCCATGTTTTGTTTTCTTTAGATTTTTCTAACTATTGAAAGTAATTTTATTTTATTTTTTGCTATGAGACTGGACTGAGTTTTATGTTTTATGCTTGACTCTAGCCTTTTAGAATGGATGATCTCATCACTGACACTACGCTTTTAAGTCACACTGGATATCCTGAGCGTTTGTCTACTCTTAAACCATGAGAGGAAGTACAACTCCCACCAAAATAAAACCCTTATTTAGTCTGGGAGCAATCCACAACTCCTAACACATGAGTTTTAAAAACCATAGGCCATGATGAGGCGTGTGGTGGGAATCTCCCCCAATGTAGACATTTCCAGGCACAATTGTTCTAATTTTTCTTTTTTTTTTTTTACCAATAACTGTTCCTTCCCTAGACATGTTTTCTGCACGTATGTTCACAATCTGCCTTCCTGTCTTTCACTCTGATAGTCCTTCAGGCTCCAGATTTTTGGACTGAAAGGAAGCAATTGGGAAAGCTCAGTTATTACTACAGTTCTTATTACTACTGTTATTATTAAAAGGCCTCTTATTATCATATAAATTGAAGGTGAGAGCAGTAAGCTTGGGCTGCACCACTATGGATAATAATAGTGTAAAAATCTTTGCCTAACAGGGTCAGTTCACTTGTACTCAGAGCATGAATGTATATAAATGGATACAAATACAATACCTGGCTTATTTTAACAGGAATAGCAAAGCACAAAGACTTAAAAAGAGAGACTGTTCTATATACATCTCTCTTCCTATTCCCTAGGGAAGCACAGCTTCTTCAAACGTTCCTAATGGGTGTTTGTGCACTTACCTACTCTCTTTGAAAAGCTCCCAGAACAGCTAACCTCTTCTCCTGAAACTATGTCGTTCATAAAAAAAAAAAAAACAAAAAAAAAAACTGTAGTCTTTCTGATTTATTACTTAATCTACATTGTTCTTTCTTAAAAATGCTTCTTAACTCCTTATTGGTAATGAGGTGCAAAGCAGATATTTCACGTTTCCTTTCCTTCCTGCCTTTATCTCTTTTTGTGTCCCTTTTTACTTGCCATTAGACTAAACCTATGTATTCAAAAAGAAAACACATCAGTACTATATTAATTATATTCATAAATTATTAGAGGGCAGTTCTATTTCTGTTAGATTCGTGATTGGTTATTTCCAAATTCATCATTTTTAACTCATAAATAAGTAATAGTACTTGTCTATGACTCAACTATAACCTAGCAAAATTTATCTGATAATTTTATTTTGGAGGCATCTAGACAGTAAAGAGTCTTAGCAAAAAAAAAAAAAAAAAAAAAAGACAAAAAACAAACTTGAAAGGAAAGAGAGGGCAATACCTTATTTACTGTATGAAATATTATTTTTTCCAATGGCTTACTACATAATTCATGTCAATATTTGTGTCTCATGATCTACACAGGCAGTCCAAAGTTATTGGTTCCTAATGTGCTATGCTTACTCTTTGTATGGAAACTAATGGTTTAATTTTAATTGATCTCTTGTAACTTTAATCTTTCTGAAAATTTTTGATGTTCATTTAAACTAGACTATGTAATCTAAGGTAGTATTCCAAATTCTCTGAAATATCTTTCCATTAATATTTTTTTTTGTCAAGAATAATTTTCATTCCAGAGAGAAAGATGTCTCCTCACAGCACTTTTCATTCTAGATACTGTGTTTCCTAGGATGGAAGAAATTAGCACAAGAAACACATGGACTGTAGAGTAGTGGAAAACATGGTTTCCTCATTTTTCTGTTTTAGTAGTATTTCTTTAGTATCAGTTGTTTTGGGCTTTACTGTTCTCTGCCTTCAGTAGCTTCAAAACTGAATAAAGATTAAATTCCTCTTAATATTTTCATTGTCTTTGGATATGTTTGGGACTAGAGGCCTAGGATCTTTTCTGTGAAATGATTTTGACATCTTTCCTTACACAAATCTTTTCTATTGGCATGTGAATATCTTTAATCAAAAGGTTTTTGGCTTTTTTTCGTTATGGACTGATGTAGATAGTGGGGTTTTTTTCTGTAATTCTTATGGATTCATACTCCTTTGGGGTTACATCTAGTATTAAGGCTTCTGCATTCTAAGATACATACCAATGACTGGACAATTGAACTGGGAGATGAATTTCAGTATGGGTCAGAGCACATGGAATCTATGTATGTGTATATATATATATATGTGTATATATATATATATGTTTGTACACACAATGTCAGATTCTGAAATAACTGTTACTGATTGTTACTGATGAAAGTGATACAGTACGATTGAGTGAAAATGTTAGTTCCAGTGCTTGCTGACAGGCAAGAAGACAAAGACAACATTAGACTGTGATTAAAAGGAGACTAGAGAAAAATATATTGTTATGACTCTGCACAAATCAATAGTATGCCCATATCTTGAATACTGCCCACAGTTCTAGCTTTCATCTCTAAAAGGATATAATAAACCTAGACTAAGATGCTTAGTGGCTCACATATGAGGAAACAGTAAAAAGCTAGTATTTTCACACCACAGAATAAAAAACATAGAAGTAGGGGAACTGAAAGACAATTATAAACCTGTGAAACTACAGATGTATGTGGATAGAATAGATAAGAAATGACTTAATGAGATTTTTACCTGATAAGAAGTAAGTAGCTTGCAAAGAAATTAGATAACAGATTTAAAATGAAAAATAATGTATTCCTCACATTATTTGCGGATTATTTGTATTACAATATTACAATATTACAATACAATACAATATTATTGTATTCCTCATTCCTCGCATTATTTGCGGATTATTTGTGGATTATTCCAATAATCACAGAACTATGCAGCATGTCTTTCCCTTCAGCAAGATTCTTCTGAAACGGTGACTTTAGGGTAACACATATAATTTATACACCTATATTGAAATTTATAAATGCCTCCCTTCTAGTTTAAAATAGAAATGTATGTATGGCTTCTGCACATCATTATTCAAAAATATTTCAATAGGTCAGCAAGTATATCACTGGCAGAGAATCTTACTGTTTCTTATAATTAGAAGGTCTGGATTTTTCTATATGTACCAGTCATACAGTGTGATGTTTAATTCTAACATAGTGGGCTAAAGCTCAAGAAAAGTCAACAGAAGATAACAGAAGATTGCTTTGTGTCTGCAGAGTAGACTGGCAATCAAGCTCAATGTCATGTGCCAAAAGTAGATAGAAAAGTACAGAACTATGACTCCAAATATATAAGAATTTTCAGTAGAAAGAAAATAAAATACCTAACAAATGAAGAGAAATCAGATTTCTCCTTATACTTAGCTGCTTGAAAGCAAATGTCTACTGGTAGAACTGCGCTGAGGAAGAGACAGATTAGTTTTTTTCCTTCAGTTTTTAAACTATTCATAATTTTAAACTTGTAAACTTGAAAACAATAGCTTAAAAAATGAAAAACTATCTAATATGTTATTCTTGGGCCCTCATCACAAAGGTTTGAAGTCCTATGAGTTTAAAAACAGGAATAAGGGGAAAGTTACATTTGCTGTAAGGTTGGAATACTTCAAAAGCACACAAAAGGCATGTAGCCTTAAAACACTTCTATTGAAGATAGAGCTGAACATTGTTCTTGTTCTTTTTCAGATGTTTGTAACAAGGGGAAGCCCTTACCAAACCATATTAGCTAGAATGCTGGGGGGTTCAAAAGAAAAACTGCTGCGAGAGAGAACACAATTGTATACTATAAATTCACTTTATGCTAAAGAAATACCATCTAACATGGGTACAGAGATATTAGTCATACAGGAAGAATATTCCTTGGTAGGAAATTTGGGTTATTCACACTCTGCTTCTCCCCAAGCCTCGTTAGTTAGCTCGACTCGGGCACAGGATTTCTTCCCTATCTTTTCCCTATTCTTTCATGAATCTCTTTTTCTAACCTGTCTGGTTCACATTTGGGTCACATGCTTTTTCTTCACATGTGACCTGAAATACATACATGATCCTATTGAAAAACTCAGAGTGAATCTGGATTGTGGATGGAGGTCTCTGAGTAAGTGAACTTACTTCATGTGATACACAGGTCTGGTTGTGTGATGGAAAGGACATCAATAGGCCCCAAGATGCACTCAGAAAAGTGAATGATGGGAAAGAGGCTGTAGCTTCCCAAAAATATTCATTTTATATGTGTCTTGCTCACTTATCACCTGTGAAGGGTCTTGGGAAAGACAGTGGCAAAGGTGGACCACAAGCTAAACTTATCTGGGAGTTGCACCTTATCATATAATGAAAAGAAATCCATATGGCCTTTATATTGTAACTGGATTCTAGCCATGACCTGATGAAGTGTGAATCTGTGGCATGAGTGCATTGTGTAAGCATATTCCTACTCTATTTGACAAGGTCAGTGATGAAAATATTTATATAATACAGTTCTAAAACCAACACTTGAAAAACTCCCTGATGGCCTTTCTCCAGCCCAGCAGTTACTCCTTCATCACAACTCATGCCTTCTCCCTTTCAGGCAGTTCCTCAACCACTCTTTAACTTCTTACATTTATTCCTAATGCTTGCTAATGTATACTTCCAGGCTGTTTAATTTCATCAATAATATATCTATTTTTTAGCTATCTATATTTATTTTTCTGTTTCCAAGTGATAGTAAAAGCTTCCTTCTATTAGTCTAACTCACGAGACTCTTATGAGGCTTGAGTTCACATATCAAGAGATTTAGCTCAACTTAATAAGATCCTTTAGTAACAGCTAAGAAAAGAAAAAAATACTGTTAAAGTAAAATTTGCATATTATTATTCAAAAGAAGGCATCTTCATGTGACATAGTAGACTGCAGTTGATGATCTGCTTGCTGAAATGCAGTTGAGGTCGAGAACTAGATATTCAGGAGATAAAAGCTCAAAGGCCTTTTGAATAACTTTGTGGGTAAACTTGAGTGAACTGAGCTGAATCCCACACCCTTTTGCTGGTGCACAGCACTCCGCTGTATCCTGGGACATGGAACAGAGCTGGCACAGGAAGGAGAGGCAGATTCACATCCAGTGAGAACAACCCATAGTGTCTGCACATGCAAAAAAAAAAAAAAATATAGTATGAATCACTTAAGTTGTTTTAGGTTGCCTGAAGGGCTTTGAATAGTGCACGCTCGGGGAGAAAATATTTCCTTACAAAATGAGGACCACAGGTCAGGAATTCTGCTTCTTCTTTCATGCTGTTTCAGCAGCTATGTTATAGCTCTCTAATGGTCAGAACTCTGCACTAGAGTTACAGGGGAGGATTCACAGGCTCAATGTAGTCGTTCTTGTAATCAGGCTTTGATACTGTGTCTATCACTGCTTTCACTTTTATTCATTCAGCTTGCTTTACAGTTCAGGAGACTTAATCTGATCTGTGCGCTGCACAAACCTTTTACAAACGATTTGTTTAAAGTCACTGAAAGGGGAATACAAACCCTGCAATTTTGTTCTGAATGAGATGTACTGACTCTGCATGTTTTGCTGGTGCCATATGAAGCAAAATCATCTTAGAAAATCATAAAACTTGAAACCAGGCACTAACAAAGGTTAGATTTGTGCAGGTGCTCCCAAAGGGCTTGGAGGTGAAGTTCATGTTTATTTCAAATAACTGTATGACACATGTGTGGTTTTGCATGGTCAAAATATATTTGCTGCTTATATAAAATGAATGTGAAATATATATAAAAACAGGTATACTGCTGACCACTCTTTTCCTTTGTGCACTTATTGTAGAGAAAAATGTTTTTTTTGCTGTTGGTTTTCTATTCCTTTTTGCCAGCAGGTCAGAGCTTGCAACCTAAAGCAATAATATGTTTCAAAATATTATAGCACAGCACATGGTAACCTAATTCCTACCACCAGGAGGGAAAAAATCTGTATTTATGAGGAAAATGTTGTGTTTTTTTTTCTTTGTAGCAAACAGAGTAGAAGTCTTTATGTTTATAAATACAATTCAATTTGGTGTACTACTGAGCAGAGGTAGAACAGCTGCCATACGGATTTTGAAAAATTTCACCATTTGATAAATGTGCAACAGAAGTACCATGACTTCAACAAAATTAACTTTAAGTTTCCCATCAGCAAGAAAAGACCAAGTTCAAGATTAGTCATGCATTAAACAATCAATTCTTGGGGGCTAATTGAAGAAGGGAAGACCTTGAAATGGAAGTCATACCAAAAAGGAAAATGATTTGTCTTTATATTAATGATTCTGTTCAGCAGCATTCACGTTTTTGTCATTCACTTAGTAAAGAACTGAATGCCCCAATCTGAAATTCATGAAATTATGAATGGCTCTGTGTTAGAAATTAGATTTTAAAAATATCTCTGTGTATGTACATATGTGTGAATAACTATATATAGTTGTGGTTATAAGTGATGCTATGCCAGATCCTTCTCAGTGTTGACTGATAGTTGTGCAGTTTGTGCGGAAAATAGTGCTTTGAAGGAAAGGAATTCTTCTGTTTTAGTGAAGAATTTGGGAGAAGCCTTCAATCTGAGTGCAAGTCACAGGCAAGGGCTGGAAATTTGAGAGAAGGAATGTGTGGAAGGATTTTAAGGCTATACAGATGGTGTCTTAGTGCACAAGAAGCAGGAACGGTTCTGACTACTGATCAGCCAGATTGTTCATCATTCTGAGGTGAGAAAAATCTAATACCCAGATGATCTGAAAATTATATCATTCACTCAGGTAAGAAATATTTTGTTATTTTCTAAGATTTGTAAGGCTTATATTAACATATTAAAAATCTTTTCTGAGGTTTTGAAAAAAAAAAGCAGGTTAGGTTCTGTTCAATTCATGCAACATCATTTCAAAAGTAGTATGTCAGCTCTTAAGAATTTTGCCAATATTTTGTGCAAATAAAGTAGAAAAATATTTTTCAAGTGGGGATGAAAAAGTGTGTTTAGGAATAAGGAACACTTATTACAGATTATCTCGTGAAAAAAAATATATATTTCTCAGAGATTAAATTGTTTTGTAATATATACGAGTCATGTCTAATATGACTCACTATGGCAGCTGAATCTATTTTTTGGTGCTTTTCATTATGAAGTACATCTGGCAAAGAAACTTCAGTGGCTTTCTAACTCAAAAAGTATAATGATTTAAAAAAAATAGTCTTGTGGTCTACTCAGTCTAATTGCACTGATTTTTGGTTGACATTTAAAAAAGACTTGGAAGGAACAGCCACCCTTGTTTCATAACTAAAAAAGGAGAAAATATTCTCTGGTTCTCTCAGTCTTCAAATGCTACGACTTGTTATAGAGGAAAAATATTAGCAATCTTCTTATTTTCAGAGGCTAGTGATATGCCAGAAATATAAGCCTTCCTGAGATAGAATATTTCTTTAACCAGATTCAGCTGTCTAGAATAGAAATAAAATTCTTTTCCTATTATCTTCCTTTCTGGATAAAACAGATATAGTTTGTTTTTATTTTTTTTTATAATCACATAACTATGTAGCTGTCAAACCTGGTTTGCTTTCATCAAGTATTCAAAGCTGAAGAAGAGGAGGCTGTGCTCTGCAGAGAAAGCCACTGGATGGCATGGGTCCGTGTAAGATGATTTTCTGGTACAGATTCTCAAACACTAGCCTGATGCTATCCAACTCCTCGAAGTGATCGAATATTCTTTCAGTGAAGTCTTCTCAACAGAGGGGAAAGGAGATCAGCTCTTCCACCTAATATTTGTGTTGCTTTCGGCAAGGGAATTTGCCAGCTGAAAAGACCACACCACCTGAGACCTCTGGAGCTGCACCCAGCACTGGTTGCTTCACCTGAGGGGAAGTTTAGGAATGGAGTTGCCCCAGTAAAGGATTTGCAGGCCACAAAGGGCTTGCTAAGCTGTGCTGGAGGTTAATACAGCTGAAGAAAATGGACAAGGGAGACAGACATGAACAGACAGAGATGCAGGGAGTGAGGACATCTGGACAAGTTGGCAAGTAAAGCACCAGAGTTTGGTCTAATGCTGGTAACTTTGGCTCTCTCTTTTAAGGCTGCTCCAGCCATCTGAGTGGCCAGTCCTTGCAGCCTGAGCCTGCCTTCCCACAGGGAAGGCAAAGCCAAGTGTCCTCCCTTGGCACACTTCATGGCTTCTACCCAGAGAAGCTGTTGTGGGAGCAGCAGTCCCCAAGAGCCAGAGACAGGCCCAGGGTGCCACCAGGACCCCCTTGCTGCATTTTCCCCATGCCAATCAGTGTATCTGGGTTGCTGATACTCTGAATAAAACACTACTGCACTGGCTGTGGCATGGGAGGAATCTGTGACAACTGTAGGGCACAGCATAGGGGCAGATGTAGCTCTGGGGGAACTGCAGCCTAAGGGTGACGTGGTGCCCTCCTGTACGTATCTGAAAGTTAAATGAGTTCTTTTTGGCACAGAGGCTTCTTTCCATATTGAAAGCAACTCTGTGGGCAGACTTTTTTTGACTAATTTCAGACTTGGAGCTTAGTCAACATAGTATAAAGCCCTGAGCATCTGCTAGCCCCACAGAGTAATGAAGTAAAAAGAAGCTAAGAAAACTGCCTGAATGGAAGGGTGAAGTAATCAGTGGACAACAGATCTCAAACTACAAAAATGTATGTATGTATGGGGAAATGTTTAACTGTGGCACTCTGCATCAGTAAGGAACAAAAGATAAAAAGAAAGTTATATTCATACCATATGGGTAGTTTTGACACACTTGATACGCTTAGCAGTTGAATCAAATGGAAAGTCAACTGAAACCAGCTGAAAATAGGTGTTTTTGTGTTTCATAAAAAAATAAATCTGTGAAGGAATAGAATAACACTAACATGGAACTGCAAAAGGCTAATGATTGAATTAAAAAAAAAAAAAAAAAAGAAATGAATGATCAGGGATGAATCCCTAAAAAGATCATCAGACCTTGATTCAGTTTGGAACAACCTCTGAATTGGGGGAGGAGAAGAGAAGCGAAGGAACAATCTCAGCCTGATTCTGACCAAAGCAATTTGGCAAATATCAGAAATAATCCAGACCAGAATGAAGTTTATGAAATACAGGCACCAATGCAAAGCAGCAAGAAGATGGACAAAAAAATCAAAAATATCTAATGCAAAAAGACCTAATTCAGAAATACAGAATTTAGATCTCATCTTATGAGGGTATGGAGTCAAAACTATGCTTAGCACCTTTTTAAATATTGCAAGAAATACAATTTTATCATTTCACAAGAGTTTGTAAGAGATAGCAGGATATTTTGCAAAGTTGGTTATAAAACTGCAGTCAAAATTTCTGTAACAGCTGAAAGTAAATAGCTTATTAAGTGATTTTAAGCTGGACACTGATGTACGGAACAGTGTGCCTATGGAAATGGTTATTACTAGTATTAATAGATAAAACAGGCAGGAACATGGGTGCTCATTTGCAAAAAAAAATGAGACAAAAATGACTCCAAAGAAAAAGAAGTCTTTAAGTAGCACACAACAAATTTCT
Organism: Nothoprocta perdicaria; assembly: GCF_003342845.1. NCBI lineage: Eukaryota > Metazoa > Chordata > Aves > Tinamiformes > Tinamidae > Nothoprocta > Nothoprocta perdicaria. The sequence goes on from NW_020455608.1 coordinate 214,282, forward strand.
TCAAATGAATAATACTTTTGATTCATGAAAGATCCCTTGGAAAAATGAGCTTCATAAAAAGCGTACCTAATCTAGCTGTTCAATACAGTAATCTGAGAGTGCTACTATGGGCTGATGTCCTGTGATTGTACAGTGAAAATATTAATACAAAATAAAACAAGCTGAAGGAGTTAATTGAGAAAGCAGCAGTGGTCAGAAAGAAGACCAGGAAGAGTGATTTAGATTGTTTACAGATGACTCCAAAGGGGGTATTAGCATAATCCTCTTTCCAACAGTGTGAAAACTGCTGAAAACTGAAACCATTGGTCTGTGTGTGAAGCCTGCAAATAGAAACAAAGCATCATAAATGCAGAGGCAGTCTCTGAATGCAAAAGGTTTTATGTCTTTATGGGAGGCAAGCAAATGTTTTGTTCCAAATGGAACAAAAATTTCAAATTATTATTGTCAATAGGGGACTGGCAGGCTGATATTTTTTACCTCTTCCTGTTCCTTCCCTCCCCAAGAAAATAGAGAATATATTTTTTTTTTTAGCTACAGAGACTGACATGGGTATTTAAATTCAATGAGAATAAAACATTCTTTACAGGAGTCATTCCTAGCTCTGCCATTAAGAGAACAGCTTCATTTTTCAAAGTTCTTCCCAGTCCATATTATGTCATTATTGTAAATGTTTTAGTTAAAAACATGAGAAAGTTGACACTGCTCTTGGGAGATGCCTTATAGCATTTAATGGAAATACAGCAGAGAGAATTCCAAATATTATCATATTTAACTTGTTTAGTAAATCCAAAACAAAACCAAAAGCATGAATTACAATATCCTAAGGTACTGCTTTGGCTGAGACCACAAAGAAAACATTATAACTTTCAGCATAAGCAGCTGGGAAAGCGTGTTCCCAGGCTATGTTGCCAGCTGGAGAGAAGAATGAGGTGTGTTTTCATTTTTAAGTGCAATTTTGTTTAATGCTAGGATGGTGATTCATAATGTGTTATGGAAGAATTTGTTGAAAAGGATAGATGAAGGTCGTTTAAGATGGGAAAATCTGAGAAGGGCTAAGAATGTATTATGCTAGCCTTGGGTGAGGAATGTTGAATTTTTTGAGCTTTTGTAGCTTTGCTACAAGTAAATAGGCCAGGTTAAATGAAAAAGTCCATATTATACTTCCATAGGATAATATGCTCCTCTACAGCAAAGCACGTATTACTTTATTTACATTTTTTTTTGAAAAAAAAAGCATATGTTATCTACAGCATTAGAAGATTACATTAAATACATTACATCTTAAAATGTAGTTACATTACATTACATCTTAATGTATTACATTAATGGATTACATTAAATACATTACATCTTAGAAAAAAAGATTCCTACAGCTGAGATCAGATGAGAAAAGGCAAGAAGGTGAAGCACAACCCACTGTCCATGTTGCTTATCAGAGCAACAAGCCAGCTTGTTACATCAGCAGTAACCAAGTTCCTAGCTATGTCTTATTCTTACTTCAGCTGAGAAATGCTTTGAAAGCGGTGGCTAATAAATAATATCTGATTTCTGCCTTAGAATAGGAAAAAAAGGCCTATTTTTTTCATTTCCTGCATATGTCATTGGGAGACATCTCCCAATCTCTATCAGGGAGAACTCACAGGAACTGAAAGAAATTTTAGTTAATGAAAATTTAGTCTGTCATCATGTAGAAGCAGAGAACAGGCAGGATTCCGTTTTGGGGGAAGAAGCACAACCGTCCTGCTGAGATAAGTCACACAGAGCTTTGGGGTATGGAGACAGCATGTGTAAACCCTCCCAGACAGTATTAAGGTGGTTGGCGCACCCTGGGATGCATATTCGTGCTAGCTCTCACCCGGGCCGTTTGAAAGCAGTGCAGTGAAGAAGTGGAGCTGCAGATTTGAGGGTGTGTTCAGGGGCTTGTCACAGCCTGAGTGGGTACCTCACTACCCCGGCAGGTTTCCCTGAAGGCAATAGTCAGTCACTGCAAGCAGATAGGTTGGAGCGAGTGTGGGCATGCCTCCACGTGCTTCGGTCACATCTTCAATTTCAGTAGAGGCGTAGGATAAATGGATGGAGGTATAAAGGCATTAAATCAAAGCACCTAGTCAGAGATAAAGGAAATGGTAAGAAAAGCCTGTACAAACAAAAGCAGTAGGGCGATTGCATGAAGGGATTAGGGTCTGGCTGTAGGCAGGATCACAAAGGCTAGTGATTTAAAAGGAAGGGGAAAGCAGAACAAAATGTTTTGAAGGAAAAAAGCTACGGCAAGCTTCAAAAAGTCACGGTCAAATCAGACTTTTGCTATACGAGAGAATTTTTTTTTAATGTGGAATTGAAGGAAACAAGTATAGGTAACCACATGAGCCCTTAGTAATAAGACTGTGACCAAGCTGTGTGATGAGAGAAACTGACTGTGAACTTTCTTCGGACACAATCTCTTCATTTAAAATCCTTTGTCTAGAAGCCTGCAGGTTTCTTCAAAATGAGAAGATTTCTGAGATGAAAAGTTTGTCTTTTCACACTATAAGCATTTCTTCCTTTATCGTAACCCAAAAGACAAGACATATTCTAGAGCTTTATTGATGTATAATAGTGAATAAAAGAATAAAGTGCCCATCTTGAGTTTTCGCAGCACTGTTAGGATGAAGAATTCATAGAAGAATACTCTCAAATGCAGCAAGGTCAAATGTATAAAGCTTTCAGTAATCTCAAAAGAAGCCAAAATTACATCCTGCCTCTGCTTTCCCTGCTTGTTTGACATTTTGGGTGGCAAAGAAGTTGCATCAAGTTGCCAGGTGTATATTCTAGAGGAAAAAAAAAAATGACATGCTTGTTTGATCAGAGTGATCATAAAGCTGAATAGGGCAGTTTCTTAGTGAAAGTGCAGTGTTGTATGGAAAGTCCTAATGAAATAGGATGAAGCAATTGCGTGTATCAAAAGGAAAAGTGGGTTAGGGTATTTCTGTAATAACTATAGATATCAGCACAGGACACAATATATTGAGATGAAGCTATCTGGAGGGGTCATAAGCTTATTTTAAGCTTTCTTTCAAAAGCTTATGTGTGTATAAATTGAATATGTTTCTCTGCCCATTTGAGTGGATGTTAATCAGAAAAGCCTTGAAAAACAAAATTTCTATGAGTAGCTCAAATTCATCCATACTCATTAGATGCTCAATTAGGTGAAACAAACTTTTCATCATATGCCAGAGGCTTAATTTAATTTACTCAGGATAAGCAGTTAACCATATCTGTAAAGCCTGAATTTTTTAGAAATTACTTCAGGGTAGTGAAGCAAAAACTATTAAATGCTGAAAAGCTACAGGCAGACTAAAATTCAACATTGTTTATCCTAGATGTAAGGATATTTATTTGTGGTGTTTGTGGGAAGAAAAGCACTAAATGCCAGACTATACAGGGGCTCATTCATATTTTCCTTCATATACCTGGAGTGCCTTGTAAAAGACAAGCTTGTAAAGTGACATCAATATTACCATAAATTATTCATCCTTTTCCATGGCAGAATTGCTGCAAGATATTTCAGGAAGGATGTTAGCTTTTGATTGACCAGTCCACATAGGATTTTTTCCCGGTAATTTACACTCAGAGACTAGGAAATAATTTATTTTCAAAGAGGTAGCTATTCCTTGCCTCCTCCTTGAAGGCAAGAGAGAGTTCCAATTTTAGTGCTATTACTTTTTTTAACAATGCCAATTAAAGTTCTGTGCATTATGAAGATGGATGAATGATAACCAAACTTCATGAAGAGATGAAGCCTAGCTAAGCTAAAGAAGGCAACTTTCCTACTTTCAGATTTGTTCAGTCTCCCTGAGGACTAAAATCAAGTTATAAAACATAAACCAAGCAATTGCATATGATCAGCACGCTGTTTGTACGTGCGTGAAACATTAAATACAACTAGTTCTCATAGAACAATCCTAAAGAGATCTTATTTTGTAATGACTTGAAAAGTTTGGCTCCTTTAATTTATGTCTTTAAACAAAATTATTATATTTAGGTGAGTCACCACTAATATCTGTGTGAGCCAAAAGATTTTAGAAAAAGGAAAGGGCAAATAATGTCAAATGCAGGATCACTGGAAAGCTGCTCTTCTGATACCAATTAATCAGTGTTTATCTCCAGGTTAAATTGGCTATAGAGTAGCTTCTCTCTCTGCTGTGGCACCTAAATGGGGCAAGGTCACATATCTTCTTCATCCATCTATGAAAGACTCCTGCACTAAATCAATAGCTAACTTAGCTAATTTTAAAGATTTTTGATACACTTTTTTTTGCCCATATGACATGTGACTCAGAAGCAGCATGACATTTATACAGTAAAAGGTATGCCTAAGAAATGATGGGCTGTCCCTGGAACAGGGTTTCACTGTGGTTATGCTACTTTAAAAGCATTCTCCCTTATGAGTACTTACCCAAATCATAATTGTGATCATATTAATTTGCGTGCCTTAACTACTGAATTATTTGGTGCAGTGTAGGCAGACAAGAAAGTTTCTTCTTTTACTGTTTCGTTTCCCTAACTCAATTCTCTAGGTGTGTTTTGAAACCGTGTCTTGTATTGGGTGTTACAAAAGAAAGAAGCTAAGCAATACCTTGTCTGAAAATCTGAGTAGATTGTGGTTTGTGCCATTGTTTTGTTTTGGTTGTACCATTGGTTTGGTTTGGTTGTGCCATTGGTTTGGTTTGGTTGTGCCTGGTTTTGGTTGTGCCATTGGTGCTACCATCTAGTCGTGCCCACAGGCAGAAAACGGGCTTCTGAGAACTGAGAACAGCTATGCACAAGTTCTGGTAGCCAATAGCTGTGTAGTCTGGATTTAACACATGCCTCTGCATTGGACTTAAATATGTAAAGCGACATGCAGGTCTTTCAGATCTGCCTAGATGCCCAGACACTCTCATATCCTCCCCATCGTCATGCATCCAGTCTTTTTTTTTCACTCGTCAATTATAAACATGGTCTAAAGTAAGATTTAAATAAAAAGCAGCACTGGGAAGAGTCTTCTCTGCTTATGAGTCATTAACTCCAGTGTGGATGTGAGCAGTGTGCAATTGGACTTTGTTTATCATTACATTAGACACTGATATATATACAGTAATAAAGGTGTTTTATGTTCCCTAATTCAAGAAGAAAGATGCACTTGCTGATATCAAACGGCAGTAGATTTTGAAGAAAACGCTTTATGCTACATACACTTCCATCAGCCTGGGGACATCCCTGACTCACAATATTACTATTTTTTCTTTAAAGGCAGGATCACATTAAGACCATTAATTACATTTGTAGACATAGCTAACTTAATTATGTTAGGGTAATCAAGCTTCTTGCTTCAGGGTGTAAACTAATTTCCACAAGGGACATCTGCATCTCCTGGACAGCACTGCAAGCTTGTAAAGTGCAATATGAGAGGCTTCGTTTCAGAGATGGTTAAGGCTGACCACTGATGGGCTGAGTAAGTGACCTCTCCTATTTAAAAGCTTTACTGCATATAAGTTATGGATCTATTCTGTAGCGGAACAAATGACTTGGGACCATACTGTAAAGGCCTAGGATTTTTTATTCTAATTCAGAGAAGAAATGAAGCCCATAACCTGAATAAGTTGTATGGTTTATCACTACATAAACCTGCTATCCCAATTTAATTGAAGCTTTATCAACTTTACATCTCATATGAATTTGGAATTTAGCAGTTTTCCACAATAAACTGAAAGTGACTTTATCGAAGTGGGATAATTCTTTTCCACAGAAGAAACTGAATCAAAGTACTTGACAGTCATATGATTGCAAAGTCATATAGTTTTATAGAGATCAAAAAATGCACTTACCAGTCTTTTCTGGTTAAAAAGTCTGAATTGGCAGATCACATATTTACTGGAAAACAAGCAATTTTAGAGTGAAAAAAAAGACCTGTGAGAACTAGTGCTCTCTTTTGCACAGGAATTTCAGAAGCCAAAAGATAGGTTTATCTTTGTAGAATTATGATGATGATGGTGATGACAACCTTTCAGTAATCTCAAGAAGCTTTATGTTCTACTTTGCTCCTTGAACTATCAATTTTTAAGGGATCATATTCCTTGGAACTGTGAGGTGTTTGAACAAAATATCTGATTGTATTTCTTTTTCTGTTAGTAACTAAAAAAAAAAAAGAATCAAATTGTTAGCAAGGAAATAAATAGAATCTGAAATTAGTTAATCATCTGAGGAGGTGCTGGAAATAGTTAAAGAGTCAAAAACAGGATTGAGATCTGAAGATTTATATTTCTGTGAATCCTTAGAGAAGCCACGTAACTTTATAGCACTGTCCTCTATTGTGAAAGAAAAATATTCAGTTTGTTAAATTTTATGAGTTTTAATTGATCAGTATTTATAAGTGCTTTGATATATGCCAGTAGAAATGTTCTATGTGCAAAAAAAAAAAAAAAAAAAAAAAAAAAAAAAAAAAAAAAAAAAAAAAAAAAAAAAAAGAAAGAAAAGAATTGTTATTATAAAAGATCTTCAGAAGATATTTTCCAATGTTTGGTCTGTTGGTCTGTTTCTAATAAAATATAAAATCATGTAGCCCTCTGAGAAGAGTGAAGGGCTCAGCTTCCAGGTAAGGTAATGGAAATTAATAAATACACAGCTGCAAGGTACGCAGCAGTCTGCATTGTTATAATTACCATTGCCAAACAAGACACAGAATCAGATTCAACATTCTTCTTGTTTGAAAAGGAACTACTAAGATTCTTTCTGTCAAAAGCCATTATATGGTGCCAAAAATGTAAATGTCTTTGTAGTTGTTAATTGAGCTTTAGCTCTAATTATCTTGGCAAGCCTTTTAAAGCAATTCTAACAAATAGGTTAGAAAGGTTGAGCAAAGAGTGATGAAGCCTCTGCCTGAACTTTAGTCACAGGAGACTCAGTGGCAAAGGGAACATAAAGCAGATTCAGGGCTGTGTGCCAAGATCTTGACATGAAGGGGAACCTAGAGTGAGTTTATCAAAGAAATTATTCCTCAATTAAACCTCAGAAACGTAACAAATTTCAAGTTGTTTAAAGTTACAAGGATAAAATGTTGCAAGCTACATGTGGAAACGTCCTACACTTTGCTAACTTAATATCCAAAATAAAGTAGTTGAACCATCAGACCTATGTCTTGTGCAAACAAGTCTAGGAAGTCATTGGAATCAATGGCAACCTTATGTTTAAAGATGATATACTGCTGTAGGTATGCAGGAACATCCAACTCTTAACATTTGAGCTGAGTCACTAAAGAGTAATGCTGAAAGAGACAGAAAAAAAACATTGTTTTACACTTGCTTTCAAAAGAACAGGCTCATATTATCTCAAAGAACTTGTTTCTTACTAATCATAATCATTCTGCACACATCACATCACTCACAGTTTCTACATTTTCCTTGTGAACTCCTGCTCCTGCTCATACATTCAAGAATAACAAGAAATCTCCTTCAAAAGTTTTTGGCATGCTTCTCTTCTCATGTATGGAAACTGGATTCTAGATTCAGCATTTCTGTATTCAGTATTTCTGAATTCAGTATTTCTATTATACCAGTAATTGAGAGACTGAAGAAAGAAAAATGCAGTTTTTTGGCTTGCTTTGATCTTTTATAAACGCTTTCTGCTGTCATTAGCTACAACCATCTGCCTTGTCTTCCAACAAATAACCTTTCTGATCATTCTGACAAAGCTTTTTGAAAGATTCAGTTGCCAGTGATAACTCAGACTTGAGATGTCAGAGGTCCTTCTCTGTTATCTGTGTTGCGTTTACTATAGATTCTCTCTAATAAAAGTAGAGACAGTTTTCTGGTTGTAAAGTCCAGAATTCAAGGTCAAGAATTTGAAAATATTTTCATAACACCATTATTTTGTGTTATACACCATATGCCAAGGTAACCATTAAATGACAATAATACAGCTGTACTTCCAAGTTAATATCTATAATGTTCCATCAATACTGATTCTTTCCGTTTTTTCCTTTTACTTTCCAAATAACTTGAGGTTACTTGCATAGAGAAAGCAGATAGCTGGAGAACAAACTGAGGACTTTTATCTGAAGTTTAAAACTACATGTGCAGGTCTTGACCCCATGTCAGTGAGGTCAGTGGAACTGGTTCCTGCTGATTTCAGTGAGCACTGGAAAAAACCTAGCAGAGATTCCAAGACATGGACTGTGTGCACATAGACGGGCTCTCTAACGTGCTTTTCTGTTTATTTTTCTCCTCTATTTCTACCTTTGTGGCTTTGATTTCAACGAATCATGTAAATGTAACTCAATCTAGTGGCCATTTTATGTTCCTGTTATGCCTTAGAATTTATGTCTTTGAAATTTAGATCAAACTAACTGGAAAAATGCTTGGACCAGCATTGTGCATTAAGTAGAGAGAAAAAGTAGGAAAAAGTAGGAAGAAAGACTCTTAAAATTCAGGTCTGCTATACTGGTATACAAAGTCGAGGTTACTATCATGTTGTGGGAGGACATTCATTGTCCTTAGGAAGGTCAGCTGCACATTAAAACATGCATGGGGACTCCAGTATAACAAGACTTAACAGGATACATTTCCTTTCTAACTTCTACAGCTAGTGCGGTTAAAAAGGACAATGTAATTTATCACACTTAAAACATCCTACCTCTGGAAGAGAAACCAATAAACTTTGCAAAACCCTCTTAGACTGTTATGTTTCTTTTTAATATGCATCACACACAGATGTTAACAGGGTTTCTGTTGACCCATAATTCTTTCTTTATCAAGGGCTGATCTGAATTTAATACTAGTAATTTTAAAGGGACAAGCTTTAGGCCTGGAAATGTGCATATAAATAAATACAGTGTTATTGCTTCTCCACTGTTAATAAAAGAAAAATGATCTATGCTCTCTCTAGGGATAACTACATCTCAATATATTTATTTGAAGATTAGGTGCTATTGGAAATGGTAACAAATCACCCAATAACTATAAATGAGTTTTCATCCATACCTAGCAAGCTTTTTTATCAGCCCATAGCCAATGTTTCTATATCCTGCATAGAAAAACAAAAATAATGTTTTGGAAATGCCTAAAGAACAACATTTGAGAAATACACCTTGAAGAGGCAATAATACGGGCACAAATACTGATCATAAGAATACTTTGTTATATTGGTCAATTTCCACCTCTTAAGATGATTTTCAGAAATATTATTTTATATATATGTATGTATCTACGTATGTATGTATCAGGAAGGTTGTTTATTGTGCAGAAATAAAAGTGCTAAGGAGAAAGATTTGTAACAATATGTGCAGAGACTTATGTAAAAAATAGGTAGAAAGAAGTGGAATTGGAATGAATGACCAAGTTCTAGGCCAAAAGAGTGACCTATGCTCCAGTGTGTAGATTGCTGGAATCTAAATCAGAGGAAGACAAAATATTTAGGTCTGTAAGAAGAGACACTGAAGAGAAAATTGGAGAAGTGGAAAAGCGAAATGAAGTATAAATGAAAGCAGAAAAAAATGGAACTGGGGTAACACCAAGGGACTCTGGGAAAGATAGAAGGAGGTGAGCACTTAAGAAGACGGGTAAGCTTGGTTTAAAAGCAGTCTGTCTTTATTGATGCCAAACTTTACGTTTAAAACACAGAATTAGTTAGCTAAGAAAATGGCAGAAACAAGGAGAGAAAGATGCTGTGGGGTCATTAAAATATGAGGATGAGTTAATGTGCAGAGTGGTTAGTGGATTAATTGCTGGCATGAAAGGTGACATCGTCAGGATAGGTTATCACAGAGGAGAAAACTCGAGGAAATCAAAGAGGTTAATGTTAGAAAAGGAGTTGTAGTCTAGGTGCCTTATGGATGAGAACAAATGGAGGAAGAAATTTTGCAGGTGTTGCTCAAAAGAATTTGGAAAGTGAGAGTTACAAAGCAGTGGAAAGTAATGAAGAGGCCCAATACCTAAGTTATTTTCTCTATGAGGAAAAGTGGCCACACAGAGATCCAAGAATGACGTAGTTGAGAGGTTGTGAATGACTTGATTTTTCAGAAATAACAATTACATAATTTTAAATATGGAGAATACTATAAAGCCAGCAGAACTCCCCTTCTCTCACTTAGGCACCTTAAAAGCCTTACTCCATGCTGCTAGGGTCATCCCTCTTGTTCCAGCCTGTCAGTGTGAATTCTGCCTTTAAATCTTTCTCAAGTTTAGCTCAGATCATGATGCTTAAAGTCATCCATTTATGCAATGTAAAATTTCTCCCTGGTCTGAGTTTTAAGGATGCAAAAATCCACAACTAATCCAAAGCCAAACAAAACCTCAGATTTTTTTCTCTTTTTTTCTGATCATTCTTGTTTTCAAAAGGCAGTCACTTTAAGTTTTGAGGTTTTGAAGCTTTTTTTTCTTTAATAGAGAATTTAGAATTTAGAAACTATTACATCTGGCTTATATCAGAGTATCTATCACTATCAGAGTACCTGATACTGTCATTAGCTCATTTAACCAGCTTACTATTTTTGAACAAATTTTCTTTGTACATTTATTATTTTTGAATCAAGTATAAACATAAGCTACTATGCTTTATTTCCAAACTTTGAGTTTAAATTACGGAGTTTGGTTTTCCTAATCTTCCAAGTGTTTCTAATTTACTTCTTTTTTTCTTTATTTTTCTGGTGAATATGAGTTCCAGTATTCCCTTGATTGCACTTGTCTGTGCAGTGCATTCAGATCAACCTACAAGTATCACGCTGTAAATTGTTAAGTAAAATAAAATAATTAAGATGTGAAGTTACATTAAAAATTCATTTTCTTAATTGTGTCCATTTTCCCTTTTTCTCCATTTTGCAGTCATTTGCTATTTATTATTTGCCATGAGGCATTGTGATCAGTTGACTGTATAATAAACATTCTATAAATTGAGCATGGTAATAACATTGTTTGGCTTTGAAAGCATTGGCACAGTGTTCGTCTCCTAAGACTGACATTTGTATATAAGTCAAGTTTTATGCCTTGAACTGTAGATGCTGTAAGGTAGTGATTACCTTTGGGTTGTGTCTATGAGGGACATCAGTGCAGAGGATAGGGCCCCAGACACTGGCTCAGCATGCCATGGAGTGCCACTTAATCAACACCACCTTTCCAAGCTTTGGCACAGTGCTGTATGAAAGAGAATATACAAACTGTAAGTAGTTTTGGAGCTCACTTATTCTACATTTGCCTGAGGATCTTTGCAATATATTCTCTTGCATGATACAGATGTACTCAAGTATATAGGTATAAAATCTTTTCTTTCCATTTTTCATTTCTAAATATAGCCGAGGTTGCAACAAATGCAGCACAAATACTCCTTGATTGTTGTGGCTGGGCTAGGGTTTACTAATTTTTGCAGCTTTCTTGGTGCAATCCTAGACTCTTGATTTCAAAGCTCTTCTTTCCTCAGTTATCTTCGTAACTTGTTGTATGATGATAATAAAACTAGCCACCTGCTGTCATCACTTCTGAAATTGCTCATATTACAAGGAGCTTGTAATCATCTAACAATCATAATAGTCCAACTTGTAAAGGGCAGGATATTTAACACTAGCTATGCTAAACATACTTCTATTCCGGCTTTAACAGCAAATAAGGCTACTATTCTTGTAAGTCAAATTTCAGACACATTCTGGCTTCATTTTTAGGCAATGCAGCAGCTCTCCAATGTATTTTAAGTCATCTTGGTCATATCACATCCCAATACTAAAGTCCTCCACTAGAGAGAATAGAGCCTTAGAACTATTTTTCTATAGAGCCTTTCTACCAAGAAAATAAACTCACACTGCATTCAAAGTGGTGTCTCTGAATGGCCATTGCATAGGAACTATTAGCCTATGCACAATACTCACTTTAATGACTATCTTGTGACCCTGTATGGAGTGGTTCCTTAGTGTCATGATGGAACAGATCTTTTTTGAGGAATGTGTTTTGATGCTACAATTTTTCTTACCACCACTACATAGATTCCAAACTATATTTTGCATCTATGATTATGAACTCTTTTGGACTATATTTTCAATGAAGGTCAGAAGAAAGGAGCCTTTTAAATATGTCCTACAGACTTTGGTACCTATTCTGGATATCTTAAAAGCACATATAGAGCAACATCAAAACTTAAACTGTTCATATAGGAACAGTTTCTACAAAATTTTAATAAATAGCTCTACAACAAATACAACCTTATTTTACTACATTGTAGATAGAATTTTTCATAAACTGTAGACTGGAAAATAATTCCATTCCATTATTGCTGTGGTAGGTCTAAAAAGCTGTATTTTTTAAGAGTATTACACAAAGTTCACCGACTGTGAATCTTACTATTGTTTTCAGTGGCACTGCAATGAAGCTCTCTGAAAACATTAATGACAACATTTTGGAGGTCTGAAGAGCACTTGTACTTCATGATCAATCAATTATTGGATATGGATTAATGAGTCAATTTTTTGAATGCTAATGTTATATTTAAATATAGAGAAGATAATAATTTCCACCTTTGACGACTGATTCTGACTCCTTGAGGAGAATTGAAATAGGTAGTGAGGCTTGTTTTATTACAGTACAGATATAAACTACATGAAATAAAAGACAGCAGTCCTGGTCTTATTCTGGCTTCATTATTTTGCTTTAATAAATGTGCCTTTAAATATTTTCACTCTGCCTGTGATAAGCTCTTATACCTCAGGCTATATTTTCTGTACAGAAGATGAATCCTGTTGATTCTGTCTGAAATAAAAACACTTCTTTATGGTCAAAACAAGGAGAGGTGCTGCTCCCACCAACTAAGTAGTGCAATCTCAAGGGCATCTCCTGGGAATATCTGTATTTTTTTCTGAAATCTGTTCTGATGACAGTGACAACACTGTATGATGTCTACCCCTCACCACTCGAAAAGGAGATGTAGAAGAAAGAGATGCAAATGCCTGGGAAGCCTGGGGTAGACACAGGACACAGACTGCACGCTCTCTCAGCCTGAAGTCTGATTCACTGAGGTGCACAAATGTCAAGGTTATTCTGCTCGCTGCCTTACAATGCAAGTACAGAGGGCTGATGTGGTGAATCAAGCCTGTAACCATTGGTGACTGCAAAAGCAGCCAACTTATCAAGAAACAGCCTGCTGCACACATACCGCTTTATGACTTTTCCTCACAGATGCCTTCATCAAAAGGCAGGGAGGGAGTGTGCAATGTATACAATTAGTGGCTATTTTTCTGTGGAGGAGAAGGAGGAATGTGGAATTTTTCTGCCTGGCAAGAAAAGTGATTGCATCTACAGGGAGAGGGATGTGCAGTGGCTGTGGGCCCTGAAAGCACTGGGCTGGGGGCTGCGTGTGGTGGCAATGGGGCAGGTATGGGTGTGAGGAGCACAGCACAAGGGAGCCGCTTGTGTGGGCTGCAAAGAGGTGTTTGTATAGGGCTGGGAGGAAGCAATAGAGGATGCAGAGAGTTTTAGCTGCAAGGAGGAAATAAGCGGCAGTAAAGAGAAAAGGAGGAAGGAGCAGCATCACAGGCTGTTGAGTGTGCTGGGTATAGGAGTGCAGCTGAGTGTGCCCCCTCCATGTTGCCACTCTACAGCAAGTCACAGGAAAGGCCAGGTAGAGCAATAAATTATATTGCAAAAAACAATTGCACAAGAATAACTAGCTGTCAATGAGCTATGGCATGTCACTTTGATACAGAAATCCCATTTTCCTCCTCCAAAGACAGTTCTTCATATTCTCTGCAATATTGTAGTAATAGCTAAGCTGCTGGCAGTTGAATGGGTGGCATTCTTCTCACCTGAATTTGTCTAATTTCACTCAGTAGTCTCTAGGTCTTTGAGAGATTCTGGCACATGCCCCCTGAAGTGAAGTTCAGGATCAGGGTTTAAATTTTATTCTGCACTGTCAACTGAGGTATCTGATCTATTAGAAAAATTATTAAAGCTTTTTCCAGAGATTTTTCTCCAGGACAGTATTGTACAGCTGAGGCAATTCCAAAGGAAAGCAACTTCTTATTCAGAAGTATTTTATAAGTTTCTCTAAGGGATGATTTGGCTATATCCAGAGAAACTGCAGATACTACTGGCAGGAGAGTTGTCACCTGAGCTATGACTCTGGTGTCAGAAACTTAACAGTGTCTCAAAGGAACCTTATGGGTTTGTACCTAAGTGAAAGCAGCAACCCAAGTTTGTTCCTGATGAAGTCAGTTACAAAGGGAAATCACCCCTACTAATTTGCTTTGTTAGCAAGCAAGAAACAGATTTCAGGATAGTCCAGATATCCTATCCTTTTACTGTGTGGTCTGTTGACATCCTCAGACGGACTGTCCTCGCAACAGTAGTAACAGTGACACACAAATGCCATTCAGTCACTGCTTGCTGACCCCTGTTAGAATGACTATGATTTTTTGTTTCAGCATTGGTGAAAACAGTATTTTATAAGTATGTAAAGCACTCAAGTTTTGACTAAAAATAGGGCAAACCCCAGTATAAATATTGTACTTGGCAGTATTTTGTTAGACCAATTTTCAGCATACAGCACGTTCAGAATGGACTAAACAAGTATAATTTTCCTAATAGCAGGTTAGTGACCTTCATTCAGGCTTTCTACAGTAGATAGCTTCGACTGTGAAATAAAAAGTGCAGGAAAGAGTCTTCCATAAAGCACTGAATCCAAATTGTAGAATGAAATTCTTACAAGGTCAAGAAGTTACTACTCTTCAAAACATGACATTTACAGAAAAACACCATTCATTCACTTAATACATTAGCATCTACAGTGACAAAGGACTCTACTAAGGGAACTTTCTTCATCAAGCCTTGATATACTCTTTTAAGAATGGTCATATTTATTCTAACACAAAAACCAAGCCAAATAGTGAAATGCCTTATACCACTCAAGATGTTATGGATTAATGGGAGATACAAAACTGTGACCTGGAGCTCCTGTAATGGTCTTTTCAAATTCATTTGTTTTGGATAGAAATCACTGGCAGCAATAAAAAGAAAAGAATATCCTGTGTAGCAGCTGAAAGCCTAGGACTGACTAGAACGGTATTTGAGGGATATATTTAGATGAATTCATGGCAACACTCTTCATTTATCACTGCAAATATGCCAAGCATCTTGTGAGACATGAATATAGCAACATAACCCCTACCAGCAAGAGTAAATGTAAAATGCCTAACAACTTTACCAGTACTGTTTTCCTATCTACTTACGACTATCCTTCCTTCAGCTTTTGGTTCTTCACTGGTAAAAATAAGAAAACTGGAAGCTACAATGTTCTCCCAGTGTTCCGTGGAGCAGAGATACTCCATGTGATACCTGAGCTGTACCAGAGCCAGGCACCCACAAGCCAATTTGTGTAGTGAAATGCACTACATTGGACAGATGATGCAAGGCTGTATTGGCAACCATTTGGGATATTCCCACTTAACATGCAATTTGGAGCTTCACCATCCAGATTAGAGTGCAAGAGGTAAGGAAGAGATAGGTTCTTAATTTCTATGGCTCCCTCAATGGACCCCAGATTAAGGGGTACTCTTGGAAAGCAGTTAGTTGCTCATCTTTCTGCCCCAGGGACAGCAAAAACTGATACCACTTTGTAGGCAAGAAAATGAAATGGCAATACTGAAAGGAATTTATCTAACTGCAATGTGTGCAGCTTCCCGCACTAACACAGCAAATCCTTTGTGAATTCTGTGCAAGCTTCTTCAGTCTAAGTCTACTGTACATTCACTCTATTTAAAAAGATTGGTTTTGGTCTTACTTTAAAGTTGTGGTACTTATGCATGACTTGCATATGAATGAGGTAAGTGAATTCATTACTGAGAAGCTAGATTAACTTCTGCAGCTGTTCAGCCTGGGGACCTAGTTCAGAGCATGGTCAGAGTGACTGAAAATCCTTTACTGATTAAGGCAGTTTTAGGCTGCAATCTAACATAGCAAGTAGTATTAGAAATGAAAGATTGAAAAAGAAATTAAAATGACTTGCTCATGCACATTATCTACAGAATACAGATTTATTTATTTATTTATTTTTCAGAGGGCTCCTCTGCAGGTAGGTGCTGATGGAAGTATATGACTCTTTCCCACAGCTGCCTGACCTTGAGGGTGTTAATTTCTGTCTTGAGTGCAGCTGTGACACTCACAGCAAGTATTCACAACCAAGATGTCAAAGGAGCTTTACAAATTGCTGATCAGATACAGGATGCTGGTTGTGACAAAGAACAAAGGGAGGAGGAGAAGAATATCCCCTTTCTTCATGTTTGACTTCTCACCCAACATTCTCTCACAGATGTTTTTTCAGGTGTGCTCAGATATTCTGGCACCTCTTTTCTTCTTTGTAACACCATGAATGCAGGCTAAGTGGTGACTGTTTCCTTAATATTGTTTAAGCATGTTACTATTACTACCTATTAATGGTTGTGTTTAATTACTGCATGGAGCCTTAAGATATGAGAGGGGAACTGCATTGTGTTTATCCCTTCCTGCACTCAGAGTTCATTGTACTGTCATGTTCTTCATTCAAATGATAATGGCAGAGGTTATTGTGTTATAAGAATTATATAAAATCTCTGGATGAGACAGTCAGACTACTTGGTAGTTTGGCAGGAGTGTTTATAGGCTTGAATTATAAATACATCCGGCATACCAAATGATATAGAAATATCTATAGTTAAAATGACATATCAAAGGACAAATGTGATAGTATGACTGAATAAGAGAAAAACAAATACATGAAGAGGCCCCAAGAACTAAAAACCTTGTTAAAAGTAGGAGAACTATTGCTTATGCAGCACAGACAAGCGGGAGTAAAACTTAACTTTAAATAAAAGATTATTGAGAGTATAAACTGTGGAAAGCAGATGTGGCCAGAAAAAAAATGGCAGAAGGAAATCCAAGTAGGACCAAGGTAGAGAGATGAGACAGAACATCTGTGGCACAGGCCATAGTTTAAAAGTACCATATAACTCCTCTGCTACTGGTATGGAAGTCCATAGTTGGAGAATGTTGGACTTAAATCCAAAGGCTTAGGCAGTTCTAGTGCGGTGGCTGGAGAATTTTTGCTCCTTGAAGCTAGGATGAACCCATGAGGAAGACTGTGACTGGCAAATTGCATTTACATAGTAACCTTGATTAACTGTAAGAGATATGATTTCTACTATCAACAGAAAAAAATCACAAATTATTGCCTTGCTAGAGTGCTGAGTTGCATTCAAATCCACGTCTCTCTTGAACTTTTAAGAGCAGTGCTTCAGGTTAAACCAAAGCTAGGAAGTATGGCAGCAGAATTTATGGTGTGTGTAGTAGTTACTGTTTGGGATTCTGTTTGTTTATTTTTGCGTCTGTTTCCAAGCAAAAATGAACAGAAAACAAGTATTTTCTTTTACTTTTCTGTGAACCGAAGGCACTGAAGTGTGCTAAACACAGCACACACTACTGTGTTTATTACCAGCCACAAAAACAGAAATCATATCATATTTACTGGCTGTTTTTCAGAGTTTGCAACACCACTTTGTCAGCCTTACTGTGCAGATTTCTGGGGAGCCAGGACCCAGCAGACTCTGCTGGGATTTCTATTCTTGACATTTCAACCACAGAGCTAGGAGCCTAGGAATCTTGGCTGCACTTGGGAGTCCTGGCAAGTTCCTGTTGCTTTGGATTTCCCTCATCCTTTTGTGGTCATTGGCTTGGACTTATCTACCAGTCAGATCTACCTGTTGGGCTACTGGAATCCATCTGTTGCACGTGGTAGAGGTCCTAGGGGACAGGGATTGCCCCATGTTCTGGGAATCAGAGCTAAACAAGGCCTTAGTCCTAGAAAGGGGCTGTCACTGGGAGCTACTTTGGGGGCTGCCAGGAGCAAAAGTTAAAAGCTTTGCCTTTGGCTCTAAGTACTCTAAAGAGCTCTTGTAGGTTTACTTCAAATAAATCTTGGATTGGCAAAAGATAATTGAAATTGTGATGTTTCATGTGAAACAATTAAGACTCAACAGGCATTTTCCCAAATAAATTGTTTTACTGAGAAATGATTAACTTCTACAGTAAACAAATGTGTATTCCCCTGTATCTTTGTTCTAAGGTAACTTGAATAATTTATTTTTAAACCAAAATAATTGACAATAAATCCTCAGCATGAGAAAAGAAGCAGCAGAATTATGAATATCTATATTAACAAATTCCACATAATGTTGCATACTGGGCTAAGGCAAATAAGTAGTTTATTGCTTTCACATATTAATTATTCTTTGCTATGATATTCCTGTATTCCAAGTATAATGCGTTCACATCCATATCTTAAAGCTATCAATCAGCTATGCAGACATCAAAGCCATGCTCAACTTCGCAAATAGAATGTAATACAACAAACTGGAAGAAATAATAAAACACATCCCATTGCAGAGTTAGGAGGTCAAATGATTGTTTCTACTACCTAACAAATGAATATTAAACTACCAAAATGCAGGATGTATCAAGGCTTTCAGGCCTCTCCTGAACCTCTTCAGCCCAGCAATGTATGATTTTTAGCAGGATCATGCAAGATAATATTTAGAGAGGAAATGCGGTAAGATGATTAGATTAGATTGTTTAATCATAGCTTCTGCTCTTTACCCAGTGTTCTGCATCTGAAATTCCTTTATGCTCTGCTCTTTCAGGATTTGTGATTTTTACTGTGTATGGACTTAAAACAACACATTTGGAGTGACAACAACGGGAAGAAACAGTAATGCTCCTAGTTTTACATGACTCCATCTCAGAGCTGGATGGGTATTTGCAGAACCATTTTGCTGATCATTCTGTCATTTAGCCTGAGGTATACAAATAACTTCAGTAGTAGAAGTGAAGAAACTTAAATTGGTTCATGTTTCTGGCATGCTCATTTCTTGTTCCTAAAGGACTAATCCTGAGACTATGGTAAAATTTGTAGAAAAATTATATGGCTGACTTTTATACATACATATGTATGTACACACACATATACATAAGCCTATATATATATATATGCACACATATACACACACACACATGCATATATACGTATACCCACATATATATGGTGTATAGATATATACGTACACATGCACACATATACATACACACACACATACACACCTTTTTTTTGTTTTTATTTTGTAATACAGTCCCAAACTACAAAATGATTGTAATATTGTCCACTTCTAAAAATCAATGAACAGTGTTCTAATAGAGAAATTCTAAGTATTTCTGATGTTTTTAATACCTCTGTTCCAAATTAGTAGATCTACACAATTGTTTTGGCAGGTTCAGCAATAACCTTAAGAGGATTTGGGTTGTACATCTGTGAGCAAATGTACAATAACAAATGACACTTGTACCTTACTCATTTTTTTGAGATATATTCCATTTTTCTTCTGTATAGAGAATGTCTCCAAACTGTGTTTCATGAGCACACAGTAGCGTATTATGCCAAGATCATCAGTGTAAATACTCCATTCAGTTTTGCTTTTAAAACTTCCAGGGATTCCACTAATGACATCTCTATAGTGTGTTTATTTGTTTGTTTTGTTACTTATCCTTTAGGAAAAAAAACCCGTCCTTTTATTATACTTGTACTACTTCCTACCTTCTCCACTTGCACTAATGACTTTCTACAAGTCACTGTGTCAAAATGTGTCACTGAGTTCTAGTCTAGTATACATATGTGTATACATATATATATATATATATGTATGTGTAAAAATCCATAGAAAGCTACTCCTTAACATTGTTGGAGTTTTTTTCAGTCCATTTTCCAATTATCTACAGATTTTTCAAAGAAGACTCACTAAACTTCTACGTAATTATTATATATATACAAATGCTAGTTCTGTGGTTTCCCAGATCATTTCTCTTCTAGGACCTCCTTTCTGAATCTAAAGGTGCTATGTTCTATTTTCCTGTTTGAGGGTACCTTTTGCTAGAATTAAGGCTTCATTATAAATTCTTGTGGCTAGATCCATGGTTTCATACCCTAATTTTTCCAGAATTTTTGAATTTAAAGTATCTGATACCTCAGTGTAAAAACAGAGGCTTTTTTTCCTGTTTATATGCTAAAAATAATCATCCATCTTAAAAAAATTGTGTGAAATATTCATTTTTAAAGATACATTCACTTTATATTTAAAACTTTTTGTGAACAGAATGCACTTTAGACTTTACTTACTCTCAGCAAAAAAGATACAAGTAATATCAACTCACCCTCACCACTGTCCCCACCATTGCACTGAAACCAGGATTCTACAAAGCCCTACAAAACCCTACAAGCCCTCAACCACTCTGATTTCATATCTGATCATATTCTCTGATTTTTCCAATCTCTCAACTTTTGCATTTATTATAATTATAAAGAAATTCTCTTTTCTAAAGCCCTTTGTTCTAACTTGACTTGGCAAGTATGTATGTCTCCTGTTCTCTTTACCCTAACTGCTGTTGAATATCTTGTCATTGCATTGCAAGTAGCCCAAGATGAGCTCCTAGCTCCTCTGTCGCTGGTCTCCAGAACATGAGTAGACTGGCAAGGAGAACAAGACAAAGTGCTTGGAACTGTCTACGCCAGGGGGTGAAAGGGAGGAGACAGGCTTGACACTGGTTTTGTGGTGGGTTGTTATTTTAGGGCAAAAAAAGTATATGGGGAGGTTGGCATAATTCACATTTCTTTTTCTCACCTGGAACTGAACATTCTTAGGTACCACCACTTCAGTTTATCAGGACTGATTTGCCTGTGCTAGCTGTGTTAAAAGTGAGCACAAGTACAAATGACTGACTTCTGGCAGTGGTGGTGTTAAGGAAGTGTAGATTTAAGGCAGGGGAAGTCGCTGCGCACCAGGCTCTGTGCACCACTGCAGGATGCTCAGTACTTCTGCTACAGCTGAGCACAGGCTTCCTGCTTTGCCAGAAGACCTGGCAGACCCGTCATTGGTGGGAAATAGAGGAATCCTACCCTCTATATTGAATCACACCCCAAGTAACAAGATAGCACACTATGACCACTTCTGTCTAGTGTCACCTCTGTACGCCAGTCAAATGTTACTTATCTGCTTCCTTTCAGCTGTTTTCAGCTGAGGCAAATTATCTTATACTGTGTACTATATGATTTGGAATGATACAAAAGAAGCAATGACTGTAACAATCTCATATTGTCAAACGCTTTACAGTCTTCTGAAAGATGGAATTCCCTGCTTGATCAGAAACTTGCTGGAATAATCAATGTTTCATTGTCAAAAAGAAGGGATGTATTGAGTAGGACTCTACTGGGGATGGTACTGAGTGATGTACTAGTCAATATTTTGATTATTATATGGATGATAGAAGGAGAAGGCATAGTGACTGTATTAATGGGCAGCAACAAGTCAGAAGGGATTGCAACAACACTGAGGAATTCAAAATAGTCTTGTCAAGACTGTCTAGTACAATTTTAAGTTAAGATAACTGTTTTAGCATTAGTTCTTTAGCAAGAGCCTCCTATGCGTAAAGTTCAAGTCACAAAGGCTTTTACAGAACAGTGTTTTGGTACTTTCAGGGGAACTCAGCACAAGAAAATTTCACAAAAATCTACCTTTAGGCAAAGAAACTGTAATTTACAAAGTCACTGGATTGAGCATTTAATTATATAGAGTTCTACTAATGTGATCAGGAGCATAGGTGACACTGTCTAATTTGTGCAAACATCTCAAATGGTTAAAGAGAGAAATCTTGACTAAAGAATCTTCTTTTGTATTCTTGAGACAAAAAATAGTAGAGAGAGACAACTTTAATACTCTAATTACAACTGAAAGCTAATAAAGCTGGCTTTTTCAGACTAAAATGTAGAAGGATTCAGTTTGTAGCTTAGTGATACCTATGGTTTGTAGCTGAAATACTAGCTAGTCACTTGTGAATGAGGAATAAAATAAATAGGAAGTCTGAGGGTGTCATAAGATGTGTTTTCCTGTCATGAATAGGAAAGCCCTCAGAGCCAGGCTCTGAAGAAGACCTGACTGGAAACAGTGATCCCTGTGAAACTATTGCCATTTTGACATGTTTTAAAAGCTGCTTTGTAGAGTCTTCTCAGTTTTAGAATATTAAAAAAAATTAAAAGAATATGCACTTCTAGCTGCTTCCCTTGTATTCCACCTATGAGGAAACGTGCATTATACCCACGAGCACATAAAAAGCTGTAGCTCCAGGCTGTCTGAGAACAACTGATCTGATACTGTCTTGAACGTGTAGGTTTTCCCACCAGAAGAAAGGAAACTTTCAGTAATTTGAGATAATTTTTTTTCATTCTTTGCTGGGAAGTTCTTTAGATCTGTTAGATTGGCATGTTCAATAACAGGCTGCAGGTCATCAGGGAGGAACCCAAACAAGTTCCTCAGAATTGCTGCAGTTGCTTCAGCCATCTCCCTGCAGCCCTTGCTGCGCTCCTCTAAGTGTGGGATGCATGAGGGAAGTGAGTCCTGCCCATTCCTCACGTCTGGAATCTCCTCCTGCTTCTCTGCCATTTCCTCCCCTGCAGCAGCACAAAGGTTCCACTGAAATGGAGAGGGGGAACAGCTGACCTCTCTTTTTAAAGCAAATAAATAAATAGATAAATGATATTTCTTGCTGGGTTGTTTTTTTACCTGAGCCCTCCCCTATCTCTCAGGTAGGTCAAGCTCATGGACCCAAGGAGCTGGCTTGTCTGATAAGCCAGATAAGTGCTACTCTTGCTGTGTCATGGTCTGATGAGAAATAAATAAATGCACTCACGCAGGAATTCAGGTATTTAGTGCTGATTGACCTCAAGGAGTCTAAAGGGAAATTAGCAATTCTAGCTTCAGAGAGAGACTTAAATAACATTATAACTACTGAACAACCCAGTAAAAATAAGACACTGAACAACTGCTTTTTAAGTTGCCTCATCTATCTGGTGCAGTGAATAAATTGGGTGTACCCAGGCTGGGGGTCCCCAGGAAGAAAAATAGCATGTGATTATATGTTTAAGCTATCTCATAAAATTTGCTGAAAAGGTGAATTAGCAGCACACACAAAACTTCTATTGTGATCTGATGCATTCAGCCACATGTCTTAACAAAAAGGTCGCTGCAGTTTCTGTATGAGTAGTAACTGCATCCTTGTACGCATATTTTTCCTTCAGTAAATTACTTTTTCCACATTTTGGTCAGTGAAAGGTTGAGGGCTATGGGTAGGGGGGTGTTTGAGGCTTGCTGCAGACACAAGGTGGGAAGGGAGCTGTTCCTGAGGCTGCTGGCAAATGCATGAGTTGATAACAGAAGTGCCCATTTGGAGCAGAATTCAAAAGCAAGGAAAGAATTGTTAACAACGTTTGTCCAAAACAAGGTTGGTCGAAAACCAAATAAAAAGCATAATGGTAAAACAAGGAGACAAAAACACAATAAATTACATTTTTTTCTTTTTTTATCAATGGAAAACATTTTTGCAACTCTTCACATTACAGAACACTGTCTACTAAATCATAGTAATACTCAACATTAAATGAGATGCATGTCACAGTAACTCTATCATTTAATAGATCAAATGCAAAAATGTCATTGTTTACAGAGTATTTACTGAAACAAATTCACCTGGATATGAGCTGAATTAATCAACAGGTGACCCCTATGTGTCCCAGTCTTTCCAAAGAAGTCGAGTTTGTTCCCTGCACACATCTAGCAGTATTAAGGGGGTGCTGTACTATGTAGGGAGCTCATATGCAAGCAGCCGCTGTTCTGCTTCTGCTGAAGTGGGGCAATAGGATGGGTCTAAAAAACTCTTAGTAGCTCTGCTTATGTGCTTTGTAATGTATTATGCAAATGTTCCCCTTAAAACATTAATTTAAGGCCAGTCTAGAAAAACATCAATATTCTTACATTGCTTGAGAGAATGCTCTTTGATAAGGTTAGTTGCAAATTTTAATAATTTACTATTGCAACTTATATTAAGGCATTTGATCTTGTCATGGTCAATACCCCATTTGCTGCACTTCAAATACTTTAATATATATTAAAATGATTTTGACCTATTTAATTAATAACTGGCCTAACAAAAGTGTGCCCTTGATTCAATGTCTTATTCCTACTTCGAAACTGAGACCAAATACTGGCCAGCTGAGCTCATTGTGGGGCTGAATGCCCAGAGTTTTCAGGAGCGACGGACCAAAACGATGATATGTAAGCTGAGGCCAAGCCACATTATGAAGGCTTGGACTTGAAACAGCATATTACATATTCATTTTTGGAAAAAGGAAGCCTGATTATCTTAGTGTAGATCTAATTGTGGCTTAACCGGTAGCTAAGATAATGTGTTTGTGTCTGAAAAAGAAATTGTATGGTTTGGATGTTCATGATAAAATGATGAGTATTGGAAGGGAAGATTGGATTAAACAGCTGAGCAAGGGCTAATGAAAACAGAATGTTTGCAGTCCAGTAGAAAGTTAGCAAAGAAGTCAGGCTGCAGAGCTGTAGTTTGGCATTAGTAGTAGTGGAAAGTCAGAGGATATAAAGCTTATGAATTAGGTATGTGCTAGGTATACTTATGAATTAGGTATTAGGTATACTTTTGCAGGTATTTTATGTTGCATGTGAACTGGTTTATGTGGTGCTGACATGCTTGCTTAGTTTGTGACTAAATCTAATATGAATTTGTAGTATGTACTCTATTTGTATGTGTTATGTATGTGTATTTTATGGGAGCCACAAGTCGTCGGCACTGTGAAATGTGATATTATCCCTTGATCAATAACATACTTGTTATTGACAGCATACTTTTTGCCATACTATCTGGTAAAGATCAATTAATCCATGAAAACAGTGTTGGATATAGCCTTTATTTTAGGCTAGATTATGTGGTTCGTAAGGTTCAAAACCGAAGGAGACTAAAGTTTCCTATAGGAATCCTATAGGAAAAGAGCAAAACATTGCCATTGCCCCAACATTGCCTCAAATGGGGCTATTTCACCAGTTTTAGGAGAGACAGGGCATGATAGGAGCAAATACTAGTAAGTTTAGGCTTTGTTTATCCTGTGATCTGAATCATAAGTGATCTGAATTAAGCTATTGCTGCTGACTTGGTGTGCGCTGAGGAAAGAAAGGGGATATATTCTCATTTCATATAAATCTTTTGTCAACAAATTTATGTGTGCGAGAGGATCGATCTACTAGTTATTTAATAATGAAGAAGGAAGCATAGTCTGCTACTCCAGAGAATGATAAAAATATTAAATTACAATTATCTGTCATCGGATGGTACATAAGAACACAGCTGCGAGTTGTACTGCTGCAACAGGTAATTTCCAATGAAGGTCCTCCACAGCAGCTCTGAGGACAGTCTTTGCCCATGTGTTTCTAGCTTTGCAAACTGCATGCAGATGCATAAAAAATTGCCACAACTATGTATACAAGTTATAAGTTATACGTATGTATATGCCTGGAGGGTCAACTACTTACAGTTATGCCCTGACCTAGACAAAGCAATAGGCAATTCTTGTCCACCTCTCCTACTGTCTAAGTAGAAAAGAAAGACCTGAGGCAGGAAAGAAGTCTATGATCCTTTGCAACTATCATTGTTATTTCATAGTTTTAGCTGTGGTAAACTTTATTTTGGATTTTTTTTTTTTTAAGACAATACTTTATATAAAGCAGGAGAGAGGGGAAAAGGAGTTTAATAGTCTTTTTGGCTGGGAAGGGAGGAAGGTTATTGCCTTGACTCCTGTTGAGTCCATGTGCAGTGTGACGGTGACTGGGCGTATATTGTGTGAATCACTGCTTCCTGCTAAGCAAATGGCTGATGGCACTGGTGGTTGCTCCATAGACAAACACGAAATAGGAGTTTTTGCTTGTTTATTGTGTTTTTTATTTTTTTTTCCTAGTAGCTGTCACTGTAGACTGGGTATGTGTCTTCTCACATCTTTCCAGTCCGCTCTCCTAACTGCTAGACCCAACCTGTTATGCTCCCCTCTGGATCTTCACATTACCATGTATCTCTGATTGAGTGTCCATCTTTCTCCAGTCCAAGCTCCTTTCCTTTTGCATATGTTCATTACTTCTCTCTTTTTACGTGCCTCTGAGTGTGTGGGCACGTCTGTGTGTTTTGGCCATTCTGTCCAACACTGCATTTCTCCATCATGTCTTTTTCTGTCCTGTTCCCTCTAGCTTGGTAGCCTTATTCAAAGCAACCACTGAATCAGGAATTTTTGCAAATTATTTGACTGGTGGTGAACAACCAGTTCAAACGCTGTTTCCATGGTTAAGTTAGTCAAAATTTAAGTAATCAGAAATGAGCTATATTAGAAGTGTCATAGAATCTACAAATATTTATAAGAAAATATTAAAATGAAGTGTTGTTCTTGGATACCAACGGATTCTTTTTCTGAGGTTTTTTTTTTTTTTAGAAAAAGTCAATAGTAGTTAGAATTAATTATTCATCATCAGATGCTCAGAGATTCTGAATTATGCAGAGAAACACTGGTCTAAATTTTCCAAGAGTATACAGAATTGAAGCAAGGTTAGCTTGAATTGTTTATGATGGGAGACGTAAAGGCACTGATCTGCCTATATTTATCATATATGAACATAAAAAATACATTAAGGAAAAAAACTGTTCAACAAACCCAGCTCTTGATTTTCACTGTGCCCTCTTCAATCTATTTGTTCAGAATTACTAAGTATATCACAAATAAAATTACTTAATAATTTTCACCTTTGGTATGTTTAAAGTACATCTTTGCATGCTATCACACTTTAGTAGTACAAAATCTGTCCTTCTACTGTGGATGTTTTTTAAAAAATTGACCAAAATTTTTAATATTTTGGTGTTTATGATGTTCTGGTTGTTCAATATTGAACAAGGATGATAGAACATACTGAAATGCGAGGAAAAGTTCGATATATCAAAACTTTTTACTTTATGGAAAGTTTTATTAAAAGCTAATAATTTTTAAAAATTGATTATCTTTGAGACCTTGTGGAGAGAGCAGGAGGGAGGGCAAAGGGAAACATTTTTAATGGCTGATACCGTTATGTTTTTGGCTTCAGTTTTGAGATACAGATAATGAGTGGTACCAACCACCTATGCAGTCCTATAATAATAGTAAAACTTCATATACAAAATTATTCCTATTGATTAAGAGACTGCAACCAGTAGGATAGAATTTGTAACAAAATATCCCACAAAGGACTGTATTGAGAAACTAGATTTAAGAAAACCGGAATTTTGGATTATTTCCAAAAAGAGTTGTACCAAAATGTTTTCTGAGCTAATTTATTAAAAATTTAATAATATAACAAAGTTCTTTGTAACCATCCATTCCTCTCTTCATAAAAGAGACTATTTTCATTTTCCTTATATGCTCAAGAGAAATGTAGACATAATTTTTCTAGGTTCATTAAACTTTAATCTTTAAATTTATGAATATCCCTCTACAATAAGTAATGCTAATGTTTCTTTACCTTTGTGGAAAGAAATATATGTATGTCTGTGTTCATGTTTATTATCTCAGTTGTAGGCTTTACTCTCTTAGATTGGGACTCTTTAGATGAGAGTAATGACATATACTGTCCATTCTGCACAACTGCTGATGAATACTAGTTTTCCAATTAAGTCATCCTGAACATGAAGGACTTTTTTTTCTCATTTTCTTTATTAACGACCTGGATGAAGACATGGTGCTCTCGCAGCAAGTTTGCTGTTGACACCAAACTGGGAGGAGTAGCTGATAGCCCTGAGGACTGTGCTGCCATCCAGAGGGACCTGGACAGACTGGACGACTGGGCGGTGAGAAACCTCATGAAGTTCAACAAGGGCAAGTGCAGGGTCCTGCACTTGGGGAGAAATAACCCTGGACACCAGTACAGATTAGGGCTGGACCTGCTGGAGAGCAGCACCGCAGAGAGGGCCCTGGGTGTCATGGTGGACGACAAGTTGACCATGAGGCAGCAATGTGCCCTGGTGGCCAGGAAGGCCAACGGGATCCTGGGGTGCATTAAGAAGAGCGTCTCCAGCAGATCGAGGGAGGTGATCATCCCCCTCTACTCAGCCCTGGTGAGGCCACATCTGGAATACTGCGTCCAGTTCTGGGCTCCCCAGTACAGGAGGGATGTGGAGCTGCTGGAGAGAGTCCAGCGCAGGGCTACGAGGATGATCAGGGGCCTGGAACATCTGCCCTGTGAGCAAAGGCTGAGAGAGCTGGGTCTGTTCAGCCTGGAGAAGAGAAGGCTGAGGGGGGGACCTGATCAGTGTCTATAAATACCTCAAGGGAGGCAGTGAGGAGGAGGGGGCGGCCTCTTTTCAGTGGTGGACAGTGATAGGACTAGAGGAAACGGCCACAAGCTGAGGCACCAAAAGTTCCACAGGAACTTAAGGAAACATTTTTTGATAGTGAGGATGACAGAGCCCTGAACAGGCTGTCCAGGAAGGTTGTGGAGTCTCCTTCTCTGGAGATCTTCAAAACCCGCTTGGACGCAGCCCTGTGCCCCGTGCTCTGGGTGACCCTGTGTGTGCAGGCGGGTTGGACTAGATGACCTCTGAGGTCCCTTCCAACCTTAAGCATTCTGTGATTCTGTGATTTCTACATCAGAAGTGCTGCAGGTTTACTAGCACAAATACCCATAGGTATTTGCACAAAATGAATTTCAGACTACTCTTATGTTAACTATTGCACTCAGGTACATAAACATTACTGGTGAGAATTTTAAGTTGTTTACATAAATTCTATTAGGAAACAGACAGTATAATGTCTGCTATATCCATGAGCAGTGCAATGCAAATGAAGTGCTCCGAACAATGTGCCCACCAGAAATTATTAGCTGCCTGTGTTCACTAATAATATTGAATAATGAATGTCTGAGAACATTGCCATTTGTTAGTGGGCAATTTGCAAGGAAAAGAGAATATTTTTCAAATAAATTGTGCATTACAAATCATATGCTCTGTTTTCCCTATATATGAAGTTGGCTTCAATAAATCTGTTCTTTGAAAAATCCATGAACTCTTTCAGGCTACGCTTCCACCATCATTTCAAAGTCTTCACACTTCATGTTCTCCATACTAATTTTAAGATAATAGTGGGATGTTTTGTCTCCTAATGGAAATAAGTACATGGGTGTCAGTAGCATCATTATTTAACAGTAGTTCTAAGGAACAGGATTTATCCTCTAGTGTTGGTCATTAGGAAACATTTAAGAGAAGTAATATGTTCAGACATCTCTTGGCTTGCATGTTGGACTCATTGGAGTTTGTCTTCATTTTGAAATACTTTAGTGTAGTAAATGATCTTCAGAGTGATTCCGGATAAAACAAATATTTACTAGAATCTGAAACCCATTACTATACCAGGATAGGTAGTTCTACTAGTCTTTTATAGCAATTTTAACTGCATTCTGTACCTTTCTCTTATTAGTATTGTTTTGTGGGACTTTTCTTTGTGTGCTTGGCTATTTCAGAGATGCATTTCTGAAAGAATTTCCTTTGCATTATAGAAACGAGTAAAACAACCATTATAACAGTTGACCATTTCCTTTTAATACTCTCCGAGGTGGCTTTTAGTTTTCTCAGACTGATATTCCCAAAGCTGAGCAAGGGTTTGAAAGGCAGTTAAAGCCGAAGATGAGACATCCCTACCACTATTTGCTTTAATTTGGGCTTTGCTTTAGCCTGGATTAAGTACTAGAATATACAGGCTAATCAGGGTCATTGGCTGCTAGTTTGAAGTGTTGTCTTATAATTCTCTTTGGCCTACTTTCCTACTACCTACTCAAATCTTGGAAATCCAGCAAATCACTATGCTTCCACCATTTTTTGTTTTGTTTTTCTCTCCGAGCTTTTGTTCCTTTTCTGCTGTGGTTCCAGAGGGAAGAAGTCTATGCTGTTAGTTCACCAGAGACCAGAAGACTCCTTTGGGGAACAAAGCCCAGTTTATAGAGTTAGCAATGTGCAAAGAAATGGGAGAGCACCACTATGATTTATTGAATGATTTCCTTACCATCACCTTTCTTCAATCTTGCTACCACTTGCTTTGTGCATTTACCTTCCAAACTACAAATGTTAATAATGGGCAGGTGCACATGGGTGCAAGTTTTCTCTTTTCCCTGTAAATCACACGGATTTACCATAGTTTCAGTTATTAATCTGACCACTTGAATTTTTATTTCAGAACGTTCTTTTTCCTTTATTTGAACATACAGTATTTTAATAGTGCTTCCGGAGACAGTTGATTTCTCAGCTACTGTTTCTGATATGTTTATGAACAGAATAAGGTAGTATCTCCATTTCTGAGGGCAGAGTCTTGTAACATTTCACCTAAGTGTTTGCAGAAGAAAGCTGTGTGGTAAATAAATTATAAATGAGTGTGTTATTGGTTCCAGGAAAACTTACGATGTGGATGATGAGAATACTACTTAAACTGGATGTCTTCTGTGGTCACAAATGAAGAGTTTTTGCTTCCTGCATTGTAGTACATTATTAAGATTATTAACATTAACTTTCATCCTGATTTGTAATAAAAGATTTACTGCAGAAATAATTTAAAAACTAAAGTGGTGTAAGCCAGCTGCCTCTTATAAATCCCTATGTAAAGTAAAAGTATAATATGCTCTCTCAACAGAATTGATATTGGAACAAATTGACGTTTCAAGATTCTCTGAAGCTCATCTATAAAGTTGCTCAATTATAAATTACACAATTATTTATTCATATAATATTTTTGATAGTTGGTCAGGAAAAACACATTGTCAAAAAGCTCAGGAGCTAGAGAGTAATGATAAAGATGGTTGCCACTATTTCTTTGTGTATAATTACATATGTGTGTGATTATACATCATCATTATTGATACCATACAAAACTAGCATTTCTAATATAAAATTTTTAAAACTAATTAAATGCATTTCTGCTAATTTGTTTATTTTGCAGTAAACCTCATAAATCAAATTGACTCTTCAGATAAGAATGCAACAGTTTTTTATTTAGTAATTTTCTCTAAGATGTGTGATGAAAATATCAGTATTTGTATTAGATCTGCAGCCATGAGAAGTCTAGTGCCTTTAGCTCTTTACCTGTCAGGGAAGGTTTAACAACTTCCTAAAAAGTTACTGTATGAGGATTTTCCCAGGAAGTCATACCAGTTCAGCTCTGAATATAATTGCTTTTGTAAACGTTAGCAGCTGTAGGGTATCAGGATTTTAATTTACCGGGGGAAATAACTGCTCAACCATGCAGTGTATTTGACATTGACTTGATCCTGGTATGATTTATGAGGTGATAACTTTGATTCAATAGCTGGTACACTCATTGTAATTCACTGAAAGGTGACTGATTTGACATACAGTGGTTGCACTTAAAATGGTAATTCTCTTTTAGTTGCTTCTCCTCATTTGTGAGAGGCCATTTAAAGTTAAAGAAGGGATACCCCTGGAACTGATGACCACTCCAAAGTGGGAATGAACTTTTGAAATGTGACCCCTGCGCAAAATGTTTGCTTTGATAGATGTTTCCTCTTCCTTTTCTGATAGGTGATATACCTTATAAAATGTTTGCAGAGTTGTATGGTGTTTTGCACAGGTACAATCTATATCATAGTGGTAAAATTCTATAACACACTTCTTAAAGTTTACATTTCAGCTCTGGAAGTTGCATAGCGCTGTAAAATTCTACTCTAAAAGCACTGAAAAATTGGCAATGCAGGATTTTATGACGTATGTCATTTCTGCAGAGATAATGCTTGGATTATATGCTAAGTGATGTTGATTTCCAGGCTGCTAGCACCACAAGTTCATTCAGATTTGTGAATGCCATACCACTTCGGCAGTTTTCCATCTTGAGTATCTTTGACATCTTTACTAGTAAGAAAAGGGGAAATTAAGCCTCCATTTACACCTGTGGAGCTGCACTGACCTCTGTGTTTCTCAATTATAGTCACAGAAAATCCACAGAAATTATCAAAGAACTTACCACAGAGCTAAAATTATTTATTTATTTATGAATGCAATCAACAGATATAAGAATTTGGGATTTCTTCACAATACTGTGCTTGAGATAAACTAATTAATAGAATAAAAAAGTATGTTAGATTCTTATTCCTCGCTACTTCTAGTTGACATACTTCATTTGACATATTTTTGTATATACATACATAAAGTATATATAATATAGTATAATAATTTATTATATACATACATAAGAATATATATGTTATATGCCATGACCTTAAATACAGTATTTGAAGATGTCACTTAAATTTCTGGAAGAGCTAGAAAGGAAATTATGAAATATCTGATTTTAAGAAGGGGCAGATTTCAATCTTATATTAGGTTAAATCCTAATCAAGAAAGTAGAGAAACATTTTTTGGAGCTATTCTGAATTTATTTTTGTCTGAGAAGAGCATTTATATCTAACTTATTAACACTACTGCTAGTGTTCAAGACCTGTGCAAAAACAAAACAAAAAGCTCTTAGTTATTAGTGTCAATAAAAATATGGATTTTTTTTTTCTTGCCTTGCTATGGCAGATTTTTTTTCCATTATAGAATCTATTCTCATCTTGCTGAATAATGGATCTATCCGTGTAGGTAGTTTACCATGCATGCATCAAGAGACACTTTACTCTTCAGATTAATTTTCTTTTTTTTTTTTTTTCTCCCCCACAGCTTTGCATAGATATCCAGTGTGAGAAAAGCTCTTATATTGCCTTTTAAAAAATGAATTTGGTGCCTGAGAAAGACAAATATCCCCAGAGGCCACAATGTTCTGTTTGTTCACTGAACACGCAGAGCAAAATGCATCAATGGTTTAAACTTTTGGCTGCTTTCCTTATGTGTCTAAACAAAGAGCTAGAATGACAGTCAGATTAGTGTGCTTTATATTCATAAAGGTTTAGGAGTGAGTGGTGAAGCTACCAAACAAAAGAGCATTGCTGTATCCTGTGTTTATAGGTAGCTTAGGTGGATAGCAATGGTGTGGCTAATGCATTCCCATCCAGGTTGCTCTGAGCTCTCTGATGGTAAGCATCTATGAATTACCCCCATGTTGAGTGAACTTGAAGAATTAAATGAAGATGCAGACCATATATTGCCTCATGACTAAAGTATTTTATATTCAGTGAAGTTTGGACCTACTGATAAGCCAAGATGATCAAAAAGCAGCTTTCCATTATTTTAATAATGGTCCAAATTCAAAGTCTTCACACCCAGATACTGTACAAACATGTGTAACAAAGGTGCTTATGTGGTTCCCTGATTCTAGAACTGATTTAGGATCATAAAATTAATTAGGTTGGAATGTACCTGTGAGTCCCCTATAACCAGCCCAAAGCAGGAGTACCATCCATGTTAGACTAGGTTGCTCAAAGCCGTGTCCAGTCCAGTTTTGAAAAGTATCCAAGGATACTTTTTGTACAGCCTCTCTGGGCAAGCTGTTCCCCCACTTCCAGTGGGAGATTTTCCCTTATACTTAGCTGATGTTTCCTTTTGTGCAGTTTGTGGCTACGGCCTCTTGCTCTTTGCCTTTCACCAGGGATGGCCTCGATCTTCTCCCTAGCACCCTCTTTGGCAGCAGATGACAGACTTGAGATTCCAATAGGCCTTTGTTTCTTCAGCCTGAACAAATGTGGCTCCCTCAGTCTCTTTGAGACTCTTCTGAAAGCTGGACCTAATATGTTAATCATTTAAAGTTGGAGTGGCAGATATCTGCAGTGCTTACATCTTACTTGGTATCTGAGTTCTGAGATTTTTTTTCTATTCTGTTCTCTTCCTGAATTTAGATGGATGGTTTTGTGGGTTTTGGCTGAAAATTGCTGCCGTACTTTTCTAGTCCAAAGAATTTCCTGAGCTACTCTGCAGTAACATTTTAAATGTGTATGAGATAAAGTGGAAGTGTAGGAGGGGAGAATTAACTGAAACATTTTTATCATTGCAAAAGCTACATGCATCAAAGGGGATAGTACCCAATCATTTAAAAGAATTTCTTTTGCTCCCTGATGGAGGTGTCATTTTACATTATTTTATTTATTACATTTTTTTAATGTGCCTTCTTAAAAAATGAAGAGAAAAAAAAGAAGCAAAATCAATGTTCACATTTTAAGAGAAATCCTACTTGCTGTGTAGAAAAGAAACAGATCTGTCATTCTAAAGACAGCACTAATCCCTCCAGTATTTACAGAGAGCTACTATCCATAAATGTGTGCGCAATAGATAGTCTAATTGCTTCATTCATAGTTGCAGGATACACGTTCTCCTCCTTGGAGACAGCAAACTTCACGCTGTTTCCTATTCACTGTATTTCTTTTGGTGAAGATCAGGGCTGCATATCAATCATGGGAGCATCTGCTTGCATTAAACATTTCTTGCTCTTTTCTTGTGACAAGTGATTTATTGTCATGTTTGGCAGAGCTTGTGCTTATGTCATGTCGATGCTGTCCGGAATCTCTTTGTCAAATTCTGTAAGGTTTGAGCATTTGGCACTTTTAAATGCATTGCTTAATCCTAGCATAACTGGCATCGCTCAGACTGGCAGCCAAACAACTTCTCATAAGGACTTGAAAATTCTTAAGCCTTAATTAAACAATTTGTCAGATCATCTATATGTCTCTATGCTACTTCTGACAGCTAATGTGTTTTTCTACATTAGGAAGTAAAAGATGTTGTTCCTGCTACAGAGGAGAAATATTCACATTGCAGAGGTACTTGAAAATAAATATGCACAACAGCAGGGGCAGTCTGATGTCTGGTATGTTTGTGATTTTTATTTTTCCTTTTTTTTTGTGTGTTATGTGAAAGTCAAGCCATATGCTATTTAGAGCACCTTACCTTTCCAGACGTTGAGGATGTGTCTCATCTATTTTCAACAGGGTTTTTTTTTTTCTCTCTCTTTTTCTTTGAAGACAATTCCCAATCTGTGTGTGTGTGTTTTTTCTTTACTTGTTTAAGTAGGTCTTTTATTACTACTTTATTTTCCCCTCCTCCAGAGATATGTGTTTTCTATCCAAATTAATTGCAAATAATTATGCCACAAATCCAGACAGAAGAGTTGTCCACAGAGATCGAAGATGGAACATTTCAGCATTAGAAATAACAACTTCTGCTGTTTGACCTATCACACATTTTAGCCTCAATACTTCTCTTAAGAATAGCTTTATTGTCCTTTCCCTTTTACTTTGCTTCTTTATTTAGTTTTACCCCACGCTTCTTTTATCTTTACTGATGCCTCTTTTCTCTTTCTCATAGGTCATATTTTAACTTCCTTCCTTTCTTTTTCTTCCTTTTTTTTTCCTCCTTTCCTTTTCACCCTTTTAATGACAAGGATGTGAATATGTTTTGTTAGTGTTTTGGTTTTTTAATATTTAAAAAAATCAAAACTGTTGACTTTTTTTCCCTCTTATCCCTGTGTCCTCTCTGGCATATTTTCTATGGTTTTTTTTTCATATTATCCCCTTTGTTATTTAGGTATCTGTTTTTTTCTTCTGTTGCCCAGTAGTTCCTCACATCTAGTAACTGTGGGAACAAGACATGTCTTGTCCTCATGCCTTTTCTGTTGTCCACATCACCAAGAACCTGGCTTTGAAGAAAGAGTGACACTGACTCTTACTTATTTTGATGCTTATTCTTCTCCTACCCAAAACATCCTTGACATCTTTTTCTCTTTCCAGAAAAAGGGGAGCTTTCTTTAATTGGAGCAGCTTAGGACACAGAACTGTGTAGTTATGGAGAACTTTGGGCACTTCGGGGAGCTAGCAGCAGGGCAGCAGGAGTTTTTGTTGTTATCTTTTTAGGTTTTAGTTCATGGTGGAGGATATAAATACTCATGTTAACCAGAAGTTCTGAGATAGTATATATCCAATTGAATTGACCTTCCACTTATTGCTTCTAGTGGATCTCCTCATCTGGAGTAGCTAGGCATATCCACCAGTGAATCTGAGGACACGGCTTTGTGAAAGAGGATCTTTGCAGTTGGAGAAGGTTTTTTCTTCTCACAAGGTGATACATTTAGGGTTAGTGAGTTTAAGTCAGAACTGACATGTCTCTTGACTCATGTGGCACTGCCCTACTCCTGTCATGTGTGCAACAGGTTAGCTTAATGATCTTGCAAAAATCTTTTGGAACAGCACCTGACTGCTTGACTGCAGGCTCATTCTTTTAATTTGTTCCTAGAAGTACCGTGTCTACATTGCTTACAGCTAGCTTGGAGAGTAGAGTAACACTTTTATTCTTGCCTTATATAATTGTGAACATGGGTGACCTGCTTTACTTTGGCTGCAAGAGCAGTGGCAGATCAGCTTTTAACTGCCTCTGCGGGCTATGAAAGCTTTGGTGAAGCTGTGCCTGTGTTTATGGTTTGTTCATTCCTTGCTGATAGGGATGCTCTACAGGCACTTCTCTGCAGGTACATTCATGGGCCTTGCTGGACTGTGCCGTGCAACCCACAATAAGTGTCGCTACCACAATAATTGGTCTGTGTCCCACACTTTGAGAAAATGGTTTGAACACCTTACTTTAGCTTGTGCTCAAACAGCTATGGGAAGTTCTCTAGTTCTTGTGGTTCTTGTTTATTCACTATCTGCTCCCCTGATCAGTTTAAGAAGTTTCTGTGTAGCTTTATGTGCCTTTAGTGTACCTTTTAGTTTAGTGTGTGTTTGAGCTGTGCAAGCTCTTTTGTAGAAATTATTCTTACCTGGGAAAACAAGCAATAGCACATTTAATTTTCAGTTTCCTTTGTCTGCATTATATTAATATGCTGTGCTTGCATGTAGATTGTGGTCTTTGTGGTTTCCTTTCTACACATTTTTGCTGTGGTTTAAGTTGTTCTGCAAGATTCTCTGGTTCCTGATGCAGAGTTACACTGAAGGTGCTGGATGCTGTTTATAAGCTATAAACAAATAATATGAACTGCAGAAGAAATGTGGCATTTACCTTTCCACTTTACCAGAAGAATCTGTGTTCTTTATATTTTTGTTTGTTTGTTTGTTTGTTTGTTTGTTTTCTTTAATAGGGAGGAAGCAGGAATGCCACTGTCCACCTCTATTAACGCATTTGCTTACCTCCTTATGTCTTTAATTATGTACAAGTATTTTGAGTACTCTAGCGCATCACACTAGAATAGCTTAATTGTGCTGGAGTTGAAGCATGATGGTGACAAGGAGAACATTTGGAGGTCTGAAGGCAAGATGCTGTTATCTGTACAAACAAACCTCCAAGCCCTTTGGAACCCCGCTGTGGCCTGTGCCATCTGTGCCACTGTTCTGCTGTGCCCTGCACAACTTCTGCGAGATTAATGACAGAATCCAATGATGCTGTGGACGCGAGGTTGCCAGTCATCCGAGCTAACAACAGAAATGCAGACTACATGAGCTCTTTGGTCTCCTAACTGCTTTCAGAATGAAGCATTGTAAAGTGAGGTGTGGGGAGGAGGAAACAAAAACAAATTAAAAAAGAAAAAAAAACCAGTAGCCTACTTCTTTTTGGTGATGCAAAAAAAAATTGCAGAATTCTGAATGGTAGAGAGAAGATAATAGGTATCTAGGATATCAGCTGAACTTTATTGCTCAAAGTTCTCTACTTTTTCTGAAATGTCCTAGCCTGCTCAACTGTTCCTTATAAAGAAACTGTCCCATGCTTCCAGGCAAACCAATGAGGATGGTTAAGCAATTTCCAGCTCTTCTGAGGCAAGAGGACCAGAACCGTAGATTGTATTGAAAGCTTCTATACACCATAAATATATGTAGCAACACATAAAGATAGTATCTTTGTTCTTCGATCCTTCTTGATGTATGAGTTGCTTTTAAAAAATATTTATTTATCTATTTTCTGCCAAGCACTGAACTGAGCTTTTCACATATCTACTTATTGTACCAACTGTACCACTCTGGAACAAGGTCTTAAGGTTAATGGACTGTTGAGAACAATCCTAACTTTTTGTATGGAAGGCTTACCCTCACTCCCTGTCTCTACCTCCCTCCCCACGCATAGTTTTACGTTTAATCACATTGAATTTCATCTGCTGTTTTTATTGCTGTGTTCCTTAATTACGGGAGCACACAGTTCTTCTCAACCTGCTGCCCTACCTGCAGGGCTATCAGAAAACTTTCCCACCCAAAATGTCCCACTTCAGGACATTAGGTAAGTGCTGAAGACCACAAGTGCTTGTGAAACTCTACTGGTAGCCTCCTGTTATTGCAAGAATTAACCATTTGTGTGACCTTGCATTTCCTGTTTTCTTTTTCATTTATCCATGCAAGGATCTTCCCCTTTATGGCAAAACTGTTTGTTCTTCCAAAAAGGCTTTCAGATCAGCTAGATATGGCTTATTTAAATAGGTCAACGAACTGTCTGGAATGGTATTTCCAATACATTTGTAAAATGCTATGTATGTTTGTAAAGTACCATGCCATGATACATCCATGTGCTCTCTATTA
This sequence comes from Nothoprocta perdicaria, assembly GCF_003342845.1. NCBI lineage: Eukaryota > Metazoa > Chordata > Aves > Tinamiformes > Tinamidae > Nothoprocta > Nothoprocta perdicaria. Next base: position 252,677 of record NW_020455608.1, read on the forward strand.
ATTAGAGCCTCTACTAATTTTTCTAGTACAAAAAACAGGCTTACAGATCCTTAATTCCTAAGGCACTCTAGAATATTACAACATGCAAACAAACAAACAAACAAACACAAAAGTAGATATGCCAAACCCAGTTCTGTTTATTAAGGAAGCAGCCACCTGCCACCATTTGTAGTCTGATTATTTCACCTCTTGCTTACCAGAGACCTGCATGGGGTAATTTGCTTGTGTTTGTTCTGTTGATTTACTCCATAAACTTTTCTCTAACCACTTCAGTTCAAGGCAGATATTTGGAGTCCTGAACAGAAGAGGGTCCCATCAATCATGCCGGTTCCTTTTCCATTGAAGACAAATACAAAAAGTTCATATGGCCTCAAGTCCCATAGAGATGCAGTTGCCAAAGTGAGGAAAGTATTTTTAGCCTTCATGTGTGTTTCGTGGGATTTTCAGTTGCAGCTTCTAGATAGGTACATAAACCCGAGCAGTAAAGCAGGTATCAAATATTCATGTATCTTAAACGTTTTAATGATGGCCTTCTTTGAGGTCTCAGTGGTCTAACCTATTGGCTGTTTTCTTTCCTGAATTAGATTCCTCATTCATTCCCAGCATACATATAAAAGTTTCCATTTTCACAAAACACTTCCATGTGTGGCAGTCTGGTCCTAACTATCCATAAGATTTGGCTATACCAAGGTAAATGCCACAGGGCCAAATACCCTGTGTTGATGGCTGCCTTAGGGATTTGTAACAAAAACTCTTACAATACAATAAGATTTTGACAGCTAGAAAAAAACATGTGAATAAACAGCTGGATTTCCTGTTTGATCACAGAATGACAGTGAATTGTCAGCAGGAGGTAGCTTTGTGAAAAGGTAAATATGATCCTAAGATGAATCAGGAAAAGGATTTTTAGGAGATGAAAGTACTAATGCTGTTTTTCAGGTATTTGGTGAGAGGCTACTTCTTGATTTCTTTTGCTTTCTTAAATCCGAAATAAATAGTAAAAGTTAGCCTGCTATAAATAAGGGCTACTTGGATGGTCAGGGTGATAGGACACCTTTCTCCTGAGTTTAGAAGAGCTAACTTTACTTAGCCAAATAAGGGCTGAGAGTCAATGTAAGCATAGCAGAGCTAAATGCAGAAAAAATGGAAAACTAAAAGAAAACAGATGTAAGCAAGCCATGAATTAATTTATTTTAGACCTTATCTGAAGTTGCATAGTAATTTCTGGACCTTTCTTCCATTGCAAACTGAGAAAAGCATTTTTTTCAAAATTCATCAGGTAAACTGAGTATTCATGACAATAGGGGACAGGAAGTCTATTCCAGTCCTAATGTACAGTGAAATCTTTTAGGCATGTTCTCTGTGATGGGTGTGTTCACACTTAGACTATTGCCTATGATGTTTTTTCTTTATATCAAAGGAAAGAATTTGAATGAACTTCTATCACCCGAGGTACTTTTTAGCTTTAGTATTTGCAGAAAAGATGACTGGAGTTCCAGCTGCTTTCTTGTCCTCTTTGGGTTTATCAAAAGCCCTGGATCTTGGCTGATCAATGTGCATTATTGCCGGGCCTGCAGTGTCTCTAGTCAGGTCTCTCTCATGTAGGTCTCTGATATTCGTGCTAAAAGACACTCATCAGAGTCTTGGCACCACTTTTTCCTCACCTTATTTATGTAGTTTGAGCCCAGTCTGGGCAACTGTTTTTGGTAGAGAATCTTCTGAACTGTCTACACAAAACTTCCCAAAAATAATTTCTACAAGACCTTGATTCAGAATTATGCATGGGATATATTCTGAGATGTTAAGCCAAACTTATAAAATAAGATACAGTCCATCTTGATGAAAACTTGGATAATAGATTGCAAATACTTTTCCTTCTCCATGGAGTACACAATTGCAACTACAAGGGTTTTTGATGTTTAGAATATAAAATTTAATAATTGAAGCTTTTCAGTGTTTTATAGATTGGTTTCATCCAATCTTTTTCTTTTATAGAATATATTTTATCTTTTGTAGTTCTATTATTCTGCTTTTATTTTTACAGAAGCAATTAAAATTTAGGAGACTTTGCCCTTGATGAAATGCAAGGTTGCTAAGATCATTCCTAGCTGATTCTCTTAGCTTCAGTTGTCTGAATAGCTGACTCAGAAAAAACATTACTTCTGTGAGGATGTAGCAGAGTTGGTGCCATAAACGAACTGCCCTTGTTTTCACCAAGCTCTTACTCAAGGAAGACAGTTGATACCTTATAAATATTAACTAAATTGTTGTAATAAAACTGATTTGTTATTTATAGCGTGTCTTTATTTTTTGTCATGCATAATTTAGTATCTTTTAGCATGGATGTAATTGCTAGGCTTTTGCAAATATAATTTATATTGAGCTTAAAAGATGGGAAGAAGCAGCTGTGTTTGAGGTCCCAGACTTCTGCAATATCTCTGCTCCTGACATATGGTAAATTTTAAATGAATAAGCATGAGCTCAATATGAAAAAAAGGTGTATATTCTAGACTAATTCAGTTTTAGAGATTTTTTTTTGTGGAGATACTTATCTAGATATCATTTGACTCTGCTAGCCTGTGTAATCTTAAATAAGCAATTTCATAGCACAAAAAGGAAAACAGATTTTTGAACGACAAAACTCTCCACACCCACCTATTATTAAATTTGTTAATTATTATTTTTTTAATGGTTAGGTAGTATACCTCATGTACAGCTTAATTAAAAATCTTTTACATCTACCAGCCTTACCTACTTCATTTATACTTTATATAGCTCCTATATAGGCTTTTTTAGCAGGTTATACACAACCTGTTTGATCAAAATGGTTATGATAACCAAAACACTTTTCCTGAAGCAAAATCTCAATCGAGATGAGATTTTGTGAATGGTTTGCTTTCTGCTATAAAGGCAATTTTACCTGTAGCTCAAGTACAGTTTGTAAAGGTCAGTTATGGCCATGATTTTGAAAAAGGAAAACTGGAACTACTAGAGAAAATGCTAATATACAATAATTATCATTAATTTTCTGTATTATGATCCAAATTCTACAGAAAATAGGTTCCAGAAGGATCTTCCCTGTAATGTAATGTTACAGTGAGCCCTCATGCCAATGAGATAAATGTTTGCTATAAACACATGTTCTTTATCTTAGAATATGTCAATAAACTACAGGTAGCTAATAAAGAAATGTCTACTTTGAACAGAGAACTCCAGTACTGACTTTAGAGCATTGCACCCAGAGGAGGCAAATTCCCTGTAAAGTCTGAAGTACCCTTCCTTTCTCAGAATATATCTCTCCTTTCCTTCGCTTAGAAACTCATAGTACAAATTAGTCTTCAATCCTACTTTTTATCTTCTGTTTACTTTTTTCTTTCAACCCCCTCCTTACCGATGAAACAGTCAAAAGCTCATATCTCTTAGCAGAGATCATAGTAGATTAGGCATGAGTGTAGCACTTTGGAGAAAGAACAAATCTAATACCACTGTAGTTGTTTTACGAAGCAAACTTTCCTTTAATTATGAATAAAAACTCTTGAACACATCATGCACACACTAGCTATTACTTTGTTTTGCCTGTTGAGTGCCTAATGCCTCTGGATGTGGTCTGTCATTGGGTCTTCGCCACAGAGCACTCATCTGTGATAGATTCACAGATTCACAGAACTTTTAAGGTTGGAAGGGACCTCTACAGATCATCTAGTCCAACCTTCCTGCTCAAGCAGGCACACCTACAGCATGTGGCACAGGGTGGCATCCAGGCGGGTTTTGAAGACCTCCAGAGTAGGAGACTCCACAACCTCCCTGGGCAGCCTGTTCCACTGCTCTGTCACCCTCACAGTAAAGAAGTTGCTCCTCACCTGGAGACGGAACTTCTTGTGCTTCAGCTTGTGGCCATTACCTGTCGCTGGCCACCAGTGAGAACAGCTTGTCCCCTTCCTCCCTGCATTCTCCCTTCCTGAACTTATACATATTAATCATATCCCCTCTGAGCCGTCTCTTCTCCAGAGAAAACAGGCCCAGCTCACTCAGCCTCTCTTCATACGAGAGATGTTCCATTCCCTTAATCATCCTGGTTGCCCTTCTCTGGACCCTCTCCAGAAGCTCTACGTCCCTCCTATACTGGGGTGCCCAGAACTGCCCCCAGTACTCCAGGTGCAGCCTCACCAGAGCTGAGTAGAGGGGCAGAATCACCTCCCTTGACCTGCTGGCAACACTCCTCCTGATGCAGGCCAGGATCCCATTGGCCTTCCTGGCCACGAGGGCATACTGCTCACTCATGGTTAACTTAGTGTCAACCAGGACTCCCAGGTCCCTCTCCGTGGAGGTGCTTTCCAGCAGGTCGACCCCTAATCTGTACTGATGCCGGGGGTTATTCCTGTCCAGGGGCAGGACCCTGCACTTGTCCTTATTGAACCTCAGGAGGTTCCTCTCCGCCCAACTCTCCAGCCTGTCCAGGTCCCTCTGGATGGCAGCACAGCCCTCCGGGGTGTTGGCCACTCCACCCAGCTTGGTGTCATCTGCAAACTTGCTCAGGGTGCATTCCGTGCCCTCATCCAGGTCATTGATGAACAAGTTGAACCGCACTGGGCCCAGCACTGACCCCTGGGGGACACCACTGGCCACAGGCCTCCAACTGGACTCGGCCCCATTTATCACCACCCTCTGAGCTYTGCCATCCAGCCAGCYCTCVATCCACCGCACCGTGCACTCGTCTAGTCCACTGTCCCGGAGCTTCCGTATGAGGATGTTATGGGAGACGGTGTCAAAAGCCTTGCTTAAGTCAAGGTAGACAACATCCACGGCTCTGCCCTCGTCCAGCCAGCCTGTCACCCCATCATAGAAGGCTATGAGGTTCATCAGACATGACTTCCCCTTGGTGAATCCATGCTGACTGCTCCTCAGCAGCTTCTTCTCCTCCATATGCCTGGAGATTCTCTCTAGGATGAACCGCTCCATCACCTTTCCAGGGACAGAGGTGAGGCTGACCAGCCTGTAATTGCCCGGCTCCTCCCTCTTGCCCTTTTTGAAGACTGGAGTGACGTTGGCTCTAGATGATGAAACCAAGGATGGCTTTGTAATAGTATTGATAATACTACTATGCTAAGGTGTATTTATTCTACTAATAAGTCTGTAACTTGAGAGTATTTGAAATATACACCTCCCATTGTCGTATATCACAGAATCACAGAATCACAGAATGGCTGAGGTTAGAAGGCACCTCTAGAGATCATCTAGCCCAATCCTCCTGCTCAAGTAGGGGCGCCTGTGACACAGGGCACAGGGCGGCGTCCAGGTGGGTTTGGAAGATCTCCAGAGAAGGAGACTCCACAACTTGCTGGGCAGCCTGTGCTAGGGCTCTGTCACCCTCACAGGAAAGAAGTTCTTCCTCACATGGAGATGGAACTGCCTGTGTTTCAACTTGAACCCATTGCCCCTTGTCCTGTGACTGACCACCACCGAGAAGAGTTTAGCCCCATCTTCTTTACCACCTCCTTGTTCAAGACATCTTTTCTAGTATGAAAGGAGCAAGTGGCTAAATTGACATTTCTAACCACTTTTAACAAACTTTGATTATATTTTGTAAGACAATCTGAGATTACAACCAGCTTCTGCTCAACGTGGGTAACTTCTTGAATTCCATAAAAGAGTACATGACAATCTGAAGTGCATTTATTTAAGAGTACCTACAAGGGCAGGGGAGATATGTTTATTTGCCTGTGGCTTTATTCTTCATATGCAGTATGCTGTACGCAAGACACTCGTGTTCATCTGTATGTGAGAGAGAAGCAGTAGACTACTCCTAAGCATATAATCCAGGTTGCTCTCATTAATGATACAGAGACTTTTGTTTCTTAACTTTGGTCCTTTGAGGTAGATTAGGTTAGATAAATTTCTACAATGTAATCCACCTAAATATATGTGGATTGATTCAAAGATCTTGCAATATTTTTCAAAGAATATGTGCAGTAATGAGACTCATTTTACTGCCACTATGCAGTAAACTCCTGAGATAGAATCGTAGCAGATATGAAATGATCCATATCACAAGAAGTGAATATACCCAGAGAACTCATTAGGTGACAGACAAAGAAATATACGCTATAAAATTGCATGTAAATATTTGGTCAGGTTCACTGGCCTAAAGTTCAATGAATGTCTGAATGCAAGTTCTTCTAATTCATTCTCTCATTTGACTACACAGAAGTTAATGACCATAAACTGTTGCTCTATTTTCTTTGTGAAAGCTCAGTGTTTTATTAATATCTTTAATGTCTCTTGCCATACACAGCATTTAAAATATCCATGAGATTTTCATTAGGTTATGGGGAAGATCAAAGCAAGAAAGAATTAAGTAAATTCTTCCAAAGAAGATAATCATAACTTTTACATATACTAAATAGGAAGAGCTTTAGCTTTTATTTGCTTGTTTTGCATACATATATATGTTTGTGCGTATTTGTTCAACTATTAAAAGATTGCAATGAAAACTAGGTACAAATCTATCCATTCATATTGGAAATATGACAAACCAATGTAGATATCCAGTTCAGAAAATGATAGTGGTTTAATTTCCTGTTCCTTTCCTAGCTTATACTTTCAACTCTTGCAGACCATCCAATCAATCTACAAATAAATTATCATTTTTCCTTGCACATTTGAACTTAAAAAAATCAAATCTATAAAATACATGTATGAATTTGAATATTTCTGAATAATTACAGATTTGTTTTTATAAATGGAAATATCTTCATAAAATATGTAGCTTGAAGATCATGCAGAAATTTAGTAAAGGAATCACTGAATTGATCAGTATTTGCAGATGGAAAAACCGCTAAGTCAACAAGTGCATAAAAAGAAGGAAAGATTGAAGGAAAGAGGGTTTTCTCAAAGGCTAGTACACATCCTGAAAGTCATTAATTGGTAGAAAGTGATCTTCATATCTAGATTTGTTGCTATGGTTTTTGATTTATCCAGATATTGGTATGGGGAAAGCTAGAAGTTGTGTATGGGAAAGAAAATACTGCTCTTATATGTTGTCATGGAATAAAATGACAATAGCTTAGCTACTATAGCAAAAAATGGTACTAGATGAAGAGCCATGTACACAGGACAAAAAAAAATGAAGAAATAAAGAGATATTATTAATGAAAACTATGAAAATCTTACGTTTCTGATGCTGGATATTTTCCATGGCTGGAAGACAGCCTTGGAAAAACTGTCATCTTCAGTTGATAGCTAAGGTACTTGAAGAAGCTTCTTAGAAAGTCAGTGTGGCAGACAGGTTTCAAAAACTAAGGTACTTTCCAGATATATGTCACTAATATTGAATTGTTTCCACCTCAAAGCAACAGAATATTAATGAACTATGTAGAATCAGAGAGTTGGAGTTCAAGTTTCAACAGAAAACTTGGTAGAAATACTCTGTTCCTTTGAGTTACGAAAATCTGACCTTAGAAAGTAATTCTCCTTATTATTGGGCTAACACTTCTCTGTTCAAGACAATGCCTGATTCTCTGAGTATACTTAAAATATAGTTTCAGTTTGGGAGTGGGTTTCTGAAATCTCCAAAGTTCAGTAAGAGTCTGAACTTGAACTTAATTGCATTGCATCGTGAAATACGGGATGGATTCCTGCGCAGAAGTATGCATTTATAGGGAGATGTTCATAACAAAAAACACAGTTGTCTCTTTTATGGATACATGCATTAAAATGAGTTGCTGGCATTTTAATTAGCCTGCTCCTGAGATTATAGCCACAATTACAGTTTTCTTCTGTGTATGGAGGGAAGAAAAATTGATGTACAGCAATAAAAAGTGATTGCTATTATGTCAAACACTATGATATGGTATCAGGACCTGTTGAAATGAAGTAGAAATAAGGGCATAATGAGGAAGGTTCATGGAAGAATGGTTGTTGGAACATCTATTTTTTTCCTTTTGGAGGATACCTTAGGGATATGTTAACTACTCTTTCTGTTTGTTCTTGAGTTTATATCTTTTCTGAAGAACTAGTGGAAGTTCTGAAGTTTCATTGCATTAATCTAGAGAGTTCTGGCTCTGCTCTTTCTGGCATAGTCCTGGGGTCAGATTTTTTTGCCATTAGAAGTCAAGTTCTGTGTGCATTTTTTTCAGCATGAACAAGATATGAAAATGGTTCAAAAGGCTAGAAAGTCATGTATCAGTGTGGGTATACATCCAAACTTGAAAACAACTTTGGAAGTGATCCTTGACTCAACAGAGAAAAAAAATGTAGATGAGTGTGCACTTTATATTATTTTTTATATTTTTATCACGATGTTAAATATCCTGCTTTTAAGTTGCTTGGAATCAAAAGTAAGAATGTACCAATTTTTCATTTGGCAAACATTGCTTTTCATTCTGTAGCCCTTCCTTACTGCACACTCACCTTTCTCAATTTTGTGCAACTTAAAATGAATGTGATTATTTGCTTTGATACTAAAGAGTAGGTAGCACATACAACATCCAAACAATCTAAGGACAGCCTTCATTTCATCTGCTATTATTGTAGAAATAGGTGGTGCAGGTGCATGTCTGTGTTTTTTGCTCATCATATAAAAAAATCAATGTGGGTATTGGCATAGCTGAATTTAGACAAATGCAGCTACAGCGCTTTTAGCAGTGTACATAATGGTGCCTACGTTTGTACAAACCCTGGGCTTTGCTCTTGTTGTTCTGCAGCCAGTAGTGTTCATGTGCACAGGTTGCCTTGCAAGACTTTGCTTTCCTATTTCCAACTGCTTATGGCATTCCAAAACGTATCTGCCTCCTCCATACCTTAGACCTTCCCCACCATAATTTATACAAGTGATATAGCCCCTTATTTCTGTTTAATGTTTATTCTGAATTTGGTATATGGCTGTGCTGCCTGTGACTGAAAAGACAAAGTGAGGTCACCTTTCGGGCACTCACATTGCTTGAGATAGACCAGAGTGCAGTGAGTGAGCTTGTATTTCTCAGCCCTCTCTCATGCTTGAACCTAAGCGGGGCAAGGTGGCCATGATATTTTGGACTCTCCCAACTTGTGGACATTGCTAACTCTCTTGTTATGGTTGATGCACATTTGACCATTTTAATTTTTATCTGCAATTTTTCCTCTTTGCCCTTGCACAACTAATCTTTTTTTTTTTTTAATTCACAGAAGCCAGCGTGTAGTTCAGGCAACTTCAGCGCTTACAAGGGTTTTCTCCATGGCAGCTCTTGGAAGTATGATCCTGCCTACCACCTATAGGATAGTGGACACAAAGAATGCTCTTTATTCTTAAAAATCAGTAAGGTATTTTTAAGTTTTGAAGCTTTTTGGGTTTTTTTTTTGTTTGTTTGTTTGTTTTTTTTAATGATTCCTGTGCTCTGGCTTTGTCTCAATACAAAGAGTTCAACAAATGGTACTTCAGCAATTATTTTTAAGTTGCAAACATGGTAAACATGCTTTATACTTTCTGTAAGGAAAACTGTGCAAAGGTAGTGCAAAGATTCCTGAAGACACAGATCTCAGAGTTCAGAATCATTCAGAGCTCTCTGGTTATGGCAATGTGAAATGCGACATTTTGAGCACATACATTTTTTAATGGATCTGAAAGGTTTCAAGAGGTTAGATCTTGATCCTTAAAAATTCCCAGCCTAATCTCAAAAAAACAGATGGCTTTTTGTTTGTTTTTATTGTTTGCTTGTTTTTTAGTTTTCAAGGGCTGATATCACCATCAAAATTTGCACTTATACTGCAGTATTATCTCATTTGTATTTAGACTGAACCTAAGTGAGAAATTTTCATTTTATTATCCACATTCAGAAAATTTAATTATCATCCACATTCATATTTCGGTCATCTTTTTTACTGCCTCTGTCAGAGCAGGCAAACAGAAATATACTGGTGCATCCTATTAACAGGAAAAAAAAAAAAACCAAAACAAAACCAAAACCAAACCTCCACATCCTTCATTTCTCTTACTATTGGCTTTACAAGTGTGGTAAAGAAAAGAAGAGCAAGCTGAATTTTTCAGTGTCCCACAAGGGGACAGCTGAGCAGGTGAAGTGTTTTCCATGAGCTGTTGCATAATGAATAAGTGAAGGGAAAAAAAATACTCCAGGCTGATTCTGACCTATGGCTGGCAGGCCTGTTGTACTATTTGATATTATATAGTTAAATAAATACTGCAGCTGCAGAAGAGTATTAGACTTAATAAGGCATAGCTGAATATATTTCTTTGAGCAGTTTGTAAATGTTTTGATTTTTTTTATTTTAATTTCAGAGTATATTAAAATGCAGATTGTCAGAACAAGCTGGTGATGTGTTTCATATACTGTATTTTTTTTCCTCACCTCTTCATCACATCTTAAGATGCTAAAATAGCAGCATGTATGATTTTAAAAACAGGAAGTACATCTGACAGTTATATTTGCTTCTGCTCCTTACCAGCTCCCTATTTCTAGGTCTACGGTATCAGTATTGGCATTACAGCACCTGCAGGCATGTCTTTGGAATTCAAATTTCTGTTTTCATTGAATCTCTTTGCTTTAGTAATAGACCCAAAATTTACATCTCCAGAAATGGTGGGAGATTTTTAAAGCTCCTCCACTGAACAGACTGTTCCCTGAGGTATGTCTTTTCTACTGTAGGGCGAGGTATGCGATGTAACATGCTTAAGAGTAAAGATTGATATGTGTGAAGAAACTGTATGATGACTTGTGCTCTCCGGAGGGAGGTCTCAAGCCAAGTGCATTTGCGGTCTGTCAATGCTTGTTGGCAGATAGAGATACCCAGGCACTCTGAGGTCTCAAAAACATGGATTTTTGAGTGATTACTCACTGCTGCTACTTTTGTAACTATCCAGAATATCATTTTCCAGCTGCCTTTTCAAATGCAGGTCTTTCTTCCATTTCCGAACAAAAGCAAACAAATTAACCCTGTGGGATCTGCAAACAAGGCAAACCAGATGTTATCCCTTATAATAAGATCATGTATTTAATTCCCACATGAGTATGTTTTATCACATCATGACTATAACAACCTGAAAAAGCAAGAAGGGACACTAGAGCTTATTATTTCTCTTGCTTTTTCTTTTCTTTTTTCATTTTTTTCTCTTTTTACTTTTTTTTTTTTTGTGCTGCCTATTGCTTACATACTGCATAAGCCCGCTGTATCTGTGCTTGATGCCTGCCTAATATGATTAGGTCTTGAAAGAACTCCCAGGAAAGGACTTCTTTATTCTTGTCAGATTTCACTTTCTACTCTTAAAATGTATGTGCCACTAAAGTTAAAAATATGAGTAGCATGAAACTGAAGGCCAGTTATATTACTAGAATTTTCACTTTGGCCTATATCTCTCCCTCTGCTACAAAATGTTATTTTGTCGACAGATGAGGCAGAAGAGTGGTATTAAAGAGGGGCTAGGTTTTTTCATGTTTAAATGCTAGAAAAAAAAGATTTTCTATGCAGTATGCAGGAAAATCCTACACAAAACTCAGCCACTGATGGTGTACTAAGAGGCTGTGCCTTCTCTTGCTAGGAAAAATTCATCATGTGAGTTTCTTATATAGTATCTTTAATATTTGATTTTGATACATTTCATTGTTGTCATCTTGCAGCTTACCTGCCTAACAGCTAAAGCTCTCACAGAAGGCATCTTATGTGAAACAAAGGAAGTAAAAAGTCTAAACAGAAGGAATAGTGAAAAAGCTACAACAGAATAGAGCCGTGTGGCTAGGCTTAATTAGCATTGCCTTGGTTTATTGTACCCTTAAAAAGACCAAAGGAGCATGAGTTAAGACTGATAAACGAGAATACGCTATCCTCTGGCATAAGAGTTGCAGGAGGAGAGGATTGCTAAAAGAAAAAGGAGATGAAATTTCTCTGGTACCCAGATGGTTGATGAAACTAATTTTCTTTTGTGTCTTTCCAAATACACAATTGCTTAATCAGTCTGGCTGTGTTCAAAGCATTGCATGACCGAAATGTGTAGCCAAGCACTTGCATGTTGTCCGCTTAAGATTTTCTTTACCCTGGAATTCAAAGTCTAAGGATCTTTTTATTTGATTTTAATTCTAAATTCTAAATGGTTGCTGAATGTCTAACTTGTATTTTTATGGGTTTACTAGCAGTCTTTGTATAATCACTATGAATAAATAGTGGAATGGTGAATGGAATTAGAAACAATAAGCAAGATTAAAATATCTTCTACAAGATGCATAAATTAATAGAGAAGACAACAGGTGGGTTGTCAGTTCAGTTGTAGACAGTGTCCTTTTAAAGCCTGCCAAGAAGTAAGAAATAATTAAAAATACTATAGTGTTAATATAGAAAAGCTGTAAAGATGGAGCCAATCATCAGACCTGTTTTATCCAAAAACTACTTTACAAATAAAGCCCAGGTAAGACTGAGCCATAAAAAGCAGTGAGACCTTTTTATAAAAAAGCGTCAAACCAAAAGTAATGCATTAGAGTAAGTTTTGTGATGGAACTGACAGCGTTTGAACACTGAGGTTGCCACTGATTTAGGAATGATACAATGGCACTAAATGGCACTGAAAGTGCCGCAGCCTGCTCCTCACTAACTTACTAGTGTAGATGCCACTGCTGGAGCACATCTGTGTGTTTCCAGGACACTTGTGCTTCTCCCAATTTGAGGGATTGTTCTAAAAAGCCAGTATAAGTCAATCTCTAAATAGCCTTTGGTATTAGACTCCCTATCCAGCTCTGTCGTTTCATCTCTGAAAGAAGAAAATTAGAGGATTTGAACTTGAATATGAGTCTCGGTGTCCATCATGAAGCTTTTTGGCATTTTCAAGAAAAAATGTGTTGAAGTATGTTGTGCATTAGCAGTAGAATAATTTTGGATTACAAACTGTTTTTTTTTTTTTTTTTTGGTCCACATGAATATATTACTTAATAGCCTAATTTCCTGCTATAGGAAATAAATGAAAATAAATGCAAATGGTTATGCTATGGTTATCACACAGAAGCACACAGAATACTTAAAGTTCAAGGGACCTCTAGAGATCATCTAGTTCAGCTCCTCTGCTCCAGCAGGGATACCTAGGACATGGGGCACAGGGTGGCCGATCTCCAGAGAAGAAGACTCCAAAACCTTCCTGGGCAGCCCGTTCCAGGGTTCTGTTACCCTCACAGGGAAGAAGTTCTTCCTCACGTGCAGATGGAACTTCCTGTATTTTGGTTTGTACCCATTACCTCTTGTCCTATCACTGGCCACCACCAAGAAGAGTATGATCCCATCTTCTTTACATTCTCCCCTCAAGTGTTTGTGCATGTTGATAAGATCCCCTCTCAATCTTCCCTTCTCCAGGCTAAACAGGCCCAACTCGCTTTATCTTTCCTCATACGAGAGATGCTCCAGTCCCTTAATCATCTTAGTTGCCCTCTGCTGGACCCCCTCTAGAAGCTCCACGTCCCTCTTGTCCTAGGGAGTCCAGAACTGCCCGCAATACTCCAGGTGCGGCCTCCCCAGAGCTGATGGCAACATCCTCCTGATGCAGCCAGGATCCCATGGGCCTTCTTGGCCATGAGGGCACTGCTGCCTCATGGGTAACTTCGTGTCCACCGGGACTCCCACGTCCCTCTCCATGGAGCTGCTCTCCAGCAGGGTGACCCCTAATCTGTCCTGGTGCCTGGGGTTATTCCTGCCCAGGTGCAGGACCCTGCACTTGTCCTTGTTGAACCTCAGGAGGTTCCTCTCTGCCCAACTCTCCAGCCTGTCCAGCACAGCCCTCCAGAGTGTTGGCCACTCCACCCAGCTTGGTGTTGTCTGCAAACTTGCTCAGGGTATCATCCAAGTCACTGATGAACAAGTTGAAAAGCCCTGGGCCCAGTATTGACCCCCGGGATATCTAAGAGTTGAGATAAATCAATGGACTTTAAGTCTGCAGGTATATCTGAAGACAGGGCAGGTATGATACATGAGCACAAAGCAAGTGGAAGGAAACAGGAGAAGATCCAATTTTCCTGGATTGATGATTCCTTACACAACTAGTTTTAACTGTTAAAATAACAGCTAAACACAAGTTTATCATTTATCCTGAAATCGTGCTCAAGCACATCCTTCATGTTCTGAGCAGTCTGCAGGTTTGTTTCTGCCTCTGACCCTAACATGCCATAAAAAATCAGGCCAAATTCGGCTAACTTCTTTGAGTATGAATTTATTTGTGTATAAAAGGGACAATGATTTTGGCTGAGATGACATTTTAGGATGTATTAGTATGTTTTGTCTGACTGAATGGAAGTCACTATTCCATTAGTATGCCTGATGACTTTGTACATTCCTACTCCCTACTTGTGCATTTTAATGCATTATGAGAAAGGCACTTGTGCAATTTAATGCATTATGAGAAAGGCAGCTGGTTCTCTCAAGCCTTGTCTCATATCCATTGCATTTCCTCTGAAAGCTATATGATCTTTAGAAGAAAGGCTCAGTTTATTTCAAAGAACTGCAGCAAGGTGCATAGGCAATTAGATACTGTTTTATTGTACCATCTGGTACTAGAAGTTCTGTAATATTTATCCGTTTATGATGCAATTCTGGGATTAGTCAGACCACCTTTTGCCCCAGACAGCTTAATTGGATGTATTTAATATTTCTCTTTTTCTGGTTTTCCTATCAATCTCAGTGGTTTAGAGGAGAGACCATTTAACTACTTATGACTGGAGCAATATAAAATCCACGAAGATGGGGTTTCCCAACAAATGAAAAAGATATTGTGAAGTAATGCATTATTATTTTTTGATTTAGGTATATGTTTGATACAATCATATGTTATTGCCTGTTATCCACAGATTCCTTGCCTCATTCATTGAATGAAATCATGTCTAAACTGAAAGACTTTCTTGACAGTATATTGTGATTATTCAATGCATGGTTTCATGTCTTGCTTATTGAAATCTATCTGTGGTTTTCCGTGAATGCAGAAATCACTGCTTTTTTCTAGTAGACTTTTCTTTATTGTTACTATTATTATTATTGAGACTAGCTTATTTTCATAATGCTTAGCAGAGGAGAGAGTGTTTGAGATGACGTTTGCATATAGGGAGCAGAGACACAAAAAAGCAGAAAGTTAAAATCTATTACTTTGAAATTACTGGAGGTTAATATTCAGGTTGTAATGTGTGGTGACACCCTGTAAGTTCTATGTAAAGTTTTCATTGACTTCAGTAGTACTAATAAGTTCTTGACATTTTTGCAAATTAAAAACACAGGGCTGTGAGGTGGATATCCAAAAATTAAAGAATATACAGTTAGAAACTTTTTACAGACATTTTGAATTGATTGACTTGTCAAACATCATCTAGGTGTATGATGTGGTAGGAGGAGGATCATCATCCCATTTTGTGTGGCAGTATTTCAGAGCTTTACCATTGATTGACAGATTTTAAGGTCAGAAGGGACCTTAAGATCATCTAGTCACCTATGTCTTGTATATTACAGGACATTAAATTTCAGCCAGTGTTTCCAGGCTGAGTATATTTTCTGGAAAGGTGCCTAGCTTTGATATGAAAGCAGAAAGTAATGAAGAATCTACCAGTCCCTTTGGGAGTTTGTTCCAGCTGTTAATCATTTCTACTGTTAAATATTTTATCTTACTCCTATTTTGAATTTGCCTGGCTTCCTTTTCCATCCATTGGTTTCTGTCTTTCCCTGCTAGATTAAAGAGCTCTTTCGTTCCTTATGAGGGTGCTTACACATTGTAATCAAGCAACCTGTCAGTCTTTTTTTTTGTTGTTGTTTTTAAGATAAACAGAATGATATTTTTATGTCTCCTCTTACCTGAATTTTCTTCAGCTTGAAATAATTTTTCAACATCTTTCTATAACATCTTGTTATTTTTTTCAGTGACGTTTTAAAAATGAACTGCGTGCAGTATGCAGAAGAGGAGGCAGTTTGCCAGTATCAATCTCACCAGTGCTATCTAGAGGCATAAAATCACTGCTGCTTTTTGCTTTTCCTCCTCCCTGCTTGTTCCTTTGAGGTTTGCATTAACCTGTATTGTCTGTATTTTATACTGCAAACTCATTTTGATATGTTTATCTGCAGTGACCCTGAACTTCGTTTTCAGACTTACTGCTCTTAGGAAATAGTTCCTTGTTGTGTAGATATGTCCGTCTACACAAGGGAGGAGGAGGAAGACAATTTTCATTTCTCTATAAAAAAATGCATTGTGTTTCAATTCCAGGTCTGGTCTCCTTGGCCGTAGCATTGCTTGCAATTTTTGTGTTTCTTCACAGATCTCTTCAGTGGTAATGTATTCCTGTACAAATATGAAAATACATGCTACTAAACCATTCTTCTCTAGAAACAGCCCCTTACTTAATGCTGATTCTTTATTGGCAGTTGTTTTTGCAATTTAACCATTCTTAATCTTTTTGACATATGATTTGTAGGGATTGTGTAATATTAATTTGCTAATTAAAGAATCATAAACGCCGAGTCAAGTGCCTCATAAATGTTATACTTGTGTGGTACCAAGCAGATCTTTACTTTTAGCAAAGATCAAATCCGATTTGTTTTGCAAGAACTCGTTTTGCCCTTAGATGATACAAACGGGCTGTGATTATATTCTTTTCATTTAATTTTTAATTAATTAATTAATTAATTAAGACTAGCATATTACTTTCTTTGATTTTTTTTTTCCTGAATTATGTAATTATCCATATTTTCCTGTCGGAACATCCTTAATATAGTCCAAATTCTCTAGACTGACTTTGGTATCTCAAAATGTAATACAAGCTAAGAAAAGTTAAAAGATTCTTCAGCCAACCTGCTAACAATTTGTGTGTGAGGGTTGCACAGGCTTGTTGGCATAAAATTGTGCAACTCTGACATATGTTAATTACCTTTCTCCTTTTCTACTAATGTATCAGTAAAAGCTTCATCCTTGTAATGTGATATTAGTTAACCATCTTGATTCTTTCCAAATCTGAAGCAGAAATATCTGTTTTTTCTGCATCATTTTTGACAATTTTATCATCTCCTTTAGTAAAATACTTATGACATTTCTTTAGTTTCTGGGTACTTTAAAAGCTTCTTGCTCTTCTTTTAAGCTGTGTTAGCCACTGATTTTTGTTCTCACATCTTTATTTTCTTATATAATTGTATTTGATATTTACTTTTTTATATATTTGTCATCAAATATTTCGTTACAGCTTTTATATGACCATGTGTTTTTCAGTTCACCTCCTAAATTCTGTAATAAGAGAAGCTGGTGCTGTACAGATAAGACTTTTGTTCATTACACAGTTGTATTCAGCCACTGGTCTGATATATTCAGATACAGTGTGTAATGAAAGGCCTTCTCATAACGTGTCTGTGCAAGGAACCAAACCAACTTTGCACAGATTGCGCTGTCCCTGACACTGGGTAGGTACCTCTTTGCCTGTCTTGTTTTAATATTTGTTATAACAGCCTGTTCTTTGTTCTTTTTTTGTTTGTTCATTTGTTATTGAGGAAACTAAATGAAATCAAACCTCCAGAGATATATTTGATTCATTGAATACAGGACACATAGGACATACAGAAGCCATTAGAAGGATTCGAATCTGTTATATTGCTATTTTAGCAGAGCTAGGAGAGTAGCCATATCCAAGTGCCTTAGATGTGCTTAGTTCTTGCAGCTAGAGAGCCTGACCAAAGCACGGAGAAGAAACGGGAAACACACTAGATTTGTCTCCTCATTTGTGCTTTGCCCTCATGTTTCTCGGGTATTATGGACAGAAGGGAATAGCCTGAAACCTGGAAAGTGTATTATTTCAGTACAGATGAGCTCTTGTCCACAGCGGCTGAATGTGCCTCCTTGGCAGCTCCGTGTGTACTTCCAGCTTCTTATTCTGTCTTTCTACTTTGGGGCTTCTCCTGCCAATTTCTTTCCTTCTTCCGAGTTTGTAATAATCTTCTTTCCCTGGTTTCTTCCAAATCTTCAGTTGCTTGCTACTCTTGCCAGCACTGGTTCCCAGGCTGCTACTGTTCCCAAAAGCTATTAGTTTTAACCCAAATCTCCACACTTTTGAGGGAAACTCTCACTTCTGCACTCAATCTGTCCCCTTTTTCTCCAGGTAATTGTCTCTCTTGCATGCTGGCAGGTATTCAGCAGGGAGCAGAGAACTGGCAGGAGGCACAGTCCTTCACAGCTAGTGCTCAGACGAGAGACAGAGAGCAGGAATACTAGGAAACTTTCTTCTCACAGTTCTTGGACATCTGTTGATGGACAGAATCTCTTTGAAAATCCTCTTTAGTCTCTATAGAGCATTTGCCACTGTGGAGATCTTAGACACTGCTCACATTTATTCACTTTTTCATATATATATATATATATGTATTTCCCTCTGAGTAAGGGGAAGAGGAAAGAGGAAGCAAAAAAATAATTTCCCTAACATTTCTCAGATCTTCTCTTCTGAGTTTTTTTTTGATGAAAGAATTGTATTATTCTTTGAAATACTGGGGGAGAAGACAACATATTTCTGCAAAGTCATTCTTCAAAATAGCCTACACTAGCCAAATGTAGTTCTATCTCTTTCATAAAAGTATCAATCTTGTTTTAGGTTTGGAAATTATAACTGCAAGTAATATGTAGTAATTTCAGTCATCAATAGTAAACCATATAATTTAATTAGAATACTCTCATTTAAGTATTGATCTATTTTTATGAATCAAGACTGTTGCCACATATGCAACAGTACTCTGTAGTAAGATGCATGTGATTATTTATAATATTTTTTGTTAAATAATGGTATGTCTGAATTGTTTTGAACACTGACTGGATCAAAGTGGTATATTTTGTTCTTTCCGTAATTTTCAGCTGCACAGACCACCTTTATTCAGAGTAGGTGAATACTGTAATAACTGACCTTTGAGGACAAATGCTTATTATCTTGTTTACACAAGTACTCTGGTGGTAGCTTGTAAATCACATTCTGCACAGCAGTCTGACATTATTTTGACAGGTGTTTTTGGAATCAAAAGAAGGTAACCTAATCTGCAGGGCTGCTATGTTTTTTAGAAGATAGAAGTAATAAATTAAAACATAGGCATTGTGAAAAAAAGGAAGAGTATCACAAGCCTATGTATTATATATTCATCACCTCCAGCCAGGAAATATAATTTTGCTGACCCTTTGGAAGAAGTACCTGACTACAGCTGAATATATTTTTCTCCATCAGTGAAAACGTCATTAAACTATTACTTAGTCTAAAAATTTCTATTCACGGTACTAATTTTTGCTCCCATGAAGTCTCTTAGGTGTCTATAGGCAGCCTGCTGGTTTAAGAGCTACCAGATAGGGTATACCTAGGCCACCTAGATTACAAGATTTTTGTCTCCAGGTCTTCAAAAATCTCAATTTAGTGATACAGGTCTATATTTCAAGAGCATTTAGGATGAGCATCATGGGGCTGACAGAAAAGCATATATGTGCTAGTTGTTTACTTCTCAGCCTATGCTGGAGTTACTGGAGCACCTTTTTACATGCTTTTGAAAGCTCATTCTCATTATGTTCTGAGATGCCTCTTCAGACATTTAGATTCTTCTGAATACCTGGAACATAACATAGACAGTTAAAATCTGCATGCTCAAAAATCATGATTTATCTGGAACTAGTTTTCATGGCTTAGGATAATCTTCAAAAGTTATTTCTAAACTTTCAAAAGTGAAAATATGATCAACAGCACAGAATTTGTCTCATTATAATATGTCCATAAGGAAAATATTGAACTCTATTTAGGAACTATCACCAAGTATTTATACACATTCATGTCTTTTTTTAAACTAACTGTAATTCTTGGCTGAGACTTTAGATATCAATTTATGAAAAGTATTGGCTACACTAATGCCAGTGGAGATAAATTCATCAAAATTGGAAGTGAGTGTGAATATTTGTGCATGTATGCAGATGTTTGCAAACATGTGAATGCACATATAAAGTGTTCACTCCCTTCACTCCCACTCCAGTGAAATTATCTCCATTATGCATATAGATGTTTGTGAAGAACAAGAAAGATAATTATTCCTATGGGAGTCTCTGTGTATTGGTACAGGAAATTGCTTGTAGAAAAATTGGAATGAATTGTGTGCGTTATGCAAGATAAATTTTAGTATCCTCTTAAGAAGGCTGAGTGAGAAACTGAAGATCAGAAAGGTTGAAGGGAAAGAAAAGACCTCTTTTCCTTCCTCTGCCCTTTTTAATTTTATTGCAGACTAAACTCCATTGCCGTCTCCCCCAAATTCTTTCTCAATTCCTTTTTATCATCCACACTCACCATGTTTTTTCTGCTAGTGCTTGTTCACCTTCTTTACAGCAGTTCGGTAAAATGAAGAGCAAGAATGGAAGAGGTGAAAACAGTGAATGGAGAAAGAGTACCTCATATTTTAGTAAAGTCAAAGAGAATTCAGGACATGCTGCAGCCCTGGTGACAGGCAAAGATCTGGCACTCTTGGTGATGGTGCAGAGACTCCCATCCCCGCTCCAGGACAGCTGCTTACAGTACTTCTTAGAAGATGCATGGCTGGAAACCCTCTGCACTTAAAGCATCTGCAGTGATGACACTTACCTGCATTTAAAATTTTTTGCTCACTTTTCAGTTTTCTTAAACATTGTCAAATTTCTTGCAACTTATAATTGGACTTTCTGTGCTGGGTATCTGCTTTCACATTTTGCAGGTCTGGCAGTTTCCATAGATTCAAATGTGACTTAAAATCCACACTGGATGCAGGATATACAAGTATCTAGAAAAATAAAGGCAGTTAGAGTGTTTGTGACAATGATAGATTGTAAGAAATATCAGAATAATAATGGAGAGTATGTTTCAGGGCTTGTCTGACCCTTTAAAAAATGGTCAGATTATTTGTCTGGACTTGTAACAGTTCCTGTTGTTTAGGCTTTGTTCTATGTTCTTCTGGGTTTTTTTATTATTTTAATTAATTAAAACAAATTATCTTGACATGCGATATATTAGGGCCGAAGAGAGATTTACAGAAATGCAGTTTGCTGTTTTTCTCTGATTTGTAAATTTAGGGAGGCAGAAATCTGATTGTATTTTTCCCTTCAAAATATTTGCCCGAGATATCCCAGGCATAGCTTAACAATATTCTGGAAAGCTTATTTCATGTAATCTTTACTTAGGTATCTTTTTGGATAATGAACATGCAAAAGAACAAGCAAACTGCAAATGAGAAAAGGCAGAATACTGCTTTGTTCCACTGGATTACTCTACAAAACAGAATAACAATGTTTTTTGTCTAGACATCTGTCCTATTTTTATAAAAAATGTCATTAAAAAGTGCAACTCTGCTTGAATAGCTGTTGAAAATACAGAATTGTATTTTTGCTCCTTCTATTGAATGCCATTCTCTTTGTATGAAATGAAATAGTGCAAAAAATATATATAGCCACAGTAATCAAGACTGATAAGGTGCCAAGGTATGTCAAAGTGCATAGAAACCATAAATAAATAAATAAATAAGCAGCAAAAAAGGGAAAGCTTGCAAGTATTTTCATGATTGCAAATGAGAATTGCGAATTTAAGGAAATAGAAGAAAGGCAAAAACTATTTTTAAGTATTCTTCCAAACTGAATGTCTGAATGTGGCATTATCTACCTCAATTTTATTTTCTTTCACTCTGCATGACAGTATTAACTTCAGATCAGAGACTAGTGCTGGCTTAAAGATGCAGGATTTCCTCCTGCTTTCAAATAAACAGTCACGCAGAAAGGTGGGCAGAGCAGAATCCCAAATACTGCTCCTTTTAAGTCACTAACCCATTTACTGTGGAAAGTGATTCTCCGGGCAGTATCCTAAGTCAGAGAAACCACCTCGGGCATTTCAGGAAGCCGGTTCTCAAGATGTTTTCCTACACCTTTGCCTGCCCTTTCTCACAGGAAGGTGCCTCAATATTGATAATCCTATACATATGTATGTAACAAAAGGTAGACCTCCCTGGAGTCTTAGAAATGCCAAATACATCTGACTGAGACTGCATCCAGAATGAGGTAGAAAAGGTTGGGATAGCTTTGTTTTGTGTAGTTATTTTGCCACCTGTGAATCTTTATTCTGCCCAGACATTAGCATTTACCATCTTTTCAAACTCCTGAAGCATGCAAAGGGGTGAAATATTCTGGTAGGAAAATGCAGAGGCAAACTCTTTGCGTAGTCTCCTGAAGGGCAAGAACCTCAGGGCAATTCCTACAGCGGTGCTTTCCCAGGGCACTAATGGGTTACCGTCAATTAATCTATATATTTTTAATACTTTTCATTCTATTATCGGTCAATTCCTGCCTTGTGAAGTCTGCTCTATGGCCTACAGGAAAGCAGATAACTCCTTCTTTTTGACACTTCTTTTAAGAATTCCCTTCTTTTAAAAATTCCCTCTCTTGCTGTCTTGGATTAAAATTCATTGTGCGAGCCCTCATATTAGTTTGTAAGTTTTCAACACTCTTTCTAGCTCTCCCTGTGGACAGTATTTGTGGGTTTTATCTTTATGATGTGTACTTCTTTAGTGGAATAAACAAACCCACCTATCACTTTAATTGCAAGTTTCGTCCTGCCAATTATTATTAATTCTGAATGTGGGACTGCAAGTCAGAAAAGAGAGCAGCGCTTTTGGATTTGATAAGACTGAAGCTCAAGCTCAGGGGCAATCTACAGCAAGCAGAGGATGTAGCAGCCGGGAGGCAGAGTAACCATTTTTCCATAAACACTAATTGGATTGCTTTGTGTTGTACTTTAGCTCTGTTAATTTGAGAGGCACTAAGTGGAAGCTGAACGGCTATTTCCTTCTCTTTGCAAACCTTGTTCACGGCTAGCAAAATTCAGCTGTGCAGCTTTCTGTGTAGCCTCTCTCTAGTAAGGGCAGTATGGTTTTGGTACTTCAAAAAAGCTGAAGGAGAAACTCATGTGTGTTTGGTTGATTGAATTTTACAAGATCACATGTCGGTTTTTGAACATGTTTCTTGTACTGCTAAATTGTAATGTACACTGCAATGACTAAACTGTGCTGCATTTCAGAAAGGCAGCTGCAAGCCTACAGCTATGTTTTAAAGGGCATCCTACATCCCCTGTTATTATCACAGTTAATTACAGGAAAACTCACCAGCTCAAATTCAGTCTCTAACGTGAAATCATCGGAAATTCTGATTTGGAAGAGGACACTTTAGGAAGACAAGATGATATGTAAACTCAGTGCCAAGGTTTTCTCTGCATGTAAAATGACTTTCTCTGTTGACGCTGAAGTGGACAATGAATTGTCTACTATTTGCCAAAGACTGAGAGAAGAAAGAAAACTTCCCCTTTTCGCCAGAGAAATAGCAAAACAACAACAGAATAGGAAATCTTACGACAATTTTAAAATATTACAACATTTATAGGTTTAATTTTGCAGGCCTTTTCTAAGGAGAATTCCCATTTTCTGCAATAGACCAGAGAAACTGGCCTTTCCCTGTATTTTTACTATGGTGGGACTATTTTATTGGTGTTTATGTGTATGCCTATTCACATATAACAAAATTCAGAACATGCCAGTTTCTGTCTTGTTCTTCATGGAAAACTAGTGAAAACTGAGGAGTTTGATTACTCATTTGTTTTACTTTATTATTTTATATTAAAGCAGAGAAAATGTATTTGCCTAATCTCCTGGGCCAGCTTTGCCATGGGAGATGTAGTCTCAAGTACAGAGTTGGTGACATACAGCCGGAGATGGTAATACCAAGAATGATTCTGTCTGAACACCTAAAGGAAGGTTTTTCCACAATTTACTCAGATCATCTATATGTTTTGAATACTTTTCAAAAAAATAGCAACAATAAAACCTGCCATTACAGGAATTACTGTTTTATCACATAATAAGTAATAGAACTTGGAAAACCATATACTTATTTTCACCCTTTGATGGCTGCCATGATTTCATTTTCTATCATTTAATAGTATCCCACAAGGTACTAGATGCTGTATAGAAGACCGAAAAATCCATCTCTGTCTCTCTCCAAATGATCTGACAGACCAAATACTGTCAAGGACATGATGAGTGAGGTTGATAACTAGAACTATATCTAGAACTAGAGGGAGATGAAGTAAGAAAATATGAGCTTATGGGATTTCAGTGATACTTTTAGAGTGTAGAATCACTTGATCATTCTTTAATGAAAAGGAAAATGCATAAGTAAAACAGATTACAGTAACAAAAGAAAAGGACAAAATTAAGTTATGGAAAGGCTGGGCTGCATTTTGAGGCAAATGGTAAAAATGGACTTAGTGTGAGGAGAAAGACAGAGAGGAAGAGGAAAGAGAACACTTTAGGGAGGTAGGAGGAAAAAGCAAATAGCTTGATTGGTATCTTCATATGTTCTGGCACAAATTATTATAGAAATGTGTACCAGACAAGTATGTTCTAATTACTTTACTATAGAATCAAACACATAGAGCATGAGCTATTAAAACAGCTATTTTAAATTCATTCAAATTCAAACCTTTTGATGGGACAGGATGTGCTAGAACATGAAGTTTAATCCAGTCATGTAACCAAGGTACATCTCAAAACTAATTTTTGCCTGCACTATTCCTATTGAGAGGTTCTTTCATGGAAAACTGCAGACTTTTCCTTAAGTTTCATCTGAAGAAAGAAAAAAAATAATCTGAGGAAGAATTTATACTGCAAGACATATGCTGATGGAAAATTTTCAGAAGAAACTTGATTGGATGGACTTGTGTTCATCTGAGAAAGAAGATGATGCTAGTCCAAGTAGAACTGCTTAAAAGAAAGCATGATACTGTTAATAAATGAATACATGAATTACAGGTGTGTAGAAACTGAAAGTAGTAAAATGCTTTCATCTGTGTAAACAATACCACTCTGTTCATGTATGTGCTTATCAAAATGCCAGGTGTCACAAATACCAAGATGCGGGACACATTGATCTGACATGAAACATGAACAAATTAGCCAGAAAACATCTATCTAAGCAAGATACACTGTCAGGAAAAGAGCCAGGCTAAAGACTAATGAGAAAAACAAAAGAACAAAAGTAACCAATTTAAAACATGTAATGAATATAAATGAGGTTGAAGAAAAACTGCCTGGGAAATTAATTTGGAACAAGTCCATAAAGCTCCAAGATAAAATAGCATCCAGAAATTATTATCAAGTGGGAATAGTGAAACAGCCTGTGTAAGTGGGATTGATGTAGCATGCCTGTATATCAATGACTCAAAGAAAACTGCAGAGAAGATATGAGGATCAGCTGGTGCCTGCCCAGGGCTGGAGTCCCAAGCTAGAGACAGTCACAAGTCAATAAGTGACAGTAAGAGGCAAAAAAACCCTTGAGTTATCACTAAAATGTAACTAAAAGGAAAAAAGTAGCATCGAGTGAAGCAGCAGTCTAGGGGCCAGGATGGAGCCACTTTGACTGAATTATCCTTTCTGGTGATACTGCAGGATATTTGTGCTAAGAATAATGGCAGTATGGGAGTTTTTTGTAGCAATTAACTTGTGGTTTGAAAAGTAATGATTGGGTTCAGCCTCGCTCAGTGGGCAGAAAATGCTGCACTTAACAACTCTGTGCTTTGTATCCTTTCCTTTAGATCCTTCTTTAAATATGTGGCCTGACTCACAGTCTGTTCTCTGTATGATTTCAAAGAAAGGCAAGTAAAAGTCCACAGATCAGAATAATATGCTCAGTTGAATAATAACTTACTTTAAAAATGATCCAAATATTTTGTAGCTGATGCATGGGTTTTCCTTGCTGGAAGTTGCCTTAGTGCAGGACAGTCTATGCCTGGACTGCTCTTTCTGGCTGAGAGGAATCATCTTTTTTTCAGGTAAGGAGAGGGTGGACAGGACCAGGAGCTGATTTTACAGTAGGTACCTCTTTGTCCTGTCACTGTAAAGCAGTGGACAACATCGTCTTGCAGCTGCCCTGCCCCTCATAGGCTGCTCTGGGCCTTGGAAAACAGTTGCCAGTGTTTTCTTCCCTGCTATCAGTGGGCAGAGCAAGGAGACTCCTAATACATTTTCTGTCACTGTGTTTTGTAACCATTATGAAGTAGCAAAAAGGCAAGCTCTTGGCAGCAGCATGTCCAGTGTGAACCACCATGCATCCTCTTATACCCACTATCAAACATGTGTGAATTGCCAGCTTCTGCCTCCTCCAAAATCTGTGTTCAGATTCATAGAGGATGGTCACATTCTTACTCTTTGATCACCTGCTTCCCTTATGGTGTTGTTGTTTGAGCCCGTTATTAGCTTCTTTGGCTTTAAATAAACCATGGCCTCCCTGCTGCCTAAGCACAGGACCTCCATTCCACTCTAGGAGGCAGTTACTGCTTCATTGACCTTCTTGTGAAAAATCACATGCACTCTGACCTAAATTGGCAATAAAAGTGGCCAACTCTGAGTCATAAAAATAAAACAAAACAACAAAAACAAACAAACAAAAAACAAACAACAGGAATTGGCGAGGTGGGCCTTTGTGATATGCTCATTAGCCAAGATACATCTATGGCTACCCTTTAATGTTTAATCTGCCCTCTTAGGCCTGCAGCATTAGGAATAAAATCAAAGCTCCGTCAGAGACTGTATCAGCATTGCTGTGGACAGATTTTCTCCTGGAGAGCAGTTTGCTGCCTTTACCAAGGCAAATGGGCAAGTTCTTTGTTTTTTCCCCATGATAAAGTCTTATCCAGAGCCAGAAGTCTGTCCTTTTTCTGAACACCGTTTCTATGAGGGAGATGCACACGCACTGGAAGTGAAAGGACTGCAGGTGGGTGCATGCAGAGGCTGTCTGCTTTTTCATGCTGCTGCTCAATGAATTCAGCAGCTTCTGAGAAAGAGCAGGGCTGGCAGCATCAGGGATTTCACCAACTATTCAAAGAGGTATTAGCCAAATCCAGTAGAGATCCCACATGTCTTAAAGTATGGAGCAATTGGATACCAGGCCATTACCTCTTCATGGCCAGAGATGCACAGAATAATTAATCTTTTAATTATAAATGCAGCTAAACATCATACAAGTCAGCATAAAAGAAATACGCCTAAAAATAAATGTTACATATTAATGCAGGTGTCTCAGAGGCTTCACAGAGCTGTGAAATAACCAGTAAGTCACGATTAGATGGTCGGTATTGGCCGGTTTAATCTGATCTTGGGTACTACATGAACAGAAAAAAAAGGCAATATTAATCAGAGAAAATATCATTCATTTTGATGTAGTGATCTAAATGCAATATTACTGGGCTTTTTTAGAAATGCATTACACCAAGTGCATACATAAATGATACACAATGTACTATTTTTGGACTGTACTTAGATAGGGTGGGAAAAGCATCAGGCAGCAGAGAAGATGTCAAAAAAGAAGTTTGTGTGAATGAAATCATTCGTGCACCAGCAAATTCCTTGAAATAACCATTGAGCCTATAACCATATGATTGATTTTTGGCAATCCTTTCTTTGGTGAACGCTTTGTGATAAATGAAATATTAATCAGCAACATAGGAAGGAGTTATCTATAATATTTCAGTTTCATATGAACAGTGCTGTTAAGGTTTGAGGCTTAAGTTCATGTTGTATGCGCTGCTGTATGAATTAAATTCTGGTAATTGACCCCAATGAATATAGAAGAAGTTAAACAAATTCTTTGAGATTAATAATATTTCGATATTTTATCGGCCTACAACAATCTGTGTTCTATTTGGGAAGCCAGTATTTTCCAAGATTTTTTTTTTAAATAGCATGAAAACTGTCAGCGAAGATAAACTATCTTTAAATCAGAAAATAGCTTCTTTCCTGCAGTCTTATCAAACAACACCATATAGTTTAGAAATGTGTGCTTGTTGAATTACTAATGGAAAGATTTTTATGTATGGAACTAGAAGCTATGGCACTTGATTTGGGTAAACATGTTTTAAAAAAATAATTGCCTCCTAGGAAGAAAGTAAAGCATGTAGGAATGGAATATTTAGTTCTTGTTTGTGCCAGAATAATAGGAAAGGTGGGAGAAAAATAACTTATTTCAGGTGGTACCCTGCAAAAATTAAGCAGTGACGTGTCACAAATAAGTAGAAAATAGGACTTGAAAGAAGTATCTTGACACTGGTGTTATCAGAAGTTTAGGTACAGAATTTGAAGCCTAGCTGTGAGTGTCAGCAATGCATCTTACAGATTAATTAAGCTTTTGCAGAAAGTTTAATCAATATTTCAGTAATGTTGAACTGAAGGTAATATTGGTATTAGCAGCTGGCAGAAACTAGGACATGATTGTGTGGACAGCAAAATTAAATGGTTTGTTGCTCGACACAAGTTTGAGCAGAGTCTTGCAAGATCCTGGTTCTGCTCTTCAGTGAGATAGAATTGATCACTGAATTAGGCTCAAGGGCAGCACCTCTAATAACAGAGGATGGAGACCGTTTTCTATCCTGAAGCCAGATTAGAAACCACAACTCTTAACAAAGTGGCCAGACTCTCATCTTTGGAAAAGAGCAACTGAACTGACAAACTACCTTTTAGGAATGATCCCTGGCACTCGTTAGCCCAAGCACTAAATCATGAGTTCTGATATAGTCTGAGGTAAAAGGTATTAAACTCTTTTCAAAACCCGTATAAAGGTGTAGTTGCTATTTTATATCCTACTTGGTAAAATAGCAATATTTTTTCCTCAGGCAGGATGAATTCTTGGTGCGTATCAGGACTGGGTCTGTTCCCTATGTCCCAGGTGTGGGGGTCTCCAGTAGGTCCCCCCAGACTGCAGAGTCAGGACTGGAGGAACGCAGAGGAACACACCAGCTTTGTAGTCACAGCCAGCTGGGATATACTCACATGGATCATCGTGGGAAATGCATCTGCCTTAAGGGCAGATGGACATCACAGTGTGGTCTCAGATTTCTAGCACAGGAGCTAAAGGATCCACTCTGAACAGCTCCTAGAACTTGCTGAACAGAAATCGTATAATAATGACTCACAGCAACCATTGTTAGTTTCTGCAGCTCTAAAAAAAAATACGCTATTACTGTACATAACAGATTTGGATGTCCATTTATTTTGAAATACAGAATACAAAATTCTTACTGGAGGAAACCCTCCAGATTTTATATTTTATCTGAGATATGAGCTAGGGCAAAAGTATGACACTAGGTTCAAAGGAAAGGGCAAAGAGCTGCAAATATCTTAAGCAAGAGATGTTTAAGAGACGAGATACCATCTGATCAAACTGCAAACAAGGCAGCTTCTGTAGAAGAGGTTATAACTTGATTAAGGAAAAATAAAAGCCCTATATTCTCTTTTCCTGTGTTTATTCACATGTCGCTATATAACATGTAACACATATCAGTTTCTCAAACAATTGCCTGAATTTATGTTGGATATACAAGCTTTCAATACACATATTGTAATTAATTTGGAAATACAATAAATTGATTTTATTGACTAAAATTAAACAGAATCTCTCCAGCACAAGGATATCATTTTCTTCCAGTTGCAATTTTCTGTTCTAAGAATAGACTCTTCTTCTTATACTCTTACTTAGCATAAGAAAATTCATATCCTGCAAACCTGTATTATTTAGCACTTTCCATCTTTCAATGTATTATTTAACTTTCAACAACATACCTGAGGAAATAAACCATCGGAATAGTAGCAAAGCAAGCTCCTCCTCTCCTGCCTAAAATTTTAAATAGAGTATACTTATTATTTGTGCCACTTCTTTTCAGAAGAAGGAAATGTGAAAAATGGCTTCAGGTAATGAAATGATTTTAGTGCTGTAAGCATAAAACAAAACAAAAGATAGAGGAATAATACTTCAGCTGCAATTTAGAAATATATTCTCCTGCATGTGCATTATTCCTGTAAGTATTTTCTAAACACAAATTTTCCAATATGTATGTTCATATAGACATATTTTTGAAAATTAGGCTCTATTTATATAAACTCTTAAGTAACTTAACAGTTAAAAGAATAGGTGCTCTGAATTTAAATCAGTAACTAACTCCCATATACTTTTAGTTGTTACATCATTGATTTTCAACTATGTAAAGTACCTAAAGCAGGCACTATATATTTTTCTGTGGGAAAAATAACCTGATTAACTCACAAACTACAGCTATCCATTCAGTAACTACAGAAAGCATTTGCTGAGAGTAGCTTTGCCTACTTATTCTAGAAGGACATAAACAACTCAGGGACAGCATATGGTTATCATTGTAACTAATACTTTCCATGTTACACTCAAAGTAATACTCTTATCTTACTTTTTAAAATTTGTGTCTAAAGTAGAGGTGGGGCACATCTTTTCCAGTGCTTCAGGAACTTCCTCACCAACTTGTCTGAATGTTTGTCTGTCACTTACCTAGTGATCACGTATTTTAATTTATTCAAGAAAGAAATCACTAAACTCTCAGTCAGTACAGTTACCGGTAAATGCTATTCAACTTGCAGAAACCTCAGTATTTAAAGACATATAATTTATTTTTTGTGTTTCTACAGAGATTGAAACCAATGGTGCGATGAAAAGCTCAAAAATTCCTACCAATGAATGAAAAATCAAAGCACATTAGACTCTTGTGCATGTACAGGAATCATTTGTGCATGGCAAACAAAACACCATATTACTCCTCTCTGATAGTGATGTATTATTATATTTTCCAAATGTGAATCACCGGATTAAACAACTGAAGACAGGGGTGTTGACTTCAGTACCAGCCTTACCCTCTGCTGAATAGAAAATAGAGAGAATTACCTGCACATGAGTGACTATTAGACTGTGTGCTGAAGGCTTTTATTAATTCCTGGCAGCTTGCAATAACCGAGCTATTTCACTCTGTAGTGGAGAGCCTCAGCACTACAGCCTCACATACTTGACTGGATTCGATCCTTTGGTCCTAGCAGCCATTAAGAATTCTGCTTTTCTGGAACCATTTCCATAGGATCCAGAATTCCACATATATGTGTGTAAATGCATATGTACCATGTATACATCCCGTCTTTAAGACTTCAGATCACAAATAAATGAGGACTCTTTTGGTGCTTTCCATTGCTTTGTCTTACTTACTTTGTAATACATCTGACATTTTGCTTTTGAAAAGTAGATGAAAATCCAAATAAAGTGTTAGTTTAGTGAAAATCATGAGGGCTTTTAAGATAGGCAAAGCTTTTAGGAAAAGATCTTTTATTAGAACAAACAATATAAAGCAGACATGCTTTTAGGCATATAAGCACTTTTTCAGGTCTGAGGCAGAGAACTTCAAATCATCACAGGCACAGCATTACTGCTCCTGCTACTCAGGAATTATTACTGCTTTCTGGAAGGTGGTGAACTGCACTGTAGTTAATGTGCTAATGCAGAACCCCTGAGATCATGGTTGCTTTACAAAAAAGAGCTTTGTATTTTCTTCGGTTTTCTTAATGTATAAAGACAATTTTCACTGAATAATCAGTGCAGTTTCATTCAGTTGGTCCTTAGTTATCGTTAAACATTATTAGGTTTTTTACTAGAAAAGTGGAAGGAGAACACTGGCCATTTTAGGCATAGGTAGCATGGTAAATCTAAGCCAAATCTAATCATAATCTAAGCCAAAGTATTTTTTTGTGTTACTTTTATTAGATATTTATAGTATACCACCAGCTTGAGCAATCATTGCCTTGCTAATAACGGTCAAACAGGATGCCCTGCTCCACTGAGCTCAGAAGTCTAGCAGTAAGTGGATATTCTGAAGTAATATTGGGTCATGCTAAGTTCAGGTTTCAGTAATGATGCAGGAATGGATTTCTTCCTGTGTCAACATCTTCTCTGCTCCAAGGAGCCAGGCAGGAAATTCAGACCATACTGAAGTCAAAACAGTGGCTAGCTAATTATTCACTTGCATTGTATTTTATGAGTTGATCTGTATCAGATGCAGATGAATTATGTTGGATATAGATTCCCTCTAAGATTCCGATATGTCATTTTTCCATGTAATTGAAGCACCTGCTAGTGCCAAAGCAGGTTGTTATAACGCTTTTCTGCAGGCTTTGGCATAAGAATTAACACAGAACTGTGGATCACTGAAAAAATCCAGGGCAGTATCACTTCTCATTAGTTTTAGTTGTGTAATTAATTACTCTAATAATAATTTTGGAAGTGTCATTCTACAATTTTAAAATTATTAATGGTAATAAACCAGATACTGTGTAAGTGCCATGCAATGCTGTCATTTTTTTTGGCACCTTGGAAAAGATGAATAAAATGAATAAATGCCCCCTTTCTTGATAGCATGAAGATTATTTGCAGTTATTGAGTGTTTCAGATCTTATTTCTTTCAGAGTACTGAAAATATATATATGAAATTAATGGAAAATTATGACATAATCATGCTGATCACTTAGCAAGCACTAGCAAATGAACAAAGTTGTTTTTTTGCTGTTAGTATGAGCATTTCTGACAGAATGTTCCAGACATGCCTTCCTTTTGGCTGCTTACGTAAAGATTCTGATGCTTTTGCAGTTTAATCAAATAGCCAAACAAAAAAAAAAAAAAGCCACAAATATATACGTGATGCATATATTGCAAGTGAATACTTGGGCTGTAGAGAAGTATGCACTCATTATGCCAGCCCCATCTAAGCCCAAACTTGTAAGTCCACTGAGATCTACTCTTCTGACCAATGGCTCAGTCAGTATCTTCTCTGCTACGTCTCTTCAGATTTTGAAAAAGCTAATTAAAACAAAACGTTTCCAGTTTACTTTTAAAAGTTCATAATGAAAAGTTCTATTTCCATTTAAAAAGGTAGAATATATTTTTTAAAACTTACAACCCTTTTTTTTTTTTTCACAATTTTGGATGTTCCTTACCTGATGTATTTGTTTGCTTTTTGGAATCATGCCAGCTCTGGGCACCCTAGCCGTTCTGCATCCAGGAGCTCCACAGCAGCACATCTTTCCTGCACCCTGAGAGGGATTGCCAGCACAAGGAGGCTTGAGAGAAGGTAAGGTTTGATTTAGAGACAAGTCCTTCCCTTCTTACTGTGTGAAACAGATAAAAAGGTTATAAAGATGTTATTGGAAGTTCAGGATTAGTCAGACTCACAAGCGGGTAACAAAGTAGGTGTTTGTGCTGGCTAAATGTAAAGTCTGGCAAATCTTTGCATTCTATCAGTGGGACTGAAGTCAAGGTCTTCCTATTGCTTCTGTGTGTTCATTGTAATGCTATAAAATGAGGGAGATGTGCAGGAGGACTGTAGTTGTTTTGTAGCTCTCATGTCCACTCCCTTTCCCATCACTCCTCAAAGCCTGATTTCAGATTTTGCTGCTGCTGACTCAGCTGCTTTATTACCTTGTGACTCTTAAGTTAAAGGAATCTGTGAAGAATCTCATGAAAGGTCAATTTCCCATCTGTGAATTCAACCCTTTCCTTCTTTCCTTCATCCATTCTATTTTAGTTGTTAAAATAATTCTCCTGTGCATCTAAGGAAAAAGGATACCTGAAAACATTTACTAAGATCAGATCCCTTTTGCTTTGCAATCTTCATCAAACTGGAATCAACAAGTGGTAGCTTTTCCACACCCCTCTTTGAGGCATGTGGATTGTTTACAATGACTGAACAATGATCTGAAAAAAGACCACGTGTACCACTAAACTTGACAGAATGAAATTAAAAAAAAAAAAAAAAAAGATGGGGGTCTTTCCTGACAGCCCTAGAAATTGCCAGTGCTCTGCTTTTGTTCAGCTTTATAGCACTATCCATTTTTATCAGCCTCATTGTCATATCTGGGGTGTGGCAACCATTTTTTTCCTAAAGGAATTAAATTGTGATATAAAGCATTTCTAATAAGCTTAGCGCATATTTTGTTCATCTCTGAGGGATGGGAGACAGAAAGCTTAATGCTGTAAGGTGCTTTCAACATGCTGTAGAGTGGCAAGCTCTCAGCACAATTTTACACCAAGGTTGGGGAATGCAGGCAAACTCATTAAAGAATTTATAGGGGGCCTGGGTTGATTAGATGCCCTTGTTGACCTCTACACCACTGTTTTCATTTCTCTGCAGATAAATAATTTTAAAAAGCTGTCTTGAAACCATGAATTACCATGCTTTCGCAGTATGAGAGTTATTAGAAGTGTAATTATAGCTTGCTTTTCTTATTATATTTTGTATGCTTTTTGTATTGTTCATAAAACATGAATTTATTGCTTTTGAAAAAATATCTGAACAATGTATATGCAGTTACTGTGCCTTCTGGATCCAATGACACCTACACTCCTGATATCTCACTATTCATTTTAGAATTATATATGGCTGATATAGCTTTTATGTACTTTTCTTGAATAAACCCATATGTTGGCAAGGAGAAAGATTTTTGAGCCTTTTTTTAAAAAAAAATCTTCTTTCAGTTAATTTTAACTTCATTATTAAGATGAATTGTAATGATGTTTAAGCCCCTAGAGGCAAACTGGTTTCATTTGATTTCTTTTGGTAGATGAGAAAAAAACTGTTAGCAGTTGCAATCTTCTGTGTAATGTATCCCACACTCTTGAGCTTACATTTTTAATGTGCCTTTCAAACTAATATTGATTTCCCTCTTTCTTTTAAAATAAAAAACAATACATATTTTATGAGAAAATGAATACCTTTGATATTTTTTGGATTAGCAGATAGACATTAGCAATCCGGATGGTAAGAAAAATATTTATCTTCCTAATTTCTTCTAAAAACATACATTTTTTACACATGTTTTTAAATTATTTCAAGCTAGAATGCACAATCATTTATGTAAAACTTTCAGAGCTAGTTATTTAAAATCATGTGTTCCTAAGCATTATTGTCTATTTTGCGTAACGCACGCCATTAAAATATCATTTCTAAAGTAATCCATCAACCAGGATTAGTAAAGTGCACACAAGTGTCAATGAAAATCATCGCTTGCAGATGATGGGTAGAACCAATGATCCCCTGCCTCATATCGGCAAGTGCTAAAAATATTCCGTGGTTGTCCCAGATAGTGTTGCTGTCTATAAACTGTCTGAATCTCTGTGGAGTCTGTGAGCAAATGGGCTTGTGGCTCTGCAGGATAACTCAATATAGTAATTAGTGCAATTATACATACTTCTCTATGAGGAAGGGTATCAGCTGTCCCTTTTTCATCTGTATTAAACTGGGATGTGGGAAATTTGAGCATCTCCTACCCACTGCTCCTGGTTAAAGTCACAGGTCCTCCATTGCTGGCCTGAGTATTAGCAAATTGCTCTTCCTAGATCAATAGGAATATGCTTTCAACTCTAATAAGAATGGAAAAAAAGTTCAAAGGAGAGGTATTTTTAGACCTACAACATGATCGATTTTTTCATGTAGTACCAACTGTGTAGTTTTTTTTCCTTTCTCTACCTTCCAGTTTGGATTTCAGTTTTAAAAATGGCTTTATAACCCTATTTACTGTAATTCCTAGGTGATGGGACATCTCTTGGGAAAATCTCTTTAATTTGCTCTTTGTATCCCCTGTGACAAATATATAAGCATACAAACCTTCCTCAGCTTTTTGGTGTTAGCCATAATTTCCAAAATCTTTCACTCCGTAAATATTTATTCAGTCTGATAGTTGCCCTGCTGCAGAACCCAAAGGAATGTTCTTACAGACTTCCTGCAAAGTGTTTTTCATATTAAATGCTTATGAAGAGTAATAGAAAAGAATCTCCTACAGAGATATTTTCAGATCGTAAGTGGGCCAAGGTATGGTACTTTTTGTAGATAAAGATATGTATTGAGATTTTATTCCAGAGTGGAATAAGAATAAAAGGTAATCAGAGCAATGGCAGAGCAATCTCAAGGATTCCTGGGCAAAACTACATTCTAGTGACCTGGATGTACTGGAGAAGAAAAAATTAACTTTATTGTTAAGATAGTCAGCTCAGTAGTGGAAGCACTGGGCCAGGAATGGTGCTGTTTGGAGGAGGCATCCTGTCACTCTCTCCACATCACAACAACTCCGTTAGCAGTGAAAGTTAAAAATGACTGCAAGGGAATTGCTGAAGTCAGAACAACCACCTTCCCTTGTACTGGCAAAACTTGGAAGATTGGTACCTCTGCTGTAGGTACCTTAGTGCTATTCCTATGCCTTGAGCAGACTCAAAACAGTAGAAATCTAGATTATTATTATTTTCCTAAAGATTTCAGGTTAGTATCCCTAGCAGATTCTTTTTCTTGCCATTGCCTCATTTGTATGTTTTCTTGAAAAAAAAAAAACAAAAAACTATCACTTTTCAGCAATGGCATCGTGGTTTTACTTCATTCACATATGTTGCTAAATGAACCTTGCAGCTCAAAACAGTGACTAAAAAAAAGCATCGGTATAACAGCTGTATACAGTAAAAAACCATTCTCATACATGTCAGATTGCATCAGATATGCCAGGCTTAGGGAATCACAGGGTTTAAATAAGAAACTTCAGCCTATTTGAAGTATTTTGAATAACTACCTTTTCAGTAGGGGTCAGGGATTTTTGTTTCTTTATTAAAGTTTTGATTGCTTTGATTAATTGCTTTGATTGCTTTTTTCTGTCTAATAAAATACCTGATATGCTTACTTGGGAGCCTCACTGTTACAGCTTACAATGATGTCCTTATTGGTGCCGACTATAAACATGGCCTTCATTCTTTCCTCCTGCTTGTATACTTGATTTTTCCATGTCTTAGAACCTTAGAATTACATAATTCACAAGAATTATCTTTTTTTTTTGTATATGCTTAAGGTTATATATATTTTGAGAGAGGGAATCTAGACTTGTACCATTCTAGTATAGATTCTTCTATGTATAGATTCTTCTATGTCTTCTCCTATGCCCTCTGCTAATGAAGCTGTATAGTTTTAAGTACATCTGGATAGAAGATTTTTATTTTAATTTAATTTAAATATCTGAAATGCCCATTTCTGAAATTAGTTTCTAACTTGGATAAAACTGTAATTAAAACTCTCCCATTGTTATGAGGCCATTACAATGAACTATCATCTTCCTGGCTGAAAAGAAACAGCTGAACTATTGAATGTTCATTTAGAATAATACTCCTTTACTGTTAAATGATTCCTGGATATAAAATTCTTCACAAATCAGTCACAGCTACTGTGAACATAACAGCTCTCAGCTAGCAAACAACATCAGTTAATTCTTCTCAGTTTTAGACCTTTAATTATTTAGCACGTTACGGGAATTCATTGTTCACCTTGAGTCATGTGTCATCTAAATCACAGTGTTTGGTTTATTTGGGAGACCAGTACTGTTAAAGACAGGATTGCAACAAACAGTGCAGATGAATACTTATTGTGCTGGGATTCTGGCACTTCATGCCTGCCTACACTTTCACAGGTAGGAAGTAACATGACCCCACAAATCAAATCATTTTACTTTTAGCTTTACTATTGTTTAAAAAAAATAACAAAAAAAAAGATTTATTTTCAGTGTGTGTGGCTCAAGTAAGGAGAAAGTTAGGAGATTGCTATTAAGTTTCTTCTGAACAGAAAAAGAAGGAGAAAGGGGGCGAAAAAAGGTCATTAAAGCCATATCTCAAGTTTCACCTCTCAGCTCCTACATTTGCATGCACATCTGGTCTGTGTTCTGACTCTCTGTGACAACTGCTCCTTCCAAGCTCCATTTCCTCGTGAAGGAAGGGAGAGGGCAGAGAAACCCAGAAAGAGACTGGGTGTTTGCCTCAGCCAGATGATATGAACCTTGGGACACAGGATCGTCCTGGATCTGTGCTTGGCAGTATAGACAAAGAAAATTTGTCTTTTTAAATTTTCTGTTTAAACTACACGTGTGGAAGATCCAGTGTGGAAGGCATGTCTACCTCTCACTCAACTGCTGTCTAGTCTTCAACACAGCTAACAAAGGGAAATGTTTTTTCTCCTACAGCATAAATTTGGAAGACACCACAACTGAATGCAAAATTTTAAGTCAGGAGAAGCAGAGAGGATTTTTAGGCTGAGGCCAAGAGTGTAAGTATTCTGTCTACAAGTCTTTTCTATGGCTGTTTTACCTCTCACAAAGAGCTTTTTGATAGAAGATTTTCCCTGAAGAGATGATCTGTGAGAGTCTCTTACTGAAGCAGTAAGTGACAATAACAGAGCAAAAAAAACTTGAGTGAAGCTCACTCTCTTTAGATACTTTCTGAAATTACCAGAGCTAGATCAGTTACTAGAGGGAGACAGAACTGTGTAGGTCTTTTTAATGAGTTGGAGACAGGTCTGGTCCTGGGACGCTTGAGATTTTGCTGTCTAGTGACTTCATAATAGGAGGACTAATGAACGTAAGGGTGACATAAGGAAAAACATCTTTTTCACTGCATGATTGCACTGGAAAGGTTGGTTTATCTCTTATTCTTTAATTATTGCTTTGTTTTCCATGCTGGAGAAGTTTTGTCTTTTTGCTGTTGAAATGTGCTCTGTTTCATACACTAATTCATCTCAAATTAGTGCATAAGATAAGAAAAAAAATCTCAGTTGCTCAGACTGTAGTTAGAAGCTCAGTCTTAAAATATTTTCCATACTATGGACAGATCTATGTTTGTAAACATCCATGAGAATTTAAACTGCTGCTGCCCACCAGCTGCACGTTGCTGTTAGTATGGGCTGCTGCCCACACAGCTGTGCTAATAGACTGTTCTACCCTCAACAATATCAGCAGAGCTAACAGGTTTGAGCTGAACTGGTTGATTTGTTTTGACCTGAAGCAGACTAAAAGTCACATGCACTTTTCTGTTGACAGAGCTTTTGGGGCAGTAACTTTCAGAAGAAACAATAACAAATTACTATGTATGGTAATGTCTGATGTTATTGCAGCTGGAACCAGACGAAAGCATCTGGCTACAGACTGTTTCTAAAGAAACACGAGACAAGTCTTTGATACTGTTGACACAGCTTGACCAAAAAGACCACTAATATGAGTACTGCTTGATCATCTGTAGTAGGCAGGTCAAAAACTAATCAGGTAGGAATCAAGGCCAGAACTTTTTGACACTACTAGGGATTTTTCCCCAAAATTGCTTACCTATTTTATCAGGGCAATGTTAAGAAGCTTCATGAAGCAGGCCATGGCTGCTGTCAGAATATTTCTTAGTCTCTAGGACTATAAATCTAGCATTGTTCAAAAGCACATACTCATCTTTTAGACAATCTATGTTTACAAACAGTGAAATATACTCACAAGTGGTCCAAAAATTTTTTTTAGACAAGTTCTGTCACATTATAGGAAAGTATCTTCTTAAATGCCGTTATCCAGAAATAATAATTGGTGTCTTTCAAGCCATAACCTCCTTCCCAAATGATATTTGCAAGAGTCTAAGTCAGAAAATAAGAAATGACATGCACAATCAAGTCGTTTTGTTGGCCAGGTATTACACTTCAAACTCAGAGAACTCTACTGAATGTAGACTAATGAAGCCTTTAATTCATATAGAATTACTTATAATCATACTTAATACCTTTGCTCAAGGTAGGTATGCTAGGAGGCTGCCAAATTATTCATTACTAATCTTTTCTGAAGAAGGGTATACTAGAAATTTCTATGCACCAAGTTTCATCAGGCTAAAACTCAGAAGAAAAATTTCCAGAAGATGAGTGAATTGAAAGACACAAGGCTTTATTACACAAAGATACTAAAACAAATGGCAACTGTTGATAAATCCACATAATTTTCTATAAACAGCTTTTCTTCTTTTACTATTCTGTAGTATCATCTAGCAATTTAGATTATAGTGGTCCCAGGATCCAGATTAGCAATAGCTTTTTAGTGAACAGATTTCAACTCAGTGCATGTTTAGTGACATATATTTGTACAATAGACCTACTGCAAAGAAAGGTTTCATTTGTATAAGGGAATGAGAATCAGAAACCCATAAATACTAATCGAATTACTTACTGGCTAGACTACCTAATTGCTATTATTCTATTTGTGAAACAGGAACAATACAATTTAGAAACTTCAGAGAGTTTTTGGAAGAGTAATCATTAAAGCTTGTAAAACATTCAAGATACAGTGTTCTCTCCATGCTAAGTGCTGTTGTGCTGTGGCCTTTAAATCCTCAGCAAAGGTCTGTATTAGATTTTTGCTTTAGTGCCTCCTCTTGTATACCTTATGAGCAAGACAGAAATACAGGTTTCCAGCTACAAGGAATATTCTCGTGTTCAACACGAGCTACGTGTTGAATATTCTCAAGACAGAACAAACAAGGAAAATGGG
Source organism: Nothoprocta perdicaria (assembly GCF_003342845.1). Lineage (NCBI taxonomy): Eukaryota > Metazoa > Chordata > Aves > Tinamiformes > Tinamidae > Nothoprocta > Nothoprocta perdicaria. The sequence goes on from NW_020455608.1 coordinate 292,868, forward strand.
GATAAGAAGGGAGAAGAGAGAATCTTACATCTATTACTACAAAGCTAATATAAAGCCCTTGTCCATCCAAAGTCAAAAAAGAGTTCTTGTCTTCCAGATAAATTGTAATTTCGGCCTAATAATAATTAATCTGTTAAGATTTTAAGATCTTTTAAGATTTTTGCTCTCATTCTGTCTTTGACTGGGAGTTTCTGCCTGTTGTTAAAATATACTTCTTTGGATAACAATCTGCTCTATCCATGGGTCACGTGCGTTGCTTTTGTCATAATCTTTTAACTTCCTAAGGTGTACTGAATCCTGTCATGGAGATTCTTGCGTTACTAACATGCAGATACAAGTGAACTTGATTAGGAGAACGTATGGAATTTATCCTTTCATTAAGGTATTTCAGACAAGACTCATCTAGCACACTTGTACAAGAATAGTTCGGTTTAATTCAGACTATACATGTTTAATTCAGACTGTATAAGCATTTGTAAGATGCTTCAAGAACTATATTAATATTAAACTATTAAATTAAAAATTTCCTCTCTCCATTTTACATCCCTGAGAAAACATTCTATGAAAATTCCTCACTGGAATCAAATCCAAGTTGCATTAGAGACTTAACTGACCAAAAAAAAATAAAACAAAAAACCACATTGCTAAGAAGCAAACCAGTACAGAGGGCTACTTTCTGAGAGCAGTTCCTAATTCTGCCCATGGGGAAGATATGCCCTGAGTCATTGGATACAGGTGACACCAATGAGCTGACCAGTAATCCCTTTATCAGTATTACTCTGAGTTCTGTAGATTGCTCTCCTGTGCCTTGAAGGAGGAATGGAAGATTCCAGCTGGTGTCATAGTCTGTGCTTTCAGTCCAGCTCTGTAGAAAGAGAACCAAGGCAGCAAGTACAGCAGCTCACAGGAAAAAAATGGAGCAAACTCGTTTAAGTTTCTCCACACATAAAAACAAAACCAACCAACGAAAAAAAAACACCACTAACTGACCAATGCTTGTTCTATCTTTTCCTTCCCTTCCAATACTGTTGATCCTGGAGGAAGCTCATGTTCTGTGCTTTTACAGGATCTTCATAGTGACTTGCAATATTATTTGCTGTAATTTCTTTTAATGCTGGGTAAGAGATAATAGTGCAGTGTACTCTAACAACTATCCCTCTGCTCCTGGCTGCCTCCAGTGTAGAGAGAATCCTTTCATCCCATTCAAATTTCCACCAAAATTCATGAATAATGCTTTGAGCAGAACATTATTTGGATTATTTGAGCAGAAATTATATGGATCTGTAATTTCTGACTAAACTTTGAAGCACACAGGAATTTGGTACATCTTCCAAGGATTGTGTCTAAACTATTTCAGTTAGAATCAGGACTTTTTCTAAATAATGAAAATCATTTACTATAACTTTCATTTTGTTTTACTTTCACTTTTTTTTCCTGCAAATGTATCTTACTGGTACATAGACAACTAGCACAAAAAATGCCAATCTGGCAACCAGGAAAACCTTTGTCCATCAAGGCTGTGGAACTCTATGTACTTTTATACAATTGCCCCAAGTAAACCATAAGGTCACAAAACTAAAGGCATTTAATACTCCCATCTTTCATAAGAAGGCTTCAGCTAATACTTTTAGCATGGGGAACCGAAGTGTAAACAATATCTTGAGTGCTCTCTCTGGATGCACTATTTTCTTTCAACAAAGGTGTCCCATTTTGTGATTTCAGAAATGAATTTTGATTACAAATATTCTCCAGGAACAACTTTAAGTATTTAATAAACAACAAATACACCAGTGACTTTTTTTATACTTACATATTCTCTATGGTATCCTTTAGGACAAATGAAAATTTGCAAGTTTTTGATAGGTAGCTTGGGTGAAATATGTCATCTTCTTTGATTGATAGTAGGTGAAGTGCACATAAAAGGCTTGTTTAGGTGATGATTTCTCTGCATTTTTATTTATTCTTATTGCTGAGCTTGTAGTCATAGCGGGCTCTAAAGACTTCAGGGTGCAACAAACTAATGTGTCAGGTTTTGGTAAAAATAATTGAGTTGGGTTTCTCCCAGAGACAACAGCTTCTCAGATCTAGCTTTATCATCCATTCTGCTGGTATTTTTATCTGAGTTGGGATGACATACTGGTGCAGGCTTTCCTTTGTATCCCTTCTTATATTTCAAGGTATTTTTTCTGCCTCAGACTTGACATTGACAATCCTTTTGTGTTCTCCTTGGTGCCTCAGAGGCTAATAGTCCAGCACTGTAGCTGAACCTTTGGAAATTTCTTCTGCACTTCTGCAAAGTCTGCTTCAGTGAGGGCCACAGAGCTGTCGCCATGAAAAGTGAGAGGTCCCTGTGGTTAAACATTCTTAGTGTTTCTGAAAGTAACAGCAAGAATGAGGAAATGGATTTCTTTCAACTACCTGATTGCATTACAGCTGTACACAGTTTTCCTGAGATTGTGTGCTGGGATAAAACTGTGATAGGAAGTTAGCTAATTTTCCTTACTTACTATGGATGACTGATGTGACGAAAAAGTAGATAGTCCACAATATGTTAAAAAAATCAATTATTTGCAAGTCTATTAATATTAAATACTTAAGCATCTCATATGAGCATGTAATTTAAATGCAATTAAGCAGTTATTAGGTGTCAAATATCAATTAATGAATGAAGAAGCATTCCTAGTTAATAACTGAGCAGAGATCTCTGAGCTATTGTGATGGCTACAGTGAAGTAGAATCTCACTACAGATAAAATGTTTGGATTTTGAGACATTTTAAAAACTAATCTCAATGCAGCTTGCTGTGAGCTAAATTTCTTATTTCAAAATGTGGTTAGAGCCTCCTCCTGTAGATAGTATCAGGAGCAGTCTGCTGGCTTTAATGAGACTGTTCAAATTGGTCAATGATACTTACTAAAGTAAAATCTTTGCAAGTTAAATACATTTATCTTCATGGAAAAGAGTAATACTTTTATTTTATGTAACTGTCTTTTTCAGTCTGTGTCCTATGTCCCTAAGAAATGACATGCAAGACTTACTCAGCTATGAGAGAGCTTTCTTTTCTTTTCTTCCTTAAACTATAATGAATCGAGGAGTTTTAAGGTTATTTTGGAGAAGTCTGTCTTATGTAAACCTTACTTATTCATATTTTCACATCATTTGTAATATATAGGAATTTTATCAATGTTTTATTAGGAAGACTTGCATAATATTGTATCTTGCAATGTTAAAACACATCTTTTTCTCATTACAAGTTTGCATTGTATCTAAAATATTGAAATTTTTGTTGCCATCACATGAAAATATTTCCTTTTTAAAACTGTATATTCCCTATTGCCATCCTACTGACATTGAGAACTAAAGTGTATACAGTTTGCTGAGAAACTGAGCAGTGAACCTACATTTCACAAACTGTGTTATATAAGGATGGTCTGCAATATGTAATGAGATTTTTTTTAATGGCTCTTCAGGTGTAAATTCAATGAATCCTAAATTATCTAGGCTTATCTTTAATTTCCTCCCACTGGAAGAAATGAAGGTGCTATAGGGAGGTGTTGTGGGTAGATGCTAAAGTTTTTATTATTGTTGCTGTTATTATTATTATTATCCCCACTTTTGAGCTGCAAGATTAGAATTTTTCCATCTCGGTATCGATTGGAACTTTCTACCATGTGGCTTCCTTGCTAGAATTGTGAGATTAAGCTAAATCATTGCCTGGATACTTTTTCCTGAGTTCTGCAAGCCCCTAAATGAGAGTCTACACATGCAAGGTTTGCAACATCAGGACATCAGTGCTAATAAGGATGGTAAGCTGGCATCTGTTCTGCTTTGGTTTTGTCACATAATTCTGAATGAGGAATAACAGCAAACCGAATTACCTGTTATTATGTGTGATGTGTGCAACAGTCCATTGTGTTCCTATAAACAGTCATCAGATAGTTAATGAGTGAGTGGTACAATACTGAGCAATTAAAGATCTTTACTGTAAGTGTTATCAAAAGTAGAAAGTGAATGACTTATTTCTACAGGCATGCAGACCAAGTGTAAACCTCAGCTCCTAGGCTAAATTTGATGCAACAAATCTCTGTTTAAAATTTATTTCCTGTCCTTTCTTCACATTTCTTTCATCAAATTAAAGGCTGGTTTCAAAAATGTTAAGTTCAGTCTTTATTCTCTCCTCTGACTAGCTGTAGCTGGAATATTTTTGAAAAGTAAAGCTTTGTGGCAGGAATGAGAACATCTGAATCCTGGTCTCAGCTGCAGCAATTAGGTTACATAGTTGCTAATGGAAAACAATTAGAAATGAATGATTTAAGAATTATTTTTTGTTGTGTCTGCAACTTGGGGACAGAACTGGTAAGTGAAGTATTATTTTCAGCAGACTCAGGAGCTATGACTCAGTAATGTAGATTAATAGTTTGAGTATTGAAAACATGCATAGTAACAGGAGTCGGGACCGTGCTTTCTGAGACTTATTTAAATAGTAAGTAGTGATGAGCATTCAGCATGCAAAGACTATGAATAACTATCATCTTCATGATAGTCAGCGAACACTATGGGATTTAACAGACAGATAATTTTCAAAGGCGCACAGGGCTTCCAGAAATGGAAAGACAAGATTTTGACAGATTTGGCAGGTCCTGTATTGACAGCAGCTGATGTATCTGGCCACTAAGATGCCTTTTGTGTCTTGTTTTAGTGGCTTGACAAACTTACGACAACGGAGAGGTTTCCCTGTTCTTTTATTGTCATTTGGAACTTGCTGTCATACATCTGGGATCCAGCCCATGTGTTGTAAAGCAGCTGATGTGTGAAGTTATATAAGGAGAACTGCTGAAGCAGACTGCCTGTGCTCTGCCCACTACAGAAGATCATTATGAGTCTTCGAAAGTGAAAGCAGCTGGCAGTACAATTGAGAGCAGATTGACAACTTCAAAAGCAAGCTTATCAGCTTTCGGCCACTGACTAAACAGGATTGTCCTAGTGCACTTGCACATTTCTTCATGTTGATTACCTGGCATGCCACCAGAGAAGGAGCTCATTAATTACCATATGATTAATAAATTGGCAAGATTTTACTCAAAGTATTGCTTAGGGCAATTCAAATTGGAAAATAACGCTATGCTTCATCCCTCTGAGCTGACAAATTGTAATAAAAAACTTGATGGGCCAAATTTCTTACAAGTAGTTCATGTGTGTCCAGAAATCTGCTTGCACTCACATTTTGTGACTACTGTCACTGGCATGCTAATGTGATTCGACTTTGCCCACACAAAATCTACCACATGCAAGTGATGCTGCCTAGCAAATGCATGTACAATTACAAAGATTGACAAAGTAGGTCTGTTTTGAAAACACCTCAAAAAGTAATCCAGAATAACACTTTAGATCTATGAGAATTTGTGTGACTTTAGTGGGGAGTAGAAAGGAGGTGGCATCACGTATTTCCAGTGGTAAAAGACCTTTGTCAGCATCAGAGATCTGACCAAGACTTAAACCAAAAGGGATTTTATGAAGAAACTGTACTCAGACACAAAATTAGGTGGAGGTGGAAATGAGCCAGAGAAACTATATGACCAAAAATAGTTAAGCTGTAAGAGGAGAAGATGAAGTCAGAGTGAAAAAGTGAAATGATTTTTTTTTGGATCTCTTTCAACTTGAAAGAACTTAGTTCTTGCAGAAGATTCCTTTTATATGGTATACACTGGGGCAAACAAAATTACTTCAAATTGAATTGATAATAGAAGAGACAATGCAACAAATTCAACACAACGACAAGTTTTTAGGCAGGAGATGTCATGAAAATGGCACAATAGTTGTACCAAGAGTATTACTGGACATTATTCTGAAAAAAATTAATGTATTTTTCACATAAACAAATGAAGGAAGAGTTAAAATAGATTTTGCCTTGAAAAATCTGATAGAGTTCTTTAAGACTGTAAACATGTACATCCAGAAATGCAGTGGATATTGTCTGCTTGGATTTCTAAATCATATTTGACAAGGTCCCTTCTCAAGGGTTTCTAAAGCAATTCAACTCTTATGGGATAAAACATGGTTAAATGATTTGGAAGATAGGAAGTAGAAACCTGGAATAAGTGGTCAATAACCTCAAAATGGAGAGAATCATCAGTAGAGCCACATAGTGCATGTGCTCGGGCTAATTTGATAATAAATTATTGGAGAAAGCAAATAAACAGGAAGACAACAAGGTTTACTGATGACATTAAATAATTCTTTGTACTAAAGGTAAATTTTGGTTATGAAGACTTGTTTGAGGAGTGGGTAGTAAAATGGGAGTTTAATTTTATCTACATGAAATTTCAAGTCATTTACCTCTGTGGGCCAACTTTGCTATTTTTAGAAATGGCACACATGTACATACATGGAAAATTACTAGAGAAATCCTAGGTGGAATATTGTCATCTCAGTTGACAGAGCCACAGTGTAATGTTTCCTTCAGTTTTTGTTCCCTCACTTCAAAAATAGTGCAATAAATTAGAAGAGACACAGAGAAGGCTTCCAAGATGCCCAAATGTATGGAATAACTTCTAGATGAGGTATGAAATATGTATAAAATTACTTCAATTTAAAATTGACTATGGCCTTCCTTTATCACGGAAAAGTTGAAATCACAGGTAGCAGGTAAATAGCAGGTAAATGTGAATTGTTGTTTGGGGAGATTTTGATTACCATCTCTTCTAGTACAGAATCATGCCAGTATGAGATGAACTTATCAAGTTATCAGACTTGATATCAAAGTAGGACAAGACATACAGGAAACCTTTGAAGGGCCATAATATTTTGTCAGGTTAAGAGAAAAATGAAAAATCCTTCAGAACTTCCATCTGAGAACCAAGAGCTTCCAACAGAGAGAACGACAGGAAAGACCAGCAGCAGCTGTGCAGCTTCGTTGCCATCCCGTCAATTTTCAATTGGTACTGTGCAGTTGATGACACCTATAAAATATATATTATATATATATATATATGCACATTAGAAATACACTGGGGCTGCTGAGAATGATGTCTGGCCCAGTCATTGTATCCAACTGTGGAAATAACTATCATATATGATCAGATTATCTGCCAGAAGGACTTGATGAATTACCATTTACTATGTCTCCATTACTCATATCTAACTCAGAGCAATATGGGTAAATACTGGAAATATACTATGCCCTATACATAAATAGATATAAATAGAATCATTGTCACACATGTCAGAGGTAAAAATGTATCAAAACAGCTTTTAAAAATGGTTGCCATTTGGTCATATGTAAACCTGACTTTTAAATAGGCACTGAGACTTTGATCATGCATACACTACATGCAGGTTTAAAGATAGAGCTAACAAAGTAGTATATAATTCCTATTTGCTTTTTGAAAGAAAAACATTCTGATATTTACTATTTATTGGCACAAATGTTTGGGGATTTTTCTCAACACATGAAGGAAGACATTGGAGAATTACTTTAATTAAAAACCACAAAATTTAAACCATGATGAGTGACACTTTTTTTAACTCTAACTAAAAAGTTTCAGTGCTGTATTTTTGAACCACTCCGCTTACTGCTTATTTCCTGTGAACAAGCAACTATTCAGTCAGTGCCAACTCTTCCAAAGTAAGGAAGTAAGAATTCACTTAGTGTAGAAAAATGTAAACCAGATGGGAAGGACATGTCCCAGTTTGTCTACAATTAGCATACCTATCAAAAATATCTCTCTATGTGTGTGTGAGAGAGATTACAAGGGAGAAAAAAAAAAAGAAACTTATGTTACAATCCACATTCTGAAAATATTAAGAAGAAAACTTACAGCTTTAGGTGTTCAGGACCATTCACTGGAATAAAGGGGATCCCACAAGGTGATTAAGCTTCCCATATTTGTCACATGGAAGTGGCAATTATATGTACAAATAGAGGAATGACGCATTACCTGATCTCCTTGTACATTCAGTTTCCTAATCTGAACATACAGTTCTCTGGCTGTGCACACAAGCATGTCTTCTGCCAGATTCATGGATTTGATGCATTTGCATGGAGCTTGCTATACAAAAACATTTGCTTTTTATCTGCTCTGATGTGCCTTTGGACAGATTAAGGGTAGGGTCACACTATTGACTCTGTGATGTGGCTGCCTGGGGACAGTGTTAGCAGAGACTGTTTTAAGAAATGTGTTTTTTATCTTTTTAAAGATACAGGAACTCTCACATTTAAGAATATTTCTGCCCTGCTTACATAAAGAGGTCTACTTATGGTATAAGATATTAGGGTGTAAAATCTTATTTACTGTCTGTTAAAAATTCTGGAAGAGCCTTCTCTAGTGCTTTCTGGAGGATAGCATTTCAAAGCAGGGAATTTCCATCTCCAGGGAAATCTTAACGCAATGAGAAAGCTCTTGACTTGGAATAAAATGGTAGACCTCTTTTTGCACAGAAAGGAACTCCGCAGGCTTATTTTTCCGACAACAAGACTAAGCAGCACATCAGAAATGCCCAGGGAATCTCTGGGCTGAGAAACAGTTGCAGGAGCTGGCAGAGCCTTGGCTGAATGCAGGCTCTTGGGACCCTTGGGACTGCAGAACCTGCGTGTTTCCATTAGTTGGTGAGATGGGTGGTAGGAAGCCCTGGGTGACTGGTTTAAGACGGGTGACTCGTAGGGCTGCTGACTCCCTTCTACAAAACCAGTCTTCAAGACTAAGCACTTCATTTAGGGACGGGAGCTCCTATGGCTGTTTGCTTTAGAAACCTGGCTATCCTGAGCTCTCAAGTGGGAGACTCGTTCAGAGCGGGCTTTGCAGCCCTGGAGGTCCAGGCTTTCCAAGCCAAAGGGGTGAACTGGCACAAAGCAGGCGGGCAGCTTGTGGAAATTTGTAGAGACTGAAATGCCTCTGTGAAACATACCGGATTCGGTGCTTCTTCTTTTTAAATTTTTTTTTTCGGTGAAAACCTGTTCGGTTGGAAAATTCTTGACCAGTTCTTTCTGGAGGCAATAATTTAACTGAATTAGATGTGTACTGCAAAAAATGACAACAGATCATGGAGTGAAAGGAGGAAAAGAAAAGTGCTGTTGGGAGAATAGCTGTAACACAAAATTCAGATAATATTTTCTGGTTTTTTTTTTTTTTTTTGATGTTGTAGTTTATGTTCTCTTCTGTATTTTCTGGCATGCAGCTCTAAATCAAAGATCAGTGATGTAATGCAGGCAAGTGACATGAATTATATTCACAGTTTTGATGTCTTCTTTTTTTAAATTATTATTATTTGCTTAGAGTCAGTAAAAAAATAAGTTTTATTTATGAAATACTGCTGACCTTTTGTACTTCCAAGAAATGAATTATGGAAAAATCTGATTTCCAAAATATACAAAAATATATTCATGTTTACATATAAATGTGAAAACATATTGAAGAATTTTTTTTATGAGGATAGATTGACATCTGGCCATGTAAGTCCAAGGGGTTTTAAAAGAAGTTGATTTGAAAACATGGTCTTGTATGTTTTGGTATCACCTGCCGAGAACATGCTCTGTTACAATTTGGTAAGGAATACTCATTTTCTTAGAAAAGAATGATACTTGAGTGCAAGAATGTGGAATTACTTGCCTAGAAAGGCATTTGCTTTTGAAAATTAGGGACATAACTTTTTATGAAGTTATCTTCTTAAAAGCTCGAGCTTTGGACACACATGCACTGATTTAAATGATTTTGAGGGGGAGATGACTTTAGGCTGTCCTGCTTGGAAAAGATTTTGTGTAACTAACAGAGTAATTGTCCTGAAATGGTTAATCTATTGCAGGTGTGCATTTACTTGAGCATATTTTGCTTTCTGTGTCGAGTTCATCCAGCTTTTAAACACTGTTGGCTCACAGCTTGCAGGCTTATGCTCCAACATGGGTTAACAGCATGGATTTTATTATGAGCCTCCTTGGCAGCAAGCAGGTAAAAGCAAAACTTCAAAACCATTTTCCTTTGTTGGGAGAACCCCCTAAAGGAATTTAGAGGAAATGGTGTGTCTGTCTGACACAGTTACCATCAGCCAGCAGTCAAGTGTCTCGTCAAGCAGCAGCACTGCACCCACTCAGTAATTTGTGTGCTGCATGCTTTTAAGATCATATATTGGTCTCTGTCATGTACAGCAATAGCTGAACTGTTAAACAAAATGATTGAATGCATGTTAGTGGATGCAGGGACTTATCTGGAAGGGCCACTGATGGGATGTGTGACCTATGCAGAGGGGCACGGGGATCACCTGCTTCTGTAAGAAGTATGAAATATTTATATATGTATTTTTCTGAACTCCGTTACATCAGATGTATTTATAAAATACACAAAATCACAGAGTCTGTTCCATTTTAGGAAAGGGTTAAGTTCTGAACAAAGAAATATATGTAAAGCATAGTCTGAACTGAAGAAAGGGCTGTATGTCTATATCTCCAGGTGTCATTTGACCTACATATTCCAGCATATTTCAGGACAGAAAGGAAATAAGCTTTGTGTTAAAGGCATTATGGCTCGCTTACATTAGGACTGGCCTCAGTTATACCTCCAGCAGATGAAGTACTGTCACAAACATGGTAATGCAAAGCTCTAACAGCAGTTAATTTATCATGGAGCAAAGCAAAAAGGATCATAAGGATCACTGTCTGAGAACCATGGTGAGGAACGTGCCGCTCTTTTCAGCAGCAGCAACTCTTAACACTTCTTCATTCCTTATATGTAGGTGAGAGCAGGCTCACTCCCAGCCCTCGAGCAGAAAAAAGTATGATCTGAACCATCACATAAGCTCAGTCCTCAGTTCTTAGGATTTGAACACACCTAGTGTATAGATGCTTGGGAATTGAAGAGCCCAATTTGCCAGTAAGCACCATAAACTTGGCTCTGAAACATCTTGTGAATCCTAATTCAAGCTACAATCAGAAATGTGGTTGGAACTGTGGTAGTGGCAAAGCTCAGCATGCTCAAATTTGTTTTTACGTTGGCAGTGACGTCTACCAGTAGCTGGCCAGCACAACAGTCTCTGGAGGAAGAATCCTTGCTAAAGAGTCCGATTTACTTTACAGTTGCTCCTTCCTCAGATGAGCCTCCAAGAAGGGCTTTCAGGAAAAGACAGCAGCAGGGCTGTTTCTTCAGGAGACATCTCATTAGCGATGATGCCTCTGAATGGATGAATAAATAAATAAATAAATAAATAAATATCAGAATATCAGTGCCTGGCTTGTTTTGTGTGGAAGCATTTACTGTACTTCATTCTGTACGATTGCAAAGGGCTTTTTTTTGTGCTTAGCTGTGTCTATTTTGTGCAGAGATGGGCTTTTCTGAAAATTTGATGCTACGTAACTCTTTCTGTATGGTGATCTTTACAAAAAAAATGTTCAGACTAAAACATATACCATGGAAGTAAATATAAAAATGTTATTGGTGGCTTAATAATGTCATAGAAATACCAAGTAAAATTCATCTTAGATTCATTGTGCTGTAGCAAAGGTAACAAAATCAAATAATGAAAACTTATAATCACAAGACTAATGGTATTGCTCCTCTTATGTATTGTGTCTTGTGCTACCTGCACAATGCTTGCCTTTCTCTCTTAGTTTCCACTGAATTTCTGAAAAACCAGGAAGGGTCTTAGGAAACTAATGCAAAACTAGGCTAGACACACACAAATTCGTCTGTCAGAAAATGAGTTGCCACTTGCTTCATCCAGTGCCTTAAATTCTGTGCAGAGGGTAGAGACTCTGGTCCTTCCTTTGCTCGCAGTAGCATTCTTCACAGAGTACGTCCGGATGATTGTGTTCAATTCCATGCAGAGACACCCAGTTTTCCTCCAAATAAAGTGATCCTGGAAGATGGATAGTCACATTAGCAAAATGTTCTCTGGCAGCTAATTACTTCTGCTGACGCCACAGTGAAGTGCTGAACTAATGTAGCCTTAATGCTTTCAGTTTTCAGGGTAGCTTGTTCTGAGCTAACTTGTCTCCACGCTATGCCACGTGTTTAGGCAGACTAACTATAACCTATTAGTGATTAACGTATAGCTCAAATAAGTATTTCCAGCATTTTAAGCTGATAACTTGCTTGGAAAATGAGACGTTTTATTGAGTTACCTTACCTCAGATCTCTCTTCTTTCTCTAATTGAACAGCTTACTAGCATTTCTTCGAGTAGCAATTTAGAGTGACAATTTCCTATGCAAATTTCAAAATTGTTATTTGTTTCATAACCATAAAGAGGATTATGACATTTCCTAAACTAATCTTGAAAGGGCTATGCTTCTGACTTCATCTCTTTCCAAAAGTAGGATGTCTTGGAGCTTTAAAAATGAGTTGCTTACTTAGGTACCTAAAAGTGGCCAATTTTTAATTTCCTTTTGAAAAATGACTGACCTGACAGGTAGGTGATAGATAGGCCTTTTTCTAAAAATCTCCTGCTATATTTTTTTCCAAAAGGAAATAACTTTTGAATCTTTTTTTCATAGGACTCTTTAAATCTAGCGATATTTTGTCTTTTTGAGCAAGTTTCTATGCTGAACTACCTTTCCTGAAATGTCATTGACAGAGCAGTCTAATAATTGTTACTTAAAAAATGCATTTTCTGGACTCAGAAAAACCCAGTTCCTAAGCAAAGCACATGAAAGTATCTCTAGAGATTATGTTTTTGCAGGAAGAATAAATTTAGGATGGACTTCTGATGAAATGCATGATGACAAAAGGAGAAATAGAAAGAAAGTGGAGAAGCTGAGGGCTCAAAGACAAGAAGTACAAAATGTAGAAGTTAAGAGGCACCTTGAAACAGGGAGAAATAAAAAGAGGGAAATCTGGCAGCATTTGTTTGTGTGTGAATGAACCTGCTTAACCTGGCAGGCATGTTGAAATACTTTCCTGGAATTTGAGAGAAAATTTACATTGAGTGCATGAGTATGAAGAAGCATAATCTAAAGTATACGCATGGATAAAACCATTTGTGCTGTTTTGTACAGAGTAACTAATGATCTTGATCCCTTTAAGAAGAAATCTGGGAAGCTGAAAGATGTTGGTAGTATGACAAAAGATCACAACATGGAAACAAGTAGCTCTCCTTTTTGCCTGGGTTAGCTATAACAACACCCTTGAATACAATTCAAGATGCCTAAAAATATATGCCACTTTCAACTTGTTTGAGTGTCTTAGATGCCTTAAATGAGTTTGGAAACATGTTCTTCAGCAAATCTTAATTTACTTTTTCCACTTCCCAAAACTGTTAGAAAAGTCTCTATTTAAAGATAGTACGAAATCTGGAACTAGATTCTAGAACTAGGTCAAGATAGATTGGTGGCATTTTATAAACAAAAAGTGGGACAAAAACCTACAAAAGACATAATATTTCTACATGTGAAGACCAATATTATTTTTTTCTGTGAAATATATGTATCAGGAAAACAGATAACTTGTCAAGGAGGAATGAAAATAAGCATGTCTCCTCCCTTCAGTGGTAATTTAAAAAGTGTTAATTCTGCTATTATTTGTCTTCTTTACCAAAATAGTAGAAATTAGTGGGTTTTAAATTATTAGATCTAATGAGAAAGCTAGATTTCTCTGAGCTACTGAGCACCCAAAATCCCATTTAAAATACTTTATTTTTTAGATAAATCTTATATATATGTGTGTGTGTATGTATATATATACATTCAGATCCTTTATTTTAGTTGAATAATGCTTGTATCTTCATCTGCCAAGCTTTATTTCTTTCCTACAAAACAGCTCCACAAGTTATGTTGCCGTGTGATAATGTCATCTTTAAAAGATACAAAAATCTTCACTGGATTTCTGTCACTTCTATTATATGAATCAAGTCTAGGATCTAGTAGGAAAGCTAGTGCCTGACATTGGAGGAATTATTATTGCTTGTTTCTTAGGTTTTCTTTATTTAATCCCTTCAAAGACAAGAGTTTGCTGCAGGAAGAGAGTTTGCTGTTTGCTGTGCAGTATTCTGCTGCACAGAATACTGGTTTCACAGTGAGATATTATTTTCAAAGTTCATATAGCTTCATGGGACTTTAAAAATATTCTGGTTGCAAAACTGTGCCTCCCTTCATAGGCAAGGAAGATCTTGCTCATAGGACGAACAGTACATTAAAGGCACCCAAGTTTAGCTTTGACTTTGGAAAACTTAAGTCAAGATATGTTTGTTCATTTTTTCCTTTTATTTATTTATTTTTTTTCTTTTCTTTTGCCAGATGTAAAGCAGGCATAATGAATCTCACCCCTTTTTGAAAGTATTTTGAGTACTCTTCATGGGACAGTGCTACATGGGTGTTATTTATTGTCAGTAATAAAAATAATGTTTTTTCATAAATAAACTTTTTAATAAGAACAAGCACTTCTTTAATTTGTCCAAATTTAGCGATGCCAGCTGAGAATTAATGCTAAAGTTTTTTTGGTCCTATCTTCAAACACTGCAAAATACCCTCCTTTTGTTCAGGAAAAACAAATCTTCATACCCAGATCCTTTCTAATTACTGTCTTGGGATTTGATTGACACCATGTCATTTCCCCTTTGTACATTTACTCCCTTTTTCACTCCACGGTACATTAAATGTGCAAGTTTCAGGAGTCCTTCTTTGACATTGGAGATATTTTTGCTTTATGTTGAATGCAAATTGTTCTATTCAATCTCAGAGGGAAATAGACTTTTATGTGAGTACCTGTTGTGGGCCTTGATTCTCTGTGTGGCATATCATCTAGAAAATGTTGTACAAAATGTTTTGAGCTAAATGAGGAGCATCTGTGGTTCTAAAACAAGGGATGTGTGGGTTATAAAATAAAAACTAATCATCAGTGATATGCAAATCTCACATGGTTCAGAGCTTCCTATGAGTTTGGTAAAGCACTTAAAATACTTTTTGAAACCTCCTCAGACATATTCAAACACCTTCGGTGTGTAAGGACCAGATCATAGTAAGATGGATCTTACTATGAGCTACTCCACAGACAATTTAACAGATCTAGTGATTTGAGATGATTAGGTTACTAACCCAGTGATTTAAGGTTTTCAGGTTATGATCCACCAGTACACTAGAGGCTCTTCCAGAGATTCCTCGAATATTTTATAAAAGCTCATTCTTCATTGGTTTGCTTTGGAGTCAACATCCTATTCTTGCAACTCATCACATAAAACGGCTGTAGTAATGTATGTTCTGTTTCGTACCATTTAGATATCAGTGCAGTGCTTGGTCAGAATGTGCATACACCATGATATTGAAGGTAGTTATCCTTTGTTGTGCAGCATCCTAAAATAATGCTGGATTATGATGATTTTGACTACACAGCCCCCTCAGCACTATAACAGCACCTTAACACTTCATCCCAGAATAATTTATTATCACTATAGAAAGTTAGGATTCACTCCATGCCATGCTGTTGCATCCTTTTTTCTTTCTTTTCTTTTTTTAACTTACCGCTATTATTTTTTGCAGTTGTAATAAAATACTGGGATTGTAAATTGTTTTAAAAGACGACTGTGCTGAGAGCTATGCTTTGGAATATTTGTATATCTACTCAGTTATACAATAATGTGCTGCCTTTCAAATTCTTATTATTTAAATAATGGGTACAAAAATTAAACTGAACAGACCAAAAAACAGAAGAAGAAGGAACTTGAAATAGAAAACTAGACATGAAAGGAAGCAAGTTTAGAGGAGGTTTCCTTGTGAACCGAATCTGTGGAGGTCTTTACATGCATATTTATAGTAGTCTCTGGTTTTGGCCTTCAAAGCAGCTTGTTAGTCTGGAAAGTTACTTTTCCATTCCATTTCCTGCTATACTGAAGATATGGGAAGACAAATATCCAACAGAATGTACAGCCACCAAAGCAGCATTACTTGGTGCTTGCAGGTTTGAAGTTCGTTATTATTGAAATAATAAAATTTTGATTGTCTTGCCATTGTAATTTTATATTAGACTCAATTGGTTTTGACCTAGAAAAAAAAAAAACAACCTAAGATCATTTATTTCTTTCTGGAAAAATTTTATTATAAGTCTGTAATATTTGCTCAAAGAAGATAAAACTAGACATGTCATCTTATAAACCTGCCTTCGCAGTGCAGCATGAAAGCGAGTGAAAGGTGAAAAAAATGGTGGGCTGCCTGTTTCCCCAGCAGTAGTCCATGGAAAAGAGGAGGGAGAACTCAGCTTAAGTAAAGGTACAACAGACAGGCATGCCAGGTCTGGATCATTTCCAAAGCATCCCAAATGAAAGGAAAGGGAGACCCCAGACTGATGTCGGCAACATTGCCCTAAGCACAATTAGTACGGTGGAACTGGTATGACAGAAGTGTACCTTAAGGCTTTAGTTGCTGAAAAGGTCTGAACTCTACGAGAAAGCGCATCTACTGGGAACAAAAGCACAGATTATCAGAACTGCAGTGTGGCAGTACAAGTGTTACAGATCGGGCTTTCCATTCATTGTGTTTTCAGTATAGTTGCTTTCAGCTGAAGATTTCTCATAGTATTAACCCTAAGTGATAGGGTATTCTGATAGTATTAACCCTAGTGCCACACTCTAGTGGCAGATTAAAATATATATTGCAGTGTCTCCATTTCCCATGGTCCGTTTCATGCTTGACTCACATATGTCAAATACACTAGTGAATGAGGATCTCTTTATTTGGTAATCAATGTGCAGGTTGCTCACCATGACAATGCTTGCAATAACGAAACATAGTTTTCTTTTATATTAAATATGTTAGGGATCCCAGTGTTTTCAGAGAGACCAGCTCTATTTTTGCAACTGATAAGGGTGCAAAGTTGTTTCACTGTTTCATTGATATGTAAGCATTTGGCGAATTTAAGCATTTTATTTGAACAAAACCTTTTTTAAACCTAGTGAGTAACTCTTGCAGAGTCGACAATAGGCAATATCATGGAATAAACTAATTTGTGTTCATCCAGGGAAATATTAGTATCCTGCTTTTCTGATTTGTGCTGCATGAAGAGCTAGTATAGAGCAATATTTGCTGCATGCAGCTCAAAGGAAAATGAAAAACCCATGATGAAATCTAAGGGAAATCTTGGCTGTAGAAAAGTTTTGAAAACCTGGGTTTGAGCTGAGAAATTCTAGAGACAACCATTCCACAAAACTCTTTTTTTCTTTTTTTTTTTTTTTGCATCCCATAGATGAAGTCAACTTTGATAAGGATTGCTTCATAACCCCAACAAACTTTGATGTTCCCATTTGAAAATAAAAATGCTGCTTTGTAGGGAAATATAGGATGGATGTGGGGAAACTTTTAATATACAGCTAATGCTGTAAAATGACTGTTGCATGTGAAAACAGTTGCTCTCTGTAAATAGGTATATATGTGTTTATAGAAGATAACAGAAATTAGAGATGGAAAAGACTTTATTGGATCATCTTCCTGTCTGTTTCAATGAAATAATTTTAGAAAACTCCATCCAATTTGAACTCTCTGAATGGTTGTCAGCAATTTCATACTACTATCAATATTATTTTCATGAAATAAATCTCTTTAGTATTAGCAATAGCTCTCTAAGCTACCTTTCTGTGAAATAGAAAAGTTCTTTTGATCTTTGGTGACTACAATCACTTTTGCTTTTGTTCCTTATATCATCAGACAAATTTTAATATTACATTTCCCCAAAAAAAGAACTGCCAGAGTTCCTTTGTTTTATTATTTTCTTATCACATATTTCCAAAGAACATCACTAATATCTTGATTTACAAATGCATCCAGTATTGGATTTCTCTCAGAATAGTGGTGGGACCATATTACCAGTTCTGTACATTAGTCTTTTAATAAAAATAGCAGTTTAAGCGAAGTCCAGACACTTACCTTACCTTCGAAATGCATTCAAAAAATACAGGATAATAAAGATCAAGTCTTTCAGCTTTGGAAAGAAGTCAGAGCTACAAAAAACTCTTTAAAAAAAAAACCTTTCCTTTTATTTTTCATAGTCCTTAAGGTGAGCCTGTGCTGTGCTGAAAGTAGAAATGTCTCATTTTAGGAAGGACTCCCCTTCTGGTTGCAAATGGGAAATTGCAGAGTTTTCATAAGGTGTCTAGGTATTAAAACATTGGAGTCTTGGTAAATGTAACTGCAGGTGGTCCTTCTAAATTTTATGTCTGTCTATACTCTCGGGGAAAAACTGACTTTAACGCTGGTAAGTATCTGAAAATAAGTAGCGGAAAAGCTCAATCTCAGCCAAGCAACCAGTCTAAAACAAACTAAATTGTGAGAAAACTATTGTGTCCATCACTTCTATTTCACAGTAGCTCCTTGGTTACATCTTCTGAATGGCAAGAATCTGTCCGCTCTAATTGCTTTATCATTAGGAAATATGACTGTAACAACACATTGAAAACTAGCACATGTAGAAACAGGATACTGAAGCAGGGAAGCAACTGATACAGCATAGAAGATAATCTCAGCTGCCTGTCTGGGGATTCTTGTCTGTCTGCAGACTTAGAGCTAAACTGATCAGAGTTCAGATTGAGAAAATAAATCTTCCATCAGGTTAAACTGACAGAGACATGAAGATTTCCTTTTTACCATTTGTTTCCTTTTTTTGTTGTTGTTTTCCAAACAACATTTTTCCATGTTGGGTTTTTTTTTTTCAGTTGTGATTTTCCTTCTAGGATCTTGTACACAGTAAAGTATATATAAAGTCTTTTGGCACAGTGCAGATACTATACATGAGACACTAGTCTAGGAATACAGTCCAGCAGCCTTTCTGTTCTTGATTCTGTGAATCTTTTTCTGATGAAATGAACCCATAAATATACCCATAAAGATGAAGAATCTGCAGTACCTGTGCAATACTCTTGAAAAAGACAGTTTGGTCCAAGCTACCATGTAATTATAAATGATATAGGAAGACTTGACTTGCGTTGTTGTTCTAAATTACCACTGCTCTCAATCCTAACAGACTTCTCAGGCTCAGTCAAATCCAATGAAATCAAAACTGGCAATACAAATGGTGGTTGGTTAAGGTAACTGATAGTAGGTAACTGTTGGCTTTTTGGCTGTGGCTTCATTTTCATCTTCTAATTCAAAATGAGACTTGTGACCTTCAACAGCAAGCAAGATGAAAAAGCTCTCAGTGATCTCTGAAAACCCTGTGGCACTGCCACAGCTAACCATATATAGAATCAAATAGCAAAACAAACAATCATACATTTGCATCTCTACAGTGTATTTGTGCCTGAGAAGACGGTGTTTTCAGGAAATTGTTGTGCTCTGCCTTCCCTCCTCCCTGCATACACATGCTCTTTTATGACTGCAGTGGTGCTTCCCCCTTGCATAGATTCTACAGATAGCTATGCAAGGCAAGTGTCAACATCACCATAAAGAAAATAAAAAACACCCACATTTATAGTCTTCACGAACTGTTAATAAAAGAAGAGGCAGCAAATGACATTTCTCTTTTTATATGGGTGTTTTTAAAAACCCATCTACTCAAAATACAGCTCTTTTGGGAAGCAAATTGAAAGTAGTGTTGTATTAGCTGATTTGTTAGAGAGGGTTTTCTTTTTCCACTTGTGACTTCTTCAGCTAAACGTGATACTGTTTTTTTCCTTTGAGAACGTGAGCAAACTAAGGAAGGCACAAGCAGCAAAAGCAGACTAGGTGTCATAATTTGGGTTGACTTTGATACAATTCCTAATCTATGTTAAATTAACATGGTGCAAAAAATTTTAGGATAGAAAAATTATTTTGTCTCTGTTTTGTACTTCTTTTATTATGGGAGTTAAAGATTTATTTTAAGAGAGATTATTTCCTTGCCTTTGCGGAGAAGCTTGTGCCAGGTTATTTCTTTCCCAGAACATAGTTTACTGTGTTTTTTGTAGAGCATATAACAATTCAACTTTTACAGTACCATTAAATCAGGTGGGCACGTGGGCTGGGAGCTCTAGCAAGCAACAAAAGAAGAAAAGTGTCTTTTGTGCTATTAAAGCATTCTTCTGAAGTGAAACAGCCTCTCTTCACCTTGATTTTGCTACTGATGAAAGTTCTTGTTAGAAGACACAAAATTTTTGGTAGAATTTTCCCTCCGTCCTTCCCTCAGCAAAATTCAAGGTTTTGAAATATTATCAAGAAATGTAGATATAATTCGTCTATAAGCACTTGTTTTCTCAGCCCACCATTAGTCTATACACATTGCTGTGGTTGTTCTAAATGCACTAGTCTGTCTACAAATATGATGCGGTTCTTAGTCAAGATCCTAGTTTTTCTTCCAGAAGTGTTATGACCCTCTTACTAGATGGTTCCGCACTAGCTACTCTGTCCTATCAAAATTCCCTTTGCTAATGTGCCCCTTCTACTTCATTTAATGTGACAACATTGGCATAGGTGTCTCCGACAGCTTCATCTCATTATTTATGCATACTTGTTTCATTTTACAGCTCATAGATTTTAGGTTCCCTGAATAAAAAGAAATAAGACTGTTGTGATATTAGAGAAGTTTAATTCTTTATGTCTTTAGATCTTGTGTGGTCTTTAGTCAGTCTAGATTCTGTCAATTGGCATTCTGTTATAATCACATTTAATTGCACCAGATATAACTGGTTTAAGATATGCAACCATGTTGAGTCAGCCCAAAGACCCTGTTCTGGTGCACGTCAACTTGAATGTTCTCCTTGGAGTTCAGTGGCAATATTCCAGCTTTACACTACTAAGAAAGTGTGATTTGTCTTCAAGAAATGATATAAGACCCTGTCAAGATGGATCTGATTACAAGGGAATACATATATAGTATAAATTGAGGTCTGAGTGAACTAGTTGGGATCTAGAAGGAAGTTTTGTTGCTGAGATTGAAGCCAAACACTCTTCCATCTTAAAAGGCAGGAGTTATGCAACGTTGATTTTTTTTTGCCTCAATTGCAAATGAAATTATTTTATCCAATGCAGTAACCGGAATCTAATTTGAAGCTGATTTATTTGCTTCATGTTGGAACATAGTAGGTTGGCTTTGTGGTCTGAGTAGTGTTCTCTTGTATTATTAAGTTGATGCTATTATAGCCAGATAGTAGTCACTCAGCAATACAGACATTTCCCCATGTCATTATGTTTGGATTTAGCTTTTGTGACCTTTATAGGCTATCTAACAGAGGGAGAAAACCTGAGAGACGTATCTTACTGTGCCAGACAATGTACACTGTAAAGACAAGCTGCAGAGAGCTATGGTTTCATAACATAAATCTTTTTTGCTGTAGCCAGGTTGGAAGTGCTCCGTAATTCACAGAAACAACCTTTAATTTACTGTTTTCCCTGGATACCACTGAGGGCTAGTAGGAGGGAGGAAACTCATTACAAAGAGTATCTTTTCTCTATTGGAGAACAAAGATGGGAGGCAAAGGATGCCAAAGATTGGTTATTGCTACTCAATTACTTATCATCTGGAAAAGCAAGCTTTAGAAATAATAATCTAAAGATATGATAGCAATTTCTATAATTTTATAGCAGGCAGAAATTAAAATTTACATCATTGGTTATTATTTTAAACCACTAATTCTTGTTTGTCAATAGTTATCCCCTGCCACAATAAAATGTCCATTCTGCTCAAGTTCTGAGGTCCCTCTATAAGACATGAAATTAAGTTTTGCAGCTTAACAAATTACGGCAGGATTTTACGTATGTCTCAGAGACATTCTTTGTTCAGTTTGCTTGTGCACCAGAGCAGATGTCTGATTTTCTTGGATAGAGAGAAGAAGGAAGGGGCAGAACAAAATTATTGAATATCAGATGTAGAGAATAGGAAAGGAATGAAAGCATATTATTTTCTGTTTCTAGCACATGATTTTCTAGTTCAAAATATGTATAATTTATTTTGTATTTACTTGCTTTCTTCCTAAGTTAAGTTTCTTGGCTTTAATTGTAAGGTGCATTTTCATTATTCAATAGAAAGAGGCATGCTTGACAGTGCTAAAACCATATACTTTTCATTATCTTTAAACAATGAATGTTGGATGTACTTAGGAGTACTTCAGTAACTGCGAGCCATATTGAAAAAGATGCACAACGGTGGAGAGAAATTCTTGCAGTGTGAAGAAAGACAGCAGCACTTACAGCATACGCTTCAGACCTTGACTTTTCATTTCCTGAACACTCATTCACAGCACAATGCACTTCCAGGCATAGAAAGTCATCTCTCTTATTTTTTAAGTAAACAGATTTAAACAGATTTAAGTAAACATTCCTAAACAGATGCTTGCATGGTGTTTCAGGAGCATTTCAGGAGTCCTGAGAGTGTTGCAGGTACAAGACGCTTAAAGAAAAGCATCAAAAGGCATATATTTAATCCCCAAATCATCTGAAAATAATCCTAGAATTGGACTGAGATATACGGCACATAGAAAGGTGAAATAGGAAGTAACTTCCAGGACAGTTTTGTTCTGCTCTTCCTATAAATCTAAATGTCCTGAAACATTTAACCTCAAAATCCTCAGGAATTTTCTGCTATGAAAAGATTGAGGTGTGTTTTGCTTTCTTTTCTTCTTGTTGCCTCTGTTTTTTAAAGCTTTAGAGATAATTTATTCAACGTTATTTAGAATAGGAAGTCTTAAAAAAAATACTCGAATCTGAATCTGAAATATGAATTTTGTTTGACATTGCTTTAGGTAACTAGAATGTTACAACTTCAATAGTACTACTTCAGCTCTTTTCATATGTTAGTAGAATTAGTTTTATATATAGCTTATGCTATTTTTCTTTTAAATGCTTAACGATTCCATATTATGTAGTCTCTTCTATTTGAATAACATTTAATTTCATTATAGTACCCTTTCTTTTAATTATTGCATGTGTTTTAAGGAGTTGTTGATGGTATCCTGCTTTGTAATTCTCTGGCCTTTGTGGAAAAATGTTAGTATGGTCTTCTGTAGTGTTTAATACTGGTGCAGCAGACCTTATGCCACTGTAATGTTTGTACATCTTAAGACTTTATCTATGCTACTTCCCTCTCTGCAATGTGCTTTCTCCCTTCTTCCCTCCAGATGTGCTCTATCTGCTTTTAGACTCAAGAGCCTTTAGACCAAGACCCTTAACATGTTTAGAGTGATTTCATCATTATTTATGTTTCAAGTAATTTAACAATACCTTGTGCTGGTCTCGTAACACAAACCAACTTTATAAATAAAGCACAACAAATAATTAAATGAAAATGGAAAACTCATATTGTGTAAAGGGTAGCTTGAAAGTCTCACACAGATTTTATTTGACAAATACACACCGAAGTGGCCTTACTGAATTAAGATTTTTTTAAGTATTTGTAAATAAAACCACCAGATTCTTGACAACCCAGCTTAGTTTGCAGACTCAGTTCAGTTTTTAATTTGTGCATGACATCCAGAATTGCTGGAGGGCCAACTTACATTACCACTATTTACATGTTATAGCATCTTTACTTTGATAACAGCATCAATGGCCAATATATGTATTATCTAACGTTCTTGGTCCTTTTTTCAGCTAATGCAGAATTCAGTGTCGGGTGCTGAAATATGCAAGCTTTTCCATGGAAAAGCTGCTGAGGAATGTTACAGAGTGCTGCTTAGTATAATTGTCTTTGTGTAATGCATGAAGGTCAAATGCATCCTCTTTCTGTAGCACATACTGACGTTCCTAGTCAAAATGATTACTCGTTTTACACTGATGTCCTGTAGAAAGGTAGCGAGGGCATATAAATATAATTTTCTAGCTCTTTGAGCTGCCTGTGCAGTTTATACTTCACAGAGCTATGGAAAGCAGTAAGGTGTCTCTCTTGCACTTGATATATGCTATTGATTCCTCCCTGCCCTCCCTTTTTGGATATTTTCCGGTATGCTTTTCTGCTGATTGGCGATGTTATTTGAGCAGATATCTGAACAGCGTATTTCATCTTGCCAAGTCATAGAAGTAGTTAGGTATGTATCATACCTCCTGTCTGGAGACAGGAGGGGAGAGTATTGAAGTGATGTGGATGAGAAAATAATTCTATTCTTCTGGAAAGAGTCAGCTTTAAGCAGGTGGGAAGCAGGATCACTGGGCTGAGCTGTATTAGCACAATGACAGGGTGCCTTCCTTCTTGTGTCAGGTGACATCCCATTACATTAATGTAGTTATATAAAAGGATTAATTTAGGGTTGTCATTGGTTGCAACTCTCTGTAGACTCTTTTCTTTTTGAAATCTTTCTTGTATGTCATACATTTTGTTAGTCCTGTGTATAACAATAAAGGTAACAAATGAAATTTTATTACCAGTAATCTGACAATATGCTGCCTTGTTATTATTACTGCACTATCATAATACTCAGTGTAAATGGTTATTTTAAAATTCTATGACTACTTTAAAGTTATAGAAATGTTTACAAGGAAATCGCATTCTTTGGCTTCTCACACGATGCTTTACCACCAGCTAATTTCAGCTCTCATATGTTAAATACTTTTGCTTACTTGTGTTGTGAGGCATTGCACACATTCCAGAGTAAAGCTTACATTTTACCTTTTACCAGAGTAAAGGTACCTTTTACCGAAAGCTGTAAATGTAAGCAGAGAACACTGATAAATAACGCTTAAAGGGCTGCTTTGCAATCCTCTCTTAATTTGGGAGAGTTGCCTAGCAAAGCAGAGACAAAATCTGTAAGCGTCTTAAAGTGTGTCCCATGTGCAGAGGTCTCTAATAAGAATAAAATTTTTATGCATTTAATGGTATGACAGGCCTTCATGTAAGCAGTCATGAAAGATATGGCCTCATGTGCTCTGCACATGCAATAGCACCTGGGTCTACCAGGTCTTCTTTGAGCTGTGGCCATGTGGAGAAGGTACATGCAGACTGCAGCACGATGCCACAGCCTTCCTCCTCTCTTGAGCGCCTATGTCCCAGCTCAGCTGTCTGGTTGAGCTTGCTTGCCGGCCTGCCCTCTCAGCCACGTAGCACTCTTGATGCAAAAGAAGCTGCTCTCATATGGTTAGAATATAAGGAAAATATGCAGCAGTGGGAGAAAGCAAGCAAGGTAACAACTAAATGAGAGCCATGCATATTAAGTGACCTTGGATATATCTGAATCTGTGGCAAAAAAGCAATTCAGTCACAAAAGACTGAAAAGTCTTTTGAGTGTACTTTTCATTCTAGTCCTTATATAGAAGCTCTATGTGTGTGTCATCTTTTGCACTGGTTGTGAATTTACAGCCTCTGCTGCAGGCAGATATCTAAAATATGGGCAGGCATGTTTGAGTGTGGTAATACATGATCCTGCACCTAGTGGCTATGTGTGGTTTATAACAAGCATCTTCCATGGAACGTGTAGTCAAGTCAATGTTATTAAATTAGCTCTATGCTTCATTTGTTAATGAAAGGTGCCTATTTTTATCTGATGAGTAGAGTGCGGCTGCTTTGTGCTGCTTTTTCAAGTTTTAAAGGCTTTAGCAGATATAAATGAAAAAAATATAAATTAAGGATCCCATAAAGAGTTCACAGCTCCCTTTTGCCTCATGAGATCGACATGACAGCTTGTGGTGGATAGTGAGGCCTTCTAGATGAATGATTTAGTTATGTATTGCTGCTGATCTTTTCTTCAAATTTAATTTGACTCCACTGATGGATTACATTATATTAGAGGTGTCTCTTGGCAAAATTTCAGAACTGTTATAGTTGCTATATGATGTGTAGAGAGAAGAGTAGTGAGCCTTCAGTTTATGATACTGTCTGTCCTTTGCAGTAATACATTATTGACATTCACATGTTTTTGATTTAAAGGTTTTCAGGCCACAGGTTCAAAGTGGAAAGTATATGTCACGATTTTAAAGACTTTGTTTTATTGATTGAGCTTTCAGGTTGCTCCTGATCATGGTTAAGCACACTGATAACTGAACCTACTTCTGGTTCAGTTATCTGGTGTTCATTCAGATTTGTCCATGTCTACCAGGACAAAATATGATAAACATGCCGCAACATCAGTTTCAAATGTGACAATCACCTTTAGCTGCTTTTTTCTTTTTTTTTTTTTTTTTTTAATCTAGATAGGCAATGACTCAGAATCACAGCTGTCTCCTGGTTGTTCAATGCCTATGGGAAATAAAATGGTGGTAGCTTTGTGCAATGAAACAGTTTGCAAGATCCCTAAACTGACCAAAGCAGAACTGCTTTGGGAACAGAGGGCTTTTGCCCTGACGGTGCATTGCCTTAGCTCTACTGGTGGGTTTGGACCTGTTAGCAGATGTGCATGATCATGATGATATGACTGGTTAGGGATTTAGCAAGCTGGTGCCTTTACAAACTGGTGCACTGCAGCATGAGTTGAGAGTCTCTCTGAGCCGGTTCTTTCTGATAGACTGAGCATACAAAGAGTGGAAACTTTAATATTAAAGTTTATTTTGAAGATATTTGATTTTGCACAAGATTTTTGATTTAGCACTGTGACTCAGCAATACGCTGAAATCACAACACAAGTGTATATATGTGTAAAGTTCAATCACAGTACTAATGTGTCTACATGCTCACTGTCACAACACAAGGTGTCCCTAGTAGTGAACGGGAGGGGAGGAGCAGGGGTGAAGACAGCTCAAACCATTTTTCTCTTCCAGATTCCTTTGTTATTTGTTCAGCTTTTATTCCCTGTATTGGACTGAGCCCCATCCACACTTCCCTCCTGCTGTCAGGGAGACATTTGCATTCACTTGATCAACTCAGGAAGAAACGCTTACACCAGTTAATCCATTCAGCAGATATATCTGCTTATCTAACACACAGGTCATCTTCTGGTGCCCTGTGTGTGAGATAAAGTCAGTTCTCTACAATAGATACAATTAATGAGTTACGTCCTACATGATTCTTGAGCTTCAGGGTAGACACCTCACTCATCTCTTCTGAGCCTTCCTCCATGGTAGCGGTTATTGGTGTCTCACAGCATGGCCATACAAACTCGCTACGCCTTAGGTTCCCTTGCTCTCCAGGACACTCTCCAGGACATGAGTGCTCACTCAGGATCAACACTGATCCCATTCTGGCTACCATTGAGAAAGAGACTGTGAGTGAGGGAGTGAATGAGCAGGTTAGCCTCTGTGCTGAAGTCAAGTGAAGTACGAAAAGCTCTGCAAAATCACAATCTGCAGTATGTTGTTAGCAGCACCCAAAATAGTGAAATGAGCAGGGATGGAGGGTTATGACCTTCAGAACATGCAACCGTTTCATTTTACTCAATATTGGTTACATAAAATTGACTTGTAGATTAGGGTCTGGCTTTTCTCTTTCCATTTGGATTAATTTATTAGGCATTAAACTTTAAGATAAGCAGACAAATATCAGACAAATACGAGTTGCAAGTAACTTATTTTATATAAAAAGATAGTACTGTATTAAACCAAAAGTATAGTTAGATTACAAGTTTCATTATTAATGCAACTGAGAGAATGAAAAGAAATACCCACTCAAGCATAAGATTGCATAATAAAAATCAGTGCATCATTTAGAAAGCCAGTGTTATCCTCTGTAGGTTTTGTGCATGTGTTACCGTTAATGTTAGGTTACATTTGCTAAGATACTGTTCTCTCATCAATATGTCAGCACATTTAATTGTCATTTTAGAACATTGCTGTCCAAAGTCTATGGTCGACTTCCAATTTTGCTTCTATTATTAAAGCCATAAAGATATGACAAACACAAAAAAAGGACCAGTAGCACCTTAACAACATTTGCGCATTTAATGTATGACCCATGTTCAAATGAAAGCATTGAAGTGATCAGGGATTCAGAGTGATTTTCATCAGCTCCTTGGCTATTCCAAGTTTTTAGGATCACAGAGTAGGATATTTTTCCTTTTTAAAAATTCACACAACATCTGCGCAGACAAAAGCAAGATTAGGCATAACTGTGAAAAGTATTTTGGTAGACCTCATTTTTATTTCTTATTTCTTGCTACCAAGTGATATGTGCCATGTTTGAAAGTGTATTGTTAGAATTGCAGATCTTGCCATAGCCACCTAAAAATCCTGTGGCAGATAAAAGTAAGAAAACCTTCTTTTCTTTCTACGTAAGAAAACATTCCTAGATCTTGATCCTGTGATATTGGTGTAATTGAAACATCCAGATTGATTTGCTATGGTAAGATGTAAGAAGAGATGTATGGGAGAGGAGGAACTAGTGCTAATGATATATCGAAGGATGTGAACCTATACAGGACTGTGCTGACAGTGATAGAGGACACTAAGAGCTCTGCAGGGGCTTTTTTCAGCTCAGTGCACTGTCAGCAGAATATTGCCTTTTCTCAAATGCAAGAGTGCAACTGCCGTGCTAATATATAATTAATGTTTTTCTCCGTTCTATCAGCTATTCATCACTGACCACATAGATCTCATCTCCTAATGCCTATCTGGTCATCTCCTGCTGTCCTTCATCTTTGGGTGTACCTGCCCACCTGCAACAGGGTGTTCCTCTCAAGGCAAATCTCTGTTGTTATGAAGATAAATACAGAACCTCATTTAAGCCAAGTATCTAAATCCTTTTACTGAATTCCTCACAAATGCTGTGTTCTGATTCTATTTTTTTCAGTGTATTGAAACAGAGAAGGATGAGATCTAAAAAGCTCTATTGCTGTCTGCTGCTGCTGCTGCTACTTCAGGACTGACTTGCTGGTTTGATGGCTTCTTCTGCAATGGACATTCGAAGCTAATATAGACACTGCTGTGAAAGTCAAGTAGCTACCTGCAGGGTCAGTTATTGTCCTGAAACACAGCCATGAGTATATGAGAAAGCCGTGTTGTTTGTGTAAGCAATATGCTTTCATCCAGGGCAAATATAAATATGGAGGTAGAAAAAAAATGTTGGAGATGGAAATACTTTTCTGGTTTCAGCTAACCAGCTTGATGCAGTTTTGACAATGATGACAAAAGCAGCAAAATAAGATGCTACTTTTGGGGGGGGGGGGGAAATAGAGCTTATCCAATGGTACAGAATGGTACAGAAAATAATATATTTAATAAAATGCTAGAAAAGCAAAAGTTTTTGGTGTGTTACTGTGGTGGACCATTTTCTATGAACGGTCCATCCTAGCTTTAGCAATGATAGAGTTTTTTTGTTGTTGTTTTGTTTGTTTGTTTGGTTGGTTGGTTTTTATTTTTTTTTTTAAGTGCAGTTAATATTGTTATCATTTTGAATAGGGTGAGTACCTGGATGGTTAAAGCAAGTTTTCTCTGTTCCCTTCTGTACTGCAAGCCGTGGGATCCTTAGGGAGATCTCAGTGGTTTCAGGTCAATGTTTATATCCTCTCTTGATTTAATGATATTTAAAAAATAGCTAGAATAAGTGTGAGCCAGATAGTTTTCTACCTGTTTTACTATAACATCTGAGAATAATACTCATCCAAGATATAACCATGATGCAGTTATTTCACTGACTTTTGTCTCATAAGAGAGCAAGCTACAGAAAATTAACCATACACAGCAGATGTAACAGAGAAGAGGGAGTGCAGTGAGAGAGAGAATTTGTACAGGGTAGTTTTGAGAAAGCCATGTTTCTTTAAGAAACAGAGATTTAGCAAAGTTAAACTATGGGAATAAAAGCAAGTTAAAGCTTTCTGAACTTACAAGACAGGAGAGGATGTGAAGGAAAAGGGCAAAGAGCACCCGTCGGTTGGCAGTCCCAGGCGAGGGGCTGCATGCATCCGGCATACCAACTCCAAGCAGAGGCTGCAGACCTGTTTCCTCATGGAAGTGCCATGAGCTATCAGCCCATCGTGCAAAACCCACATAGCTGATACAGAGCAGACTTCCAGGTGTGCAAAGGCAGCACTCCCATTTTGATTGAATTTTCTTGCATTTCTGCTTTCTGTCCTTTGCACTCTGCTCTCAGGGAGTGAAAGGAACCCAGAGAAAATCAAATGTTCTTCTGTCTCTTAATAGCAGAATATTGCTAAAATCATATTTCATTCTAGAAAGTGCAGCCTTTGTCTGTCTGTTTCAGATGACCTTACTCTTGTGAATTGTAATGCCTGACTAGAGCTAAATAAAATTGTTTACTATGTCTTTTTTCATTTAAACTTTGCCTTACATGATTTGTTAAATATCTTCTTGGTTTAGGTGGGCAGCAAGGAGTGCCTGTTGGGATTCACTAGTAAGATAAGACTTGCCCTTTCCCTTCTGCTCCAGTTCATCTTGAAGGCTTTAGGTATATAAATCCAACTTGCTAAATTGAAAGAAAACACTAAGAAATGTACGGAAAGACATTATTTTTTGAACTCAGTTTGAAGAAAAATACATTCCCATGTGTTTGTTCAGTACTGCCTCAGAAAGTTATTAACTCCTGTACAAAGAAAAAAAAAAAAAAAAACTGAAAAAATACCTCCATTCTAGAGAAATAGCATGGAACAAAAAAATATTGGAATACAGGAAGGGGGGGGAAAAACATGAATTTAAAAATGTATAAAAGAGAAGGAAAACATGGAGAATACTTATGAATAGAAAATCTTCTTAACTGTGAATAAACTGTACTCATTTTCTTTTCCTGAGCAATGAGTTTCATACAGTGGCAGAAATATTCTTAAGGTGTGTAGGAGAAAACTGCGGGGCAGGATTTCATTTTCCAAATTTTAGAACTATATTAGAATTACTGGCTCTTATTCTCTTCTATTTTTCCTCCTTTTTTCTTCATTTTTACGGTGGAAACTGGATAGCCTTTGGTGCTTCTGTACAGGTGCATCTCTGCCTTGGTGTTCACACGCTATAATTTTGGCTTATTTGCAGACTGTAGGAAAGCAAAAGAAAGGAGAAAATAAGCAGAAAGAGAACAAGTAGGAAAACATTCCCAACACTCATTCTTTAAAGTAGCAAAATAACCTAAGGAACTACAGCATCTATTGGAAAAAAAAAAAAAGGCTAAAAATTTAAAGGTCTAGTAGCAGAACATAGAAGGAAACCAGCTAATGATTCAGCTAATGTTTAATTTGGGCATGCCACAATTAGTATGAGAAAATCCACAGCGGGGTGTGAAAATAGGGAAAAAATAGTACTACGAGAAATCTCTGGAACTTGCAATGGATCCATTGCTTATCGATATGAGTTATTGCCATCCTGTAAAATGTATCTTTATTTCGTAGACTTCATCACCAATCCAAGATGTGATAGTGTTCATGTAATGTGGGCTCCCTTTATTTAAGCAAAAAACTGTTTTGTTCGATCTGCTGTAATGCTGATTTTCAGCAGCGGTGCTGGTCAACTGCATAAACCATAAAACAGATTTTGCCTTTGCTTTCTTCTGCGTTGATCTGAAATAACACCAGTACAGTCAGTAAATTTACTTCTGTTTCACAATGCCATAAATGACTGCATGCCATTATTATTTCTCTGTTATCTCCCTTCCATTGTTATTTAACAGAACAGTTGTGATAACACAGGAGAAATGTAGTGTAGTCTTTCTTAGATTTATTTATTTATTTATTTATTTATACTTCACAACCTTTGCAGTCTTTTCTTATCTTTCCCCATTTCTAAGAATATTGACTGTGCTTGTGCTACTCTTGTGAAAGTTATCCTCTGACCTTGTCAACTCTCTTGCTTGAGGTGATAAAGCAAGATCTGATTACAGGCATGTATTTGCTGATATAAGACTGAACTTCTGTCTCTTGATTTCTTTATAAGATGAAGCTGGTAAATTAAAGTTCCAGTGTAATAACAAGGGCATTGAATTCTCATATGTAGCAGAAGTTGCATCTTGTATAGTACAGATGGAAGTTCATACATTTAAGCACTGTCTAAACAATCTTGATCTTTACTCAACGTCTTCAAAAAAAATTCAGTTATATTTTAAAAGTTAACTATTAAAATGTTATCGCTTTCTGTCACAGTAATTCTGCCATACAAATTTTCACAGGATAATGAAGCCTTAAATATTAAAATATTCTTTCTTGTTCATTCATGCATTCACACATTTCACTTTTCAAAGATACTACAGTATTTGACTCTGAGAATATAGCATCAGTATTGGAAGCATTCCTAAAAATGTGAAAGACTGTACAGTAGCATTATATTATGTATGTATAGAAAGAAGCTGTTCTGTTCCTGGGTAGAGAGACTCTGTGATTTTGATTATTTACAAGCAAAAACCATGATTGAAATGTAACATTCTCATGCATGGAGTAAAAGCTTGAGAGATGGTGGGCTTATTCTATGTATAATTATCACAGTTATATACTGCTCTGTTGGTTTATACACATATACACATTAATAAATATACAAAAATAACACTAGGGGAAAATAACTATTTAAAACTCTGATATGCATTTCAGAAACACAGGTGTGGTCCACCAGAAGGAGGTCGGTAGTAAAATTCAGGACCTTTTGTATGCAAGCTTTATTCCAGTAGAACTTACTCCACTTTTATAAAGTGCTCTCACTTTCATTCTGTCCTCTACTACTGTAATTGTGGTATACTGCCAAAACATTTGTTGGAGTAAAATCCTGTATCTAATATAGTTCTGGAGAGAAGCTTTATCCCTGTCTTCTTTTAATAACTGGTTTCAGCCTTGGAAAGTTTTATCCAGTTATTCCAGCTCAAGTTACTTGCAACTGGAAGAACTCTTATCTTTGGTAAATCTAGAACCCTTGCTTTGCTAAGCACATGACTCTGTCTTTCTGGCTCACGTTGCTGTAGCGATTGCTGGTTGCACATCAGCTTTCTCTTTACTGCTGGAAGTGTTGAAGTCTAAAAAAAGCATGAATCATTTTTATTTTTTTTGCTTACTGTCATCTAAAAGACTGGATAATATGAGTGAATTCATCACTGGAACAGCTAAAATGAAAGGAAGTAGCTGAACAAGGAATCGTTGACTCAGTATATCCAACAAAGCTGTTCCATCTCCATTATGGACATCAAGAATCCTGCTTTCCATATCCCTGTCACAAGACTGTATTTCCTTTACTTTGGTTGAACATTATGCAGATAGAAATACTCACTGTATACTCAAATAACTCTACACATGTAGAAGAAAAAATAATCCATCTCTCAATATTTTAAATTTAGATGTACATTTAATAGCTCAGTTTTGGAAGTACAGCAGTTTCATAATAACTATCTAGTACATATTCTGTTTAGCTAGGGAAAGTTTATTAGATCTGCATACTCCTTTGACCATAGACGACGCTGCTCTGCATATCTAATAATGGACATGTCTTTGTCAGTAAGAGTGGGGCCAGTGAGGCACTATACACCTGAGCACCTTTTCATCCAACTTCAGTGTACCTTGTAAATATTTTCTATACATACTTACATAAACAAATAAAAAATAAACAAAAACAAACAAACAAAAAAATCTCCCCATTCTTGATGCCTTTCGGCTGGCTTTGAGTGATGCTAAGTGTGAGTCTACTCCAGGTATCACAAACTCTTTTAAGAGTGAGAATTCCAGCAAGGATGAAATCCATTGGACACTCTTTCCCCATCAATATACCTCACAAAGGAGACTTTCTTAGAAGACATTCTTGAGGAGGAGCAAGGAGGCAACAACTGCAACACATCAATTTTAATGAAAATTATGGTGCATCTTTCAGGGCATGATGGCTTTCCAGCATGATCTGGCATGGCAAGATCTGTCATGCAAGCTTACGTGTTTCATTATGAGAGAAGGAAATGAAGGGAAGTAAAAGGGTGGTGATCAGTGGCACTGAGTCCAGTTAGAGACCTGTAGTTAGCGGTGGCCTCCAGAGGTCTGTCCTTGGTCCAGTCCTGTTCAATTTATTCATCAACGATCAGGATGAAAAGATGGAGTGCTCCCTCAGCAAGTTTACTGATGATACCAAACTGGGAGGAATAGCTGATAGCCCTGAGGGCTGTGCTGCCATCCAGAGGGACCTGGACAGACTGGAGGATTGGGCGGTGAGAAACCTCATGAGGTTCAATAGGGGCAAGTGCAGGGTCCTGCACTTGGGGAGGAATAACCCTGGACACCAGGACAGATTAGGGGTGGACCTGCTGGAGAGCAGCCCCGCAGAGAGGGACCTCGGCGTCATGGTGGACGACAAGATGACCATGAGGCAGCAGTGTGCCCTGGTGGCCAAGAAGGCCAACGGGATCCTGGGGTGCATTAAGAAAAGCGTCTCCAGCAGGTCGAGGGAAGTGATCGTCCCCCTCTACTCAGCCCTGGTGAGGCCACATCTGGAGACTGCGTCCAGTTCTGGGCTCCCCAGTACAAGAGGGATGTGGAGCTGCTGCATCCAGCGCAGGGCTACGAGGATGATCAGGGGCCTGGAACATCTGCCCTATGAGCAAAGGCTGAGGGAGCTGGGCCTGTTCAGCCTGGAGAAGAGAAAGCTGAGGGAGGACCTGATCAGTGTCTATAAATACCTCAAGGGAGGCAGTGAGGAGGAGCGGGCGGCCTCTTTTCAGTGCTGGCCAGTGATAGGACTAGAGGAGACGGCCACAAGCTGAGGCACCAAAAGTTCCACAGGAACTTGAGAAAACACTTTTTGACAGTGAAGGTGGCAGAGCCCTGGCACAGGCTGCCCAGGGAGGTTGCAGAGTCTCCTTCTCTGGAGATCTTCAAAACCCACTTGGACGCAGCCCTGTGCCATGTGCTCTAGGTGACCCTGTGTGTGCAGGGAGTTTGGACTAGACAATCTCTAGAGGTCCCTTCCAACCTTAAAGATTCTATGATTTTATGAAAAGGAAAATGTTTATATGTTCATAATCTCTTTTGAGCCTTTCCATTCTGTCTTGATAAAATGTCCACAATAAAATTGAAAAACCTTGCATTGGTGATCTCATTTGATGAAAATTTAATGAGCATTTTTTGGGTTACAAAAGAAAGACTCAGTGCAAAGCTGGAAATATTATTACTGTGATGATATCTGTTTTCATTACTCTTCTTTATGTTCTCCATAAATCACACCAATCTCTTTGTGACACTGACGCCTTATTGCAGAAATCATTGTTTCGGATAGCACAGCTGTCACTGAGAGCTGGGCTTGGTTAGGCAACTGGAAACAGTGGCTTTCTACAGGTCGGAACTTTGCTGACCAAGAGCTGGCTTGCTGTTAGGAATGGGAGCAGAGGAAAGGAATCAAAGGATGCACTTTGGTGTGTACTCTGGTGAGGATGTGTGACTTAATACTCCATAGAATAGCCTAATCTTCAGAAGAACTTGCATTATTCTGACTGCATAAATGGTAAGGACTTGGTGTTATCTGTCTGTCCCCTGGAAGCTTATGTGCAGGTGATACTATGAATTTCCTCCCTGCTCCTGGTCTTTTGAAAACCACATCCTACTTGCAACTGTAGTTCTTTAGCTTTACTTAGGAAATTTGTCTTTATGAGAACTACAGTATCATAATTTGGATTTAGATCTTTTTTTTTTTCCTGATTTCTGCTTGACAGGCAAGGGCTGCATCTAATATTTATAGCACGGCTTTATTCACTTGCAACCATTAGATCTTTCCATCATTAATGACCTGATTCAACATTTTACTTGGGTTGCACAATGGGACACTGTGACCATGAAAAGGAGCAGTGCAGCTCTTCAAGAATCTTCAAGAGACTGAAGATTTTAGAATCATTACCATTCTGTGGGAACATGGAGATGTGCTTATCAATTAATTCTCTTTCAGGGGAATTGACTGCAGAAAATATTTGCACAGAAGTAGGATTCTTGGAAGAATGTTAATTTTTATTGTTTCTATTTTAGCTACAAAGGCAAGGGCAGAAAATCCCGTCTATTTAAATCATCCCTTACATCTCCTGTTTTTGAAATAGCTTACTATAATGTTTTTAAATGAACCTTTTAAAGCAATGTTGTGCATGTTCTTGGGTCTGATATTAGTGTCTCTCAGTTCCGAGCAAATTTACTCATAAGGTATTCACTTTCAGTGAGAACAGCAGAAATAAACTGAAGGCTTGTGATGGGACCTAGATGAGACAAGAGAATGGATGAGCAGAAGCCTTGCTCTTTGGCAACTCACACAGGTGTTTTGCAGTCACCACAAAAATGAGCAATGAGGAAGCAGCATTCATATTGTGCAGGTGCCATTGCACTGTCTGCACTTGCCTGGTAGTAAGTGGAATTTTACCCTGAACCTACATTTAGATCATTTTATGCTTGTGCTTTCTCAGATATTGTTCACTAGTGATTATACTAAAAGGATAACTTGGCAGGAAGGGGACCTATCTTGCGTCAATTTTAAGCACTTCAGATTGTATACACTGATCCTAAATACATTTTCCTGTTACTGTTACTGTCTTCCTGCTAATCACAGTGAGTGTTCTTCCTGTACTAAAATCTAACAAAAATTATTTATCAAAAGTTTTGGTGATCTTTTCTGGAAGAATACAACAGCTTGGTGCTCCCCCTCTGCCTGCCCACAAGGGTAACTTCCACAAGACAGGAGGTTTCTGAGGCAGGGTAGAAAATTAGCTCGTGATATGGCTAGCACAGAATGGATATCATGGCAGGTCCTCCCCTGCCTGGAGGCCAAGAAACCTGCCAATAGCTGAACACCATGCCCTGTGGTCATATCCTCTTACAGAAGGACTGAAAAACTGAAGACTCTGATACTCTTCCCTCCCTGCTGCTGTTTATTATGCTACTAAGATGAAGTTACTGTGGCTACATTTGTCATATTAGGGAAACATGTTACTGTATTTGGGTATATATTAATATACCCCAATATTTTTCCTCTTTTTCTTCTGCTGCACCTTCTGATGAAGCCATTCTAGTCTGTAGTACCTTCAATGCCATCTGTTGCTGACCTATGTGTCAAGTGGGTCTTTAAAGTTGCACTCAGTCTTACAAAACTTGTAGGGTAGTTTTCCTGATTTTTAGGCTCTCTTACATCTCAATGTTAAAACTCCATATATTTCATGTATTTTTGACTCTAGGAAAAAAACAATAATTTTCTAAGTTTGAGCCAAATGTCAGGACTGAAAAATAATCATTATAACTTTTCTCTCCTAGCTTTGACAGGAACATATCTCAGTACCCAATTGACTTCAGTCATTCTCTATCGTCTGTTGCATCTGAAAGACCCATAGTCCAAAATCTGCAATGCTGGATTCTTTTTAACTTGAGGGAAATATGGCAACCAGTAACAATGTAAGGAGCAATGGAGACACTTGACTGTTTACAGCGAGTTGCTTGACGTTGGGTTGGCTCCACTGAAGAATGCTTAGATTCTCCACATCAAATGAGGCTGATTGATTGTTGAGTGTTTTGTTCTCGTGTTGTTGTGGCCTACTGCATGGCATTCAAAATA
This sequence comes from Nothoprocta perdicaria, assembly GCF_003342845.1. Classification (NCBI taxonomy): domain Eukaryota; kingdom Metazoa; phylum Chordata; class Aves; order Tinamiformes; family Tinamidae; genus Nothoprocta; species Nothoprocta perdicaria. The sequence continues at coordinate 330,066 of NW_020455608.1, forward strand.
TGTATCTCGGAAATATGACTTCTTTAACTTAATATGCTTCCATATACCTATTTGTGATGCCTCAGCCTCAGCACAGCTAAAATTGTACTCAGTAGTTATCCTTATCCTTTTGTGTTTCCCATGATTACCAATGAAAGCCCTCACTATGACTCTGATTGCCTATATTGCAATTATAAATAAATTCTGACAAAATTGTAAGAAGATCGTTTAGTGTTGGAAGCTGATAGAATAGGGCAAAAATTAATTTTATGCATGAAAAAATCTCACTAAGCAGCTTCATGGAAATAACTGAAATTGGCAGCAGAATCCATGATGTATGTATTTCACTTGCTTTGCCGTTGCAGACTGTTGATGCTGCTCATGCGAGACACATCCTCCTTCAGCAGGATTTGGATTAGTCTACCTATACAATGCAAAGGTCAGTAGGATCTGGGGGGAAAATGCCTTGCTTGTCTCATATGTGTTCAGAAAGATAATGCACATCAGCTGCAGCGGCATAATTTTCTGACCTTTTATTATTTTTTTTTTCCCTGATGCATAGCAATGTCACCCTGAGACTGCAAGGACAACTCAGGGAAGACTTGGCTAGAAAGGTCATTTAGGACTCATAAAAACTGTTAACCAAAGTGCATGAAGCACTGCTTATAACTAAATTGTATTTCACAGAATAAGCAAATACACAGTTCTTTCAACATGCATTGACTCCTCTTCTAAGAACACTTCAGTTTCTAATTTTAACAACATAGTATGTCCTCAAGGTAGGTAGGGGAGATAATCAAATGAAGAGAGGGATTTAAAAAGGCCAGAAGAAGCACTCTCTAATTCCCCTGCATTAAATGTGGAGAAGCCTTTATAGCTTTGCGACTCCTTCCAGGATATCAGCTTTGTGGTAGTACAAATAATGCAGCTTTTCCTTTCGGGCCTGAGACACGTAATTTTGATTAATAACTGACTGATATTAAGCATGTCTAATGAACGAAGTTTTCCATGCTTAATGTTGAAAATTTTTAGATCAGCAAATCTTTCATAAAATTTATTTTCTATTTCTCTTTTTTTTCTCTTTTGTTTTTCCTCCAGAAATGACATATTACCAGAAGGAGGGATGTTATTTCCCTTCTAATCTATACTACTACTTTTCCTATTAATTTTGCATTTCTACTATATACCATCTACAGTTAACATCATAGACAGAAATAATTGCATCCCTTGTAATCATTATTTATGTTTGAATGGACAAAATTTGCTTAATAATTATAAAAATCAATTTTTAATGAAAATAGAGTCTAGTAAGGCTCTAATATGTGGAATATTTTTTCATCTACTTATAAAAGTGTAATACAGAGCAATACTTGTTGTATTCACATGTACACATCAAATGGTACCACAATATGATATCTTGGGGGAACAAAGCCAGCACACTCAAACTTATGGCTTTCAAGCAAGGATGGCAAAGCTTGGTACAACTGAGGAGCCTGTTCCCTTGCCTGGGAGGGAGACATCCCCGAGGTGTCCGAGCTTCTTATGCAGATGCTCCTAAGCTGCTGTAGCTTCAGAACAGTGTTTTCAAGTCAGTTGAATTTGATGATGCTTCTGTATATATTGCAACTGTGCCACGTCCTCAACTCAGTCGCTAGTGGCTTGGCAATTTCTATATGGAGGCTAAGGCATCTAGGGCAACAACATCAGCATCCATCTGAAATCAGAGATATGCTTTGGTCATTCTGGCTAAGAACCAAGGAAACTTTGTAAAGCAAAGCTGAAGATTTGGGCTCTCTTTTTTCTTTTTTTTCTTTTTCTTTTTCTTTTTCTTTTTCTTTTTCTTTTTCTTTTTCTTTTTCTTTTTCTTTTTCTTTTTCTTTTTCTTTTTCTTTTTCTTTTTNTTCTTTTTCTTTTTCTTTTTCTTTTTCTTTTTCTTTTTCTTTTTCTTTTTCTTTTTCTTTTTCTTTTTCTTTTTCTTTTTCCTTTTCCTTTTCCTTTTTCTTTTTCTTCTCAGCTAAAATACTCTCATCTATTCCTGAATATGAAAGAATGAAAACAGTGATAAACTGAAATTCTTTCACAATATCTCTGATTATCACTTTTAATATTTCTTTATCCGGATTGTTTTCTGCATGGCAGGTTGGGAAATCCTTTGGATTTATGTATCTCCTCCTCCTTAATGATAATCCTTTTTCTGAAATTGTCCTGCTCCCTGATTGCTTGGCATATTTGCGCATCCTGCTGCTGGATTTGCCCTTTGTTTTGTGTGTGGCTTGAAGAGATAATCTCTTGGCTATTAACACCTCATTTAGGTCTTTTGGGAAATCATCTAACTAGCTATTATCCATAGAACTCATCAGGGAATTAGCTATTTATGTGCCAGTGAAGAAGCTTTTGCTACACAGTAAAATTTACCAGTCTACTAACATGGAGTGCAGTTTGTTCTTGAAAGTAAAATTTGACAGTATAGCCAAAAAATAAATGTGAAATCTCTATTACTACTATGTTTTCAGGATTTTTTTTTATCCTTAGTTTTTATTTCTTTTGTACTTCCATTAAGCTAATTCGTCCTTTGTGTTCTAATGACTAGACCAGACAAGGAAAGCATGTTAGTAATTTAACACATTTAATTAAGAAGCACTAGGCTTCTTAGGAATTGGATTTGGTGGTATTTTGTGGTGGTATTTTGTCACATGATTAGAGCTATACATTACACACTTATTTCTGCTTATAAATTAACCAGTTGAAAGTGATCAAACAAGCAATGGAAAAAAGGGGTTTAAAATTCCCTTAGGTAAGGATTTCAGAATTTAGCTGTTTGACCACTGTGCTATGCATTGTTACTAAGAAAAACAATATCATGGACTGTCTATGCATCTGTAAAACACACACACACAAACTGTCTAGGGCATCCATGGCCTAGACATAGGTTTGTCTATGATGCAATCAGTAAAGGTACACAGGAAGGGGAAAATGCAGTAGCTGGGCTTTGTGATTCCATTAGATCTATTGATTGTTACCACTTTATGTAAATGCAGTTTTTCTATTTTTTTACAGAAAGGAGGAAAACATAGAAATCTGTATTTTTTGACAAAAGACGTTTTCTGGTGGTTTTTTTTTTTTTTTTTAATCTAAAAGCTGTAATAATCTTTCAGCTAGAGCCAGCTCAAAACAAAAGGCTCATTAAAAGCTTCAGGTATGAAAACTCTTCTGTGTGAGACTGAGTTCTTGCTGGGAAAAACTTAGCACAGCTCCTAATAGTTCTGCCATGCTGTCAGAAACTTCTCTTTTGCTCAGTGTGCCTTATGGCCTCATGCAGTCTGTAGGGACCCCAATTTGTGTCTCATCTCTGAAGGTGTGATTGTCACACTTGTAGCAAGTTCACCGCAGAATGTGGGACTGCAGTAATTGGTTAAGTCAGCTTAGAGTGCCTGTTCTCTTGTCAGCAGAAACTATTGGCCTAATATTAAAATAGCAGCAAAAAGATATACATTAATCTTTTCTTTGCTCAGTCATCATGATTTCATCAGTTAATATGTGCAGCAGCACCTATCATCCATGAGAGGAGATTGTATCACAGTATTTCCCACCACTAAAAATATAACTACAAATGTTGCTTGTTTTTTTTTTTTTTCATACAGTTGCAAATATATGGTTGGGAGTAATGGTTCAGAGCTAGGCTTTGCACCAAGACACCCATATGTTCTAGGCAGGAAAGAGAAGAATTTCTTGATAGTATCTCCATGGTAAGTGTGGAAGAGGAAGTCTGAAATGAAGACTCCCCCATTTTTCTGCCTTACCTTCTGATGCTTCTCCTGGTTCTGTGAGGGCAATGCTTACTGGTTTTTTAGTTTAGTTTGCAGTCACTGATAATATCCATCACCAGCTCAGGGAAGTCATCACACACAAAGACATATCATGAGAAAAAAGAAAAGGAGTAAAAAGATTAATTCACTTATTAGGATCTGCAGCTGACCATAGAAGGGCAGGATCTAGGAGAAAAGTCTATGGTCTTAAAAGATTTGTGAAGGTGTGATAAGAAAAGGTTTTGTCACTAGAGTGCGATTCACATGTTATTGTTTTGCCTGAAATATTAAAAATTGTTCCAACAGAAAGAGCTTCAGGGTTCCAACACAAGGAGCTCTGACACAGCAGTCTGACACAAACTGCTGTGTCGGAGTGGCACTGAGAGCTAATTGGGGCTTTAATATCTTATTGTTGGAAAATACTCAGGTATGTGATAATGCTGCACTGGTCAGTGCTAAATCAGTTGCTGCAGGAATGACTTGCTGCTGTGCCCAAGTCTCAAGACCGATTTTCTCATGCCTGTCACATCAAGGTAAAGGGAATGATCTATGGGCTCTTGACTCTTAGATGTAAATCTCCAAGCGGGTTAGAAAGTTAAAAACAGAATCACAGAACAGTTAAGGTCGGAAGGGACCTCTAGAGATTATCTAGTCCAAACCCCCTGCTCCAGCATGGGGCACAGGGTGGCATCCAGGTGGGTTTGGAAGATCTCCAGAGAAGGAGACTCCACAACCTCTCTGGGCAGCCTGTTCCAGGGCTCTGTCACCCTAACAGGAAAGAAGTTCTTCCTCACATGGAGATGGAACTGCCCATGTTTCAACTTGTATCCATTGCCTCTTGTCCTATCACTGGCCACCACCAAGAACAGTTTGACCGCTTCCTCCCTACATTCTCCCCTCAAGTACTTGTACATGTTGATAAAAGCTTTTCTCTATATTCTCTTCCCCAGGATAAACAGGCCCAACTCAGTCTTTGCTTGTACGACAGATGCTCCACTGCCTTAATCATCTTGGTTGCCCTTTGCTGGACCCTCTGATGAACAATTCAGATGAAGTGGTGTCATATTGTGTCGAGATGATGTCATATAGGATTGGAGAGAAACACTTCTTTTTGTGCAACTGTGACTCTCTCTAAGGGGTAGTGATTAATAGGAGCAAAGCTGTGTGCTCCATTATCACTTGTAGCACAAAATGCTGCTCGCTTTAAGTTTATAAGTCTGAATTTGCACTGGAAGGAACAGAAGCAACAACACTCACAGCTGGAGTCAGCAAGAGGCAGAGTAAAAGCTGCTACCTATCCCTCAGCTGCTAGTTGCTGCCTTCCCTGTGATGCTGCAGCAGTGTGAATTGGTGATAGCAGATGCTCGCACCTGGAGTCTAAGAGTGCTTGGTGTGTTAGCAGGCATCCTGCGAATGAGCTGGAGATCATGACCTGCCCAGGCAAGTGTAGCTCCACATTCCTCATATCGTAACTCCTCAATCTTCACATCACTGCTCCTCACAGCTCAACTGCCCTGTAACTCAAGCACGAGCTTGCTCAATGTTGCTGTTCAAACTTTTAGCCCAATTTCTTAGCAGAAAAAAGAAAAGTAGATAGGGAAAAAAAAAAAGTAGTAGTGAAATTGGAAGGGACTGGAGGAGAAATGTAACAATTTTCAACAAACTGACCTCCATGACACTGCCAGTGCTATAAACAATTTTCCAGAGGGGAAGGGGGGAAGGTCATGTTAATTGCCAGAATGAGGTTGTGTGGCTGAGACCAAAGGGGAATGTTGTTTTCATGACTCACTTTTTTTACATTTTAACACTGAACAGGGAGTCAGATGTGATTACTTCTTCTGCCAATTTTTGAAATCTAAATCTAAACAAAAATGTTGCAAAAAGTGTAAACTATGGACAACATGCCAGATTCATGCCTTTGGGAAAATGTATATGAATTAAACAAAAACATAGAATTATATATTTTTGTATCTTTTTTTCAAACTAAAGAAATAGCAGTTGAGTTGGACAAAGGAAAAGCTAAAACTGGGAACAGATTACTAGCGACAATGAAAACAAAACACTGTCCCACAATGTTTTGACATGTAGTAGACTTTTCTAATAATCAACATACAAATGTAGAAAGCTTCAAAAATGAACTTTGAAGAATATAGGGAAATAATTAACTGCTATGCTTTGCGAAACTCCTCAGAATTACAGACCTGAAGCTTTTCAAGCAAGTTAGTGTACAGTAGATAAATGGCAGGGGAAACAAGTGCAGGACCTTAGTTGAAGCAGCTTTGTCAAAAGCCAAAGAGCTTGTTAAACTGGTGAACAGAGCAGGGCTGATGCAAATCATTCCTCAAGTAGAACAGAAAAAGCATCAAAGTGCATAGAAAAAAGACACCCAAAAGGCTATGGAAAAACAACTTCACAAATATAAGACAAAAGACCCAAATAAAATGTAGATGAAGACTTTTGTCTATAATAAAAAAGAATGTAATTTGAAAAATCCTACACGTGACAATGCCTTCAATAATTGTTGCAAGAAAATGACTGTTCCAAAGATTGCAGACAAGAAAAGTAAAGAGATGAAGATACTGAATTGAGGAGGAGAGCAAAGCAGAAATTCAGAAGATAACATTTTTCAATGATTATGATGTAAATGTAATGCAGAAAAGCCAAAGTTAATGATTTGTAAAACTCACACAAGGACTAGATACAAAGGCAAATTCAAGAAAATAAATGCTAAATAGGCACTCAGGCTACAAGGTATGGGGTGGAAAATATTTTCTCTGGTTTTTGGAATTTCATTTTCTTCTCATACAGGCAGAGCCAAGTCAAAGCTATATAACGGCATGGTCTGAAACAGAAATGATGTGGAAAAATATATGGGAAAAATCTCAGACAGCTCTGAAAATAAAACATCCAATGCTTTCAACTAAAACAAGTAGATTCATGAACCTCGCAACGTTAACCCTGGGACAAAAAAAAAGGTTCACATGCAAATACACCCTCCCACACACTCAGACACAGAAACAAAATTAAGCAGCAATATGCTTTGTAATAATTGCAGCAGAGTATTATATAAGTGGTTTTGAAGGGCTGGGATGTCTTTCGGTTATGTCACACTGGGAAGAAGACGAACAGTTATTTCAGTACAAGCCTCTACCCCTAATGTACGCATGTACTTTTTTTTACAAAAAGCTATATTGAAAAATAAAATGAGTGGGAAATAAGGCACTGTTGCTGAACTATAGTCTATAAATTAGCCAAGCAGTCATTTGCATGCTCTGAGCATATCCCAATAAGGTAGTGTAAGCTTCTGACTATCAAATGCCTGAAGATGAACTGACTGTTGTCAGTATGAAATTTCAAGTTCAGATGCTGGCAGGCTCTAGAGGGTGAGGAAAGCAACTGCTCCGCTAGATTTAGACACCAGGAGGGATGCAGAGATGGCTGAGCATGCGGCATATTGTCAAATTTGCGAGGAGAGACTGTTGCTTTCCTTGAATGAAACAGTGCTTCATTCATTGTGCTTCATTGCTAACAGGATTGACGCAAATTAGAGGTATACATAACTGATGGGTAAGGAGTAAGGACATGAAGACAATATGGCAGAACTAACTATATATTTTAGTCCTAATTACATTGGTCTTAAAAAGACTGTAAATTTACTGCATTGTATAGTATTACGATTTATGCACCACTTGCTGAGCTTCTGTGGTCTAGGCATTGCTTCTAAAAGCTGGCTAAACTAAGACATTAAGTCATTTCAAAGAAGCAGTTACAAAGTCTGTTCACTGTCTGAAAAACGTGCAGCTCTTTAGGGTGACTGCTAAAGCCACAGAGAAAGTGAGGTTAACTCAAAGCATTTCAGATACCAGCTATACTAGCCTGCTTTTTCATTTTGCTCTGGTATGACATGAATGAAGGGGGACATGTAACTTCACTGCTAGAAAAGGGACAGATGGTAACTTTCACTTATGATCACAATTACCAGTAGGACAAAATATCCACTCAATATGAAAAAATATTGTTTTAATGTTCACGTTTCTCAGAATTCTACAGTTTACTTTTTAAAGGTAGCCCTTTCTGCTGTTCAAGACAAAAGTGGGCATAAGCTCCTGGAAACCACTATTATAAAGTGGATCATAGTAGCCTACAGTGCTGTCCCTACACATTTTAATTTATGTTAATCTTTTTAAAAGGATTAAAAAAAAAGATTTTCCTTTTTCAAGATTAGGCTGCTTAGAAAGTATGGAAACTGAGCAGGAAAATGAAATTTTAATCTGTTAGAAATAAACAAAAAGATAGAAAAATGCAAAATGTCAGCTAACTCAGATTGTGTATATATTGAAATCTGCAGGACTAAGAATAATCTGGTAATGAACTGTACAGAATATAGATAGATGATAAAAACAGGGTGAGAAAAAGGCAGTAGATTAAGCCCCATTCCCCTCCAATAAATACACACACACACACACACGCACGCACGCATATACACATGCACAGCTTCTAGGAAAGCTCATTCTCTTAATGTGATTTGAGAATACAGGAGAGGGATATATTCTGTATAAAAGCTGCTGAATTGTACTGCATAATGAAAAACAGAAATGCTGAAGCAGAAAGCTGCATCCAGAAAGGAAGAAATTACTGTGCACTGACTAAGCATCAGTGACTCTGAAATTAAATCTGGGTTGGCATCTGAACTGCATGTGGGAAATGCAATGCAAGCAGCAAGCGACACAATACAACACAGTCTTTGTAGAGCAAAGGAGAAAAAGAAGAGTTTCACCTCAGAGCACAACTTTGTTGTAGACTATATATTTTTTTTCACTTTTGTGGGAGTTAATTGTGCATCTAAATACCTTTATAGAGAAGCAGTAGAGTGTGTGAGAAGGTTTGATATTGCACACTATGTCTTTTCAGATAGTGAGACAGTATGCTTGCACTGAACCTGTTTAATTTACTTTGTCAGTTTGTGGATTTGTTTTTTCCTAGTGGAAAAGTGAATGCTGAGTTCAATATTGCAGCAATGTGCTGGCAGAGAAAACTCCAGATCATATATTCTGTTGCAAAGAGAGGAGCAAAGGTACTCTTCAATGTACTGAGCTCATTTTCCATGTTTCCCAAATGCTGGTGCTGCTCTGCAGTTTCTTTTGTATTTGTGTAATAAACTTATTAGAATTGTGCCTACCCTTTCCACTCAGCTACACAAAAACAAAAAGAAAAAAAAGGAAAAATCAGAATTCAGTCATGTCACCACATCACTGCAACAGCAACAGTCTAACAGTAAAGCTGACGTGGCTATTGAAATTGCTGCTCTTACTGAAGGGAAAGAAAACCAATGGTCAGTCATGCCCGAGCTAAGTTATAGCATAGATATAGAAGCTTTAGCTACTCCATAACACACAGGAGACATCAATACAGAGAATGTGATTGCCAAGTGCAGGATATTTACTCTAAACAACAACAACAAAATATAATATAACAATAAAGGTGTTCCAAGTATCAGAAAAGTTACCTTACCTTTTTGTAGCCTGCTTTCATTTCTTTCTACCAGAACCTTCTGGAATGTATTTATATATATATTCATGTGTGTTTATATGTATGTACATATGCATGTGTACACATGCATGTATGTACACATGTCTGTGCATGTGTGCACATGTGTATATGCATATGTACATACATGTATATGTATATGTATATGTATATGTATATGTATACATGTGTACTTACATATAGTGCTAGACTGGCCCAAGAGACATAGTCAAAGAGTATGCCCAAACCAGCAGCAGTTACTCACTAATAATTTTATTCTCTGAGTGTTGATGCAATTGCAAAGAAATCATAAAGTGGAGACTCCTATAATGATTTTTTTTTCCCTAAAATGGTGTATTTCTGAACTTTGAGAAGATATTCTAGGTAGCTGCAAGTTGCACTAAAGCACAATAAAAGGTCTATGCATCTGCTAAATGTAACTTAACACTGCCAATAGGCCTTGTGCTAGCTCTTCATATAAAAAGGATTATTTTAAGCGTAGGTAAAAATTTCCAGTGCATTTATTTATTAAAGAAAATATTCTAAAGTGAAAGCTGGCTTGTGGTTTTGAGTAGTTTTCCTTGGAGGAATATCCCAGGTAACTTTCCAAATACTCCCTCTCCATTTCTTCTAAAATTGCGTCTTTGTTCAGTTAGGAAGCATTTCTGATATGTGATCTGGCTAATGACATATTTGAATGTTTTGCCTGCTACAAAACAAGAATTCATACTTAGCATCCTCTGTAGAAAGCTTTTCTTCTGATTCTCATTTTCCAGTATGAAGGACAGGCAAATAATAGTCTTAATAATGAACATAAACTACTTTGTGGTAGAAATCATATTATTCAGCTAAAATAATACCAGAAAAAGTTGACTGTAGACTTGGCAATTCATAAAAGTTGACATTAATGCCAGGAATAACCACTTACAGCTACTAAGACAATTTCAGCCCATGTTCCTTGTCATTTTTCACTGTTTGTAGAACATCTTTCTGAACATCACCCTGGCAGCTGGCTCTATCTCCTAATGATCAGCATCAGCAGCAGAATAAGGAGTACTTCATGAGGATAGCAATTTTTTGTTTTTATTCAAAACATTTTTTTTCAGCATGTCTTGGAAACTGTACAGATTTTTATTCCCGTGTATATTATAGCTTGTTTGAAAGAAATCTGCATAATTCCGTCAGTTTTACAATACTTAATACTCCGCATTGACATTCAGACACAAATATCTGGGAATCAAGATTTTTGCCAGGAACTTGTAATGGAAACCTTTGAATTTACATTTTAAGAATATATTAATTTTAGTTTGCCTAATCCTATTGTCTGTCTTTCAGGTAAGGGAGCTAGTCATCCACCTTTATGTTAGTTGATAATATTTAGCTAATTCTTGCTCATATTCATCACTCAATAAGAGTTGTATAATAATAAACTCTTATATCCTCTTGTGTATTTATCTGTATATCTGTTAAGTATGGCAAAAGTCACATGGTAGCAAGTAGCATGGCTAAGAAGTGCAATAATTAGCAGAATTGTTGTTTTGAAACTTGCAGGTAGGCTGTGTCCAAAGAATATTCTTCTCTTTAGGAATGTCAGGAAACTTTACTTTAACTGAGCAAAGTTGCTCTGCTGAGAGACAGAAAAAGCTTCCAGGGCAGTAAGTGCCTCAACTGTTGTACTGGCTTCAAAGATAACAAGGTCACTGTGTCAAATGGCAAACTTGCCCAAGTCAATAAAGTTTCTTCTTCTTTGTTCAATCAATAACAATAAACTAATGTAGTGTGTATTAGGTGATTTTTCTCAAGTCCTTTTATTAGAATTCAAGATTGATCAATGACTACAAGTTAAATTGATTCTACTATGACTTCATTTTTTTGGTGGAAGTTAGGCTCACCATGTATTCAATCTCAGTCCATCTGATTAGCCAGTACTTCGTCTGTTGGCTACATAAGCTAAAATATCTACTTAATATAAACTTTGTAGATAATTATTTTGACTCACTGGCGACTTTTTAAGTGCTTCTTTGGCCTGCTGAATCATGAAAGAATCCAAAGAATCTACATACCTGCAGTGTTCTCTGACAGGGGTGGGAAAGGAGGATCTCAGCTTTTCACATTTAAATGCCAATGCAGTTCTGGCGAAACGGAATTCTAAAGGGAATTTTGGAAGTGTAGGCCAGAACGCCTTTCATTCCTTTTTCTTGCTTGCTGCAGAGCATATTGATAAACATATTGTAGCAATAAATAATGTTGGCCATTAGTATCAAATTTTAATTTATCACATTGTTATAACTCCTAACCTGTTATATATTTGCTACTAGTTTCTGTTCTATGATGATAAATTTTCATTTTGATATTCATACATTTTGTAACTACTGCTTGTTGGGCCTACACAAAAGTGAAGCTGTGGTGCACAAATGAGTGTAAATTTGCATGCGATAATCATGACTCTTAGATATTGCAAAGTTTGAGCTACAGCTAAATTGCTGCCATCCTTTATGGGGTTTAAATGGTTGTCTCAGAACATTTAAATTGAATTATATTGCTATTATGAAATGTGTGCAGTGCAGGATAATTGGGATATGCTTTATCAAAGTTTTGAGTTTGCTAAAGTTTCAGCTGAGACTTACAATATTGTCCCTAGAAAGATAAAAGTAACTTTAGTGCCATTCTTTTTTTATGTTTGGTTTCACAGTTGAAACACATAATCTTTTCTTGCTCAATGTTATTTTAGCACATTGCATCTAATTATCTATTCATGAATATCAACTTCCAAAATAGCAACAAGTTCATATCAGCTCTAGCTTGTCATTAGCCTCCTTTATTGGAAAAAAAAAAAAAAAGAAGAAGAAAAAACAAAACATAGTACATAAAAGGCAAACTGTCCACCTTTTCCTGAATTGAAATGACATTGGTGTGGATGTCTAACCATTAGAGAGCTATTCATAATTCTATTTCTCAGAATCACCAAGGCACCTAAATTTAATCAAGGTTCCTACTTACCCAGCACAGACAGTTGCAAAAGCTCAGAAATACTCCACTCATTAGTGAGTGTTTAAACTGCCAAGGAGATGATACAACAAGGAGGCACTATCATCTCTAAAGGTACCTTATCTCTTAAATGTATTCAGGATGGTCAGATATATGTAGTCCATTGAGCACAAAGCACAGCAGTTGCCATTGCTTTCCTAGCTGGAGGGCGAGACACTGGATTCTCCTGATTTTCTATATCTAAAGATCTCACAGAGGAGGCCTGGTGTTTTGTCACTCTCATGTGGGAAATAGGCAGGGTACAAATAGGTCTCCCCATCTTTGAATCTCTTTAGAGTTTTAAACAGCAGTCTAGGTTAGCATGAACACAACTTTCTAGTTCACCTGATAGGGCCAAGGCTCTAAACAAAATGGCACATGACTCTCAGGGGCTTCACTGGAAAATAAGCAAGGATTGATGACCCTCCAGCCTTAGGTGAGTCATCCTCAGGCACTGGATTTCTGGAGTTTGGCTCTTAAAGCCACTGTGATGTTACAAAAAACAGTTTTGTTACAAAAAAAAAAAAAAAAGTATTATTTATGAATCTCACAACTTCTTACTGGGCGGATGATCAGATGCTTTCTTCCTTTCTCTGTTCTACTTTCTTCCATATCAACTCTGAAGAGCTGTCTTCAGCAACAGCAGGTAGTTATCTTCACCTCATTTCTGCTTTTTTCCAATGCCGAAGTTTCATTAGCCTTCACCTGTATTGGCTAGACATTACCTCAGTCTTAAAAGTTATATTTGAGAGAATTATGTTTCCTTAAGCAGAATGAACCATTTATTGGTATATGAGAGAACAGAGAAAGAGCACATAAATCAAGAGAGTTATAAATTTCTACTATCCTTAAATGAGTAGTATGAAAAGAAAGCATCTGCAGATTGACATTAACCTTGAATTAGCAGAATCTCACATTGAAGATTTTATCTTTATCTTCAGGGAAATGGTGTGTTCCCTCCTTGGTTCAATGACAAGAGTCTCCAAGCTTGATACAGAGTTGTAGCACATGCACAGAAGGAATTATTTGTATGCTGAAATGCCTCCACTTTTGATATCTCAGGAACACACTCATCCCTGCACAGAAACTTTTGGACAATCTGGTGTCAAAGTTCACATTAACATAGTTACATATTCATGTTAAGAAAGTTCATATTTTATCACATACAAAATGCAGCCACATTTTAAACTATTATCATATCTTCCCGCGACAAACAGATCAAGTAAAGCAATGATGCTTTTTCTCCCAAATACTCAAGTTTAGAGCAGGACTGCATAAGGTGTAACACTAAAGGGCAATGCAATGCCTCACTACACCAAGCCATTTCAGGGAGATACGTTATCTTTTCAGGCATACTGCTGCCATGAACTCTGTAACGTGAAGAACAACACTGCGCATTGCATCTCCCTCTCCACTACCAAGCAGCTATGCTTGCAACGGTGGAAAAGGAACAGTCTTTTTATAATTCTGCCCTGATTGTGTTTTTTATCACTCTAGCAATGCTAGAAGGAGCTTTGATAGGGCTACAAATGGTCACTTTTATATAAGGCTTGTGAATCTTATTCTCCCCATTCAAACCACATTCACTGGTGATAAAGCCAGTTATAACCCAGCTATCAATCCTCACATTCTCAATTTCTCTCCTGTGCATGGCTAGGCATTCCTGTTGTTATATACTTCTGTTTTTATGATTTCATTTTTCATCTACCTTAGTAGCTTGAACTAATTCAATTAAAGACCATTGTCCCAGGGTAAGGATCGTTGTTACATAAAATGGTATGGCTTTTGTTTGAACAAAGCTGAATCCATAGTGTTACTTAAAACAGAAGTCTAGAATCTTTAAAAAGACTAATTCCAGAGTGATCCTGTGGATGCATTTTTAGCTGAAGAGTTCAGGCTTCAAATGAGAGTAGAAATGCAGTTAAAATGCAGTTCGTCATGTCTGACGAAGCTCGTGGCCTTCTATGATGGGGTGACAGACTGGCTGGACGAGGGGAGAGCCGTGGATGTTGTCTACCTTGACTTAAGCAAGGCTTTTGACACCGTCTCCCATAATATCCTCATACGGAAACTCCGGGACAGTGGACTAGATGAGTGCACGGTGCGGTGGATCGAGGGCTGGCTGGATGGCAGAGCTCAGAGGGTGGTGATAAAGGGGGCCGAGTCCAGTTGGAGGCCTGTGGCCAGTGGTGTCCCCCAGGGGTCAGTACTGGGCCCGGTGCTGTTCAACTTGTTCATCAATGACCTGGACGAGGGCACAGAGKGCACCCTGAGCAAGTTTGCAGATGACACCAAGCTGGGTGGAGTGGCCGACACTCCGGAGGGCTGTGCTGCCATCCAGAGGGACCTGGACAGGCTGGAGAGTTGGGCAGAGAGGAACCTCATGAGGTTCAATAAGGACAAGTGCAGGGTCCTGCACCTGGGGAGGAATAACCCCAGGCATCAGGACAGATTAGGGGTCGACCTGCTGGAAAGCAGCTCCACAGAGAGGGACCTGGGAGTCCTGGTTGACACTAAGTTAACCAATAGTGAGCAGTGTGCCCTCGTGGCCAGGAAGGCCAATGGGATCCTGGCTGCATCAGGAGGAGTGTTGCCAGCAGGTCAAGGGAGGTGATTCTGCCCCTCTCCTCAGCTCTGGTGAGGCCGCACCTGGAGTACTGTGTTCAGTTCTGGGCACCCCAGTATAGGAAGGACGTGGAGCTTCTGGAGAGGGTCCAGAGAAGGGCAACCAGGATGATTAAGGGAATGGAACATCTCTTGTATGAAGAGAGACTGAGTGAGCTGGGCCTGTTTTCTCTGGAGAAGAGAAGGCTCAGAGGGGATATGATTAATGTGTATAAGTTCAGGAAGGGAGAATGCAGGGAGGAAGGGAACAGGCCGTTTTCACTGGTGGCCAGCGACAGGACGAGGGGTAATGGCCACAAGCTGAAGCATAAGAAGTTCCATCTCCAGGTGAGGAGCAACTTCTTTCCTGTTAGGGTGACAGAGCAGTGGAACAGGCTGCCCAGGGAGGTTGTGGAGTCTCCTTCTCTGGAGATCTTCCAGACCCGCTTGGATGCCGCCCTGTGCCACATGCTGTAGGTGTGCCTGCTTGAGCAGGAAGGTTGGACTAGATGATCTATAGAGGTCCCTTCCAACCTTGAATATTCTGTGATTCTGTGATTCTGTGGTTCTGTGAAAATAGAAATTCCACATGTGAGTTATTGGCTTTACCTTTGTTGTCCTTTGGCTTGCTTTCTGTGGTGTGGTATAAGAACAGGTCTTCTGGAAAGCCTGGACAGTCAAGGGAAAATGAATTTATGGAGAAACCCTGTAAGTTGCTTGTAAATTGTGTAAAAATTGCTTGTAAATTGCTTACATATTGTGTTAATATTTGTGGTGGGGGCTATGCCTTAATCTGAGGGAGATGCTATGCCACATTCATCAGTAGTAAATTGAAGTTACGCTCAAACAAAACCAAATTCCAGCAAATCTTCTCCTACACATTTTCTTACAGCTAAAAATGGCTGTAGAAGAAGGAAAACCAACAGCTAAAGTATTTTCCTACCTCCTCATTTAATTACTGATGCAGAAAGTTTAGTGAAGTATTAAAAGCTACAAATATATATAGGTAAAGATGGGGAAAAGCTGGTACATTTTAATGAGGTATTAGAGGTTTTAATGCGGTAATATTTTAAATAGTGCAAGCATACTAGGGTGCTTGGACTTGCCTTTTGAGGGGTGTTGTATTCCACCCAAATCTGGTTTCCTCATTACCACAGCATCTCACGGTATTTTCAAGTACTGCTTTACCTGGTGGGTCTAATAACTGCCATATGTGCTTTATTCTTCCTCCCCTACAAGGAGCCTTGATATTTGTACTGTTTGGTACTCACAGGATTATAGTTTTTCCTGTTGGCTTTAAAAAAAAATTGCACAGCTATTTTTTATGCTGGCTCAGGTAAAAGAGCTTTCTTTACTCTCAGAACAGAGGGTGGTCTAATTTGTGGTGATCCTCAGCTTCTCTGGGAGCTTGTTGCACAGTTTTGGCCTTGAGAAAAACCTTCATAAACAAGATTTAGTTTTGTAGCAAAAGATTCCTCTGTGCCTGAGATGTGAAGCTGTCACTTAAGTTCTCCACACATAGCACAAGAAATCATAATATCATGTTTTTCAAGATTTCTTTTTAGGAAATAATTTGGGAGCTATTGTGATGTTTCCTCAAGACACTTAACCTTTTATATAATGGGATCCACTTCTTCTGATCTTGACTTTCTTCTCAGGGAAGCACACTGTAAATATAAAATAAGAATATTTACTGTGGAAGAAATAATGGCTCCCATATGGAGATGTTAAACTATTGCTGTAGAATTTTTATATCAATTCCTAAACCAGCCAGGTTAGTTGTTAGCTTCCTCCTTTTAATCCTCTTGACAATCCTTTTCACAGATTACCTGCCAGCTTATACTGATGCTATGGGTTTTTTTTTACTTCTCCTGCTTTTAATTCTCTTGACAAATCACTGTGTGACTTAAATTCTTTTTTTCCATTCAAATCTCAGTAGCCAAAATATTTGAACCTACAGATTCTCTAAACATGATTATATGGTCTGTATTTCAGCTTGCCAATTTTATAGAAAATGTGGCAAAAAAAAAAACTTCCTTTTTGAAACTCCTGCAGAAAGCCTATAAGAAGGATTATATATCAAATACCACCCCCTGCATTACAAATAAAAAGGCTCAGAAGAGCAAAATATACTTAATGCCCAATTTCAAAAAAGATACAAATTGCAATAAAATTGGAGGGTGTTACTGAGTTATTTCTAATTATAGAACCTTTGAGGTTGGAAGGGACCTTCAGATGATTCTAGTCCAGTCCCTCTAATCTCAAGTGTAACATAGACACTTTTTTCCTCTGAACTGTGACTTCTCTGAGAAGGCTTCGTTGTGAACAAATGAACACCTAGCCTTTCCCTTGCCTGAATGTAAAGCGCAGGGCAATGATGTGGCCAGAAGGAGTGGTTAAAGGTGATTGCATTTCCCTCCTCCCAGACCTAAAACATGTCTGACTTTTAAATAACATACATACTCTTGATCTTTTGCTTCTTCATTTTTTACACGCTGGCTAAGCAGGGGACTGCTTAAACAGTGAGCAGAGACAGTTGTGTTTGCTTTTGTGTCTGAAACAGACACAGGAAAGACAGACTTGGAGAAGAAGAAGGCAGAAGATGCCGTGAATCTAGTGAACAGGCTACACAGGCTCATCCAGAGTTGGGGAAAGAAAAAAATATGCTACTTCTACCTATAATACCTATAGTGGTATTAGATTATGTGAATCATAATTTTGTTTTGAGTTTACAAAACCAAAATGAACTGCAGTGCCCAAACTATTCTTACACAAGAAGCCTGGTTTCGTCTGTATCATGATAGAACCTAATTCTAGGATCAGTGACAAAGCAGTCACTTTGCTGTAAAGTGTGGCCCAGCCCTTCTTAGATAAAGTACAGAGCTGAATCTTGTTGGTTGAAGATGAAGTATTGCCAGTTCTTTTCTACATCCAGGGTATGGATCCTAACTTTCAGGATAAAGTTTCTTCTCTTTCTTCTCTGGAAGAAATTTCTGTGATTGAGAACTGTTCTTACTGGATGAATGCCAGGAAAGTAAATGAGATCTAAAAAATACAGCATGGTAGAGCACTTCTGAGCTCCCAAACATCAAATATGACGTACAATTCATATAATATCTGTCTGCTGTAATAAATTCTAATTAGGTACTTTATCTTTTTTCACTATTGGATTTCATGAAATTCTGTGTTGTATCAGGGTTTGGAAAATTCAGATATCCTGTGCCAAATTTCTTCTGGATGAGCCCACTCTATTAAATTAGAAACTTTTCATAAGAACATATTAAAAATTCTCTTTTGCTAATATATTTTTAAAGTCTTGCTGCATCAGTATCTTTCATATCTAATACTAAAGAGAGCTGATGAAAAACTGCTAATTCATCTGCCAACTGAAGTCAGCTTGGCAATTTGATCAGTAAAATGAACATTAATACAGTGTGATGAAATATTACCAGTATAATAAAGGATTTCCTGTCAGGAATGCATGCTACTCTTAGTCTCTTGCAGTGTTACAGCAGAAACACAGCTGGAGTAATGTTTTCACACTCCGATTCCTGTGCCTGTGACGGAATTCTAGGTATTAATGCAAAGCCAAGTTATGACATTATTCATATGATGTGCAGTATCGTCATACTGGTGAAAAGTAAAGGTGACACTATGGCAGAATTTGGCAGTTTGTTACAGACATTTTCAGTCTTCACTCTCCATTTTTAGACTCTCAGTTGGAGATAGAAAGGATATTAGCTAGAATAATTTCTCATTTGGTATTTTTCCTGGATATCCAAATAAATATGTTGTAAAATAACATATAAAATAAAAACCTGTTGCATCGTGGCTACTCTTATGCCATCTGCAGAAGATGTGGAACAGAATTTAACATTCACACTTCAAAGATGTCAGGAGTTTAGGGAGAATCTGCATTTCACTTTGTCCTATGGAGCAAGTGGCTCAGTGTTTGGAGTCTTATGCAAGAAGGGCAGAGGAGGAGCAATGTGTATGCAATCATGCTGCAGTTATTTATTTACTTATATATTTCAAATACACCAAATCTGTACTCTATAAGATGGATACTACTTAAAACTTAAATCCTATTTTTTTGTATAAACCTAAAAAGCATAAAAACTTTCAAGTTTTTCTCCTGAGAGAGATCTGAACAGCCAAAAATTCTTGTGGTTGGTGTTATTAATATAAAAGCTGTGGATTCCTTATCCACAGGCTTTGTATAACAAATACAGATACATGCCTTTTAAAGATTTCTTATTAATTGATTAGATATTAGCTACAGGGCATTTTCTTTCTCTGCTTCCTTTCAGAGAAAAACCAAAGCAAGGTTTTCACAGCTTGAGAATCATTCTCTCACATTTACTGCTGGGAAAAAGCAGCTAATATCCTTCTGGCTTTCCTTCTGAGAACATATTTCTTTTCTGTGGCTCACAGAATTAAAAAACTTATTTGATTAAGTTCAAGCTGGGCAATAGTGCATTCCTCCATCTTTCTTTTACATGAGCTATCAGTTGGTAAAATTTTCCCTTTCTTTCCTGTTTTCAAGTTTAGTCCTCCACAGCTTGCTTTCATCTTTCTTTTGGGAAAGTTAGTACTTTTATGACTTGCTAAATTGAAGCTACTGGAAACTGCAGCTCTTTATACAGCAGTTACAGTATGAGCACTAGTAGAACGTGCTCTCCTGTCTTATTCTGCTGAGGTGCCTCAACTGAGACCACGCGAGCGTTACTTCAGCTCAGCATGCCAGGGGCCATTCAATGGGAGAGGACATGCTTCTGTACTTGGCTGTCTCTATCATATGCACTCAGAAAGCAATGATCAAACAGTTTTACATTACGCTTTAGCAGATTTAATCATATTTCTGTGGAAATTGCAGTTCCCTTCAAATTCTAGTATTACATCTTTATAGTCTACCTACGTAACTGAAAAATATTTCATGTCAAATATCTCAAAATCAGGTCTTTCTTAGAATAAAGTCCATTCTGTGGCACTCAGTGCTTGCACATTTGCAGTGAATGCCTGCTTTAAGCCTTCTCCAGTGAGGCTTTTATCTGCACCATTATCAGTGTTGTATATTTTCATTTTATTTCTGGCACCAGCTGCTATTCAGTAAGCTCTAGGAGCTAAGGAGTCTGACTGAGGGCTATCTCTTTCAGGGTCTATAAACTGCTCAGCAGTAGGTAACATAAGCTTCACTAGGATGTAACAACCATTCCCAAATGAACTCTTGAGACAACTTTCCAAGAAAAGTGACTACTAGCAGTGCAGTAATGTACGGTATAGTTCACAGTCCTGTGGATGTCCTTGTGTTCTTGCCCATAGGGTTTTAAAAACAAATATTAACATCGCTTAGGGTTTTAACAATAAATATTACCATCCCTGTTTTGGTATTACCACTGCATTTCACACAAATGCTGGGATCTTCGGGTAGAAATAGTCTCTAGTCAAAAGTCTTTCTATACTTCTGTGAGAATCACCAACTGCAAGGGCAAGAGGTCAGTGTTGTTTAAAAAGAAATACACTTTTGCTAAAGGTGTGACAAACATGATAAGTAGCTGAATGCTAATTTAGGCTATCATCTTTAATTAGGGCATCAAGCCTGGAATGAACAGTCTTCACTCTGGAAATAAGCACTCATGATCAAAGAAGAGCTACCTTATTTAAATAATTTAAATGGAGATCAATTTTAATCAAAGTTGGTATTGAGTATTGCATATGAAAATGACTACTTTTTTCTTTAAATTTTGATGTTACCATGTAAATGAGCAATTGCCTTGTTCAGAAATATGTAACATCTGGCTGGCAATATTTCTTCAGGGTTGAAAATGTGAATGAGTACCCACTTAAAGCTGGCTGAATGACTAACATCCTCCATGCAGCTGAAAAGTCAGGAATCAGCCTTTCTGCTTGGCCAGGTATGTATTCTTTTGACTTTTAAATATCTTCCAATTCCAGACATATTTGATGTTATTTTGGCATATTGAGTACAACTGATTATATCTTCAGAGAAACTAGAGAGGAAGAACTTGGTCAGATTGTGCATTTCAGAAAACATAAATATTCATTAAGATAAAATATAATAATTTTGTGTAATATTTTCAATTTCGGAAAGGAAAAAAATATTCTAATCCCGGATCTGTTAAAATGGAAATCCAAAACAATGCATACACACATGTACATGAACGATTCCAGGGCTGCTCATTGCTGTACATAAATATACACATTCAGAAATAAGATTTAGATTAAACAAACAAACAAACAAACAAATGCACAACTCTACTAGGTAAACAGTAAAACTATGAAGACAGATGCAGAAACACATAGAGCATTTTTATTGGATATTAGTAGTTCAAAATCAGGAAGAGTTTTCTAGTCTATAGACTCACGCCAAGTCATTCACATAGGATTAAATTTGCATTTGGTCAGGGTGTCTTTCCCTTCTCTTTTTGCATCATTGGATCTTAATCCATAAATTGGGCTTCTTGCTGTGTCAATTAAAATAAAAGTAACCTGAGCTTAAGTGTTTGGATGAATGTAGACCATAGTATTGTTGCCAGGTAGGACTCAGCTCCAATGTTTTTTATAACCTTGATGTTATTATTAGTCTGCTTTCTGATAATATAATATCCTATATATTTGTCTGATACTTTTTGAAATACACTGAAGTCTGTTTTCTGTTTAGTAAGAGGTGTGAATATTCACATATGAACATAAATTCACCTCAACAACAGTATTTACTCCAGAGGAAGAATTAAAATATTACAGCTAACAAAGTCATAGCCAAAGGTGTAACTTTATGAATCTTTGCACATTTCAGATTTATTTTCAGGTTTTGTTAATTTCAAAGCTTGAGGGTTTCTTTGGGAATATGGATTTTTTCATTGTCCACTGTAGCCATTTAATCATAAGGATATCTGCATAAAACATGATTTAAAAATGAGCAGGGTTATTGGTAACTTTTCAGCTAGTTATTGCCGATCCCAAGGCACCTGGTCTGTTCCTGCTAGGAACACTGTCAACCTTTCCTCATGTCAGTCATAAAGACACTCTTGCCTTTGCTTTCCCAGGTGTTGCCAACGTGGAAAGCAAGAGACAGATTGAGAAACTTGCTTGTTCCTAATAAGTCTTAAAAGATGTAGATTTGAAATCCAGCAGATCGAGGAAGGTGGTTGTCCCCCTATACACAGCCCTGGTAAGGCCACATCTGGGGACTGTGTCCAGTTCTGGGCTCCCCAGTACAAGAGGGATATGGAGCTGCTGGAGAGAGTCCAGCGCAGGGCTACCAGGATGATCAGAGGCCTGGAACATCTGCCCTGTGAGCAAAGGCTGAGGGAGCTGGGCCTGTTCAGCCTGGAGAAGAGGAGGCTGAGGGGGGACATGATCAGTGTCTATAAATACCTCAAGGGAGGCAGTGAGGAGGAGGGGGCAGCCTCTTTTCAGTGGTGGCCAGCGACAGGACTAGAGGAAATGGCCACAAACTGAAGCATCGGAAGTTCCACAGGAACTTAAGGAAACACTTTGTGACAGTGAGGGTGACAGAGCCCTGGCACAGGCTGCCCAGGGAGGTTGTGGAGTCTCCTTCTCTGGAGATCTTTAAAACCCGCTTGGACGTGGCCCTGTGCCCCGTGCTCTAGGTGACCCTGTGTGTGCAGGAGGGTTGGACTAGATGACCTCTGAGGTCCCTTCCAACCTTAAGCATTCTATGATTCTATGAAATGCAGAGGCATAAATACTGATTTACTAGGAATGGAGCCTGAGAAATTGTGTGGAAATACCTTCAAATTCCTGAAGTTTCCTAAGTTTCATAGCAGGAAACATAAACTTTTTATTTTAGAACAAATTCGCTCTCCAGAAACAGAGCTAGTACAACTGTTTGCTATACATAATTTATATTGACAAAACTTCAGAATAGTTATCATGTCAAGTTTACATATTGTGACCATAACATTGCTGTTATTGTATAAAGAATAATCGTGTTTGCAGTGCCTTAACTCTGTAAGTTCATGTTTTTCTACGGACAGCGTTTTAACCAATCCTCCTTTCCAAAGTAATTGATTAGAAAACCTACAAAAAACCAGAACTGAGTTGTAATAATCATATACTCAGAGGCCATCCAACAAAATAAATCAATCCTGCTTACTACATAACTGCGTATTCAGAAGCAGGCACTAAAACTGGGCTCCATATATTGGTGCTGAGAATTAAGCATTGTCATTGTGCCAGTAACAGTGGATAGCAGAATTAATTAACTTGGCTTGAGTTTAATACTCAGAAATTATATTTTCATGTTAATCTAAAATATTGCTCTTACTGAGCAAAGATATAACTGTCTATGAACAACAATTGCAGAGTATTGTCTCAGCTACATAGCAAAACTTTCACAGAACTGCTAACATTTCAATTAATAAAATCAATCAAAAAAAAAGAAAAAAATGGAAAGAGAAGAAACGAAGAAACTTCTCTTTCAAATGAGGACCCAACTAATCAAGGACCTGCCAAAACTGCACATTTTTCAAACGTAGTGAAAAATGCCCTCATAAAATGAATCTGGCAAGACAATGAAAGACAAATATGAGTCCAAGGTTAAAGTAAAGCATGCCTTTTCTTATTTGATCTAGGCAGTGTGGGCTTTCTCAGGACTCAGCAGAGGTATCCCATCTAATTTTCACCAGGGGGGCTTCAGTCAAGATTGGAAATAGGGACTACAGCACAAAAAGGAGTCATCCATTTGCTTTCTCACCCCCTACCTTCTGCAAGTGATTGAGACTTAATAAGGACATTCTCTGCTACTTGTGATAGTTATAAGCTCTCACACGCATTCTCAGTGTATTTATATGCACAGTAGGAAGGTTCACACATCTGACAGGGTACAAAGAATCAATTTACAGCAGAAGGAAACATCAGATATTGGCACTTAAACACCACAGCAGTAGATACCTCAGAAATGCCTCAGATAAATTAGAAAGACCTAATGCTTTAAAAAAAGAGGAGAGGAAGAGTGCAGTGCAGCTCTAGTGTGCTTTTGATTTTGACTGGCACTTGAGTAAAGGTTATGCATATATAAGAGGGAGATTAAAAAAATGCTTTACATATTTATATGGCTCCTTTGCTCTAGTATCTGTGCATTTAAAAACAGCCAAAAGAACCAGCCAGGAAGTTTTCCTGACAAAATGTAAGATTCTTGTAAAAATGTCAATGTCAGATTTTTTTATTCAGAGTTTTGAAAATCTGTGAATTCATGTCTGTATTTTTCTCCCTTAGTTTCTACTCTGGGTAACAGAAAAAATTCTACCTTTTCTCTTTTTTTTTTTCATATTCATAACCTTTTTCATTCTGTATATTTTTAACTCTTCCTAAATATTTTGAAATAAAGGAATAAATCATATCATGGAATAAAAATTCCAGTGAAGCCTTGAATTACTTATGAAAAAGCTTTGTGAATGCATTCCAAGCCTAGGTATATGTAATGTAGTATTCAGTCGTAGTACAGACCAAAAATCAAGTCAGGTGGTTAGTGACTTGAAATTAATGGCCATTATTAGGTCAAATTCATCCTGACATAAAGGGGCCAGCATGGTTCTCTTTAAAGGTGACAGTAATTTTTTGCTCTGACTCTAAAACTGAATTGAACCATCTTTCTTCCAAAGCTTGCTGAAAAATTGATTGTTTATAAAAAGAAAATGATCTATTTAGTGTACTTTTTCTAAAGCCTGGAAATGTACTTTCTTCCTTCTATGAACAATTCGGTAATATAATATATAGAGCTGCACTGGGGAACACACAGCAAAAGTTTATACAGCAGGCAGGCTTTTATGTGATCCCACTAAAAGCATGGAATATGGCTCACCAAATATCTCTGAAATTGCCTGGGTCTGAGTAAAATATCATTTCACTGCAGGATAAAGTGTTTCATTTAAAGTGCAAGTGCAGGCTCTAGGGTAATATTGACAAAGTGAAGTTAAATTATGAACTAATACATCTCTCCAGAGGGCTGGAAGGATATGAGGCTAATCCTGACAACAGTGCCTGTTTCCCCTTGTGTTAGAAATACTGCATATCATAGAATTCATTATTCTTTATATAACAACTACTGTATATCAATTTTATAAAACAACAATCCAAAGATTAAGAATAAATCTTAATAAATAAAGATTAAGAATAAAATGCTGGAAATAACATCACAAGATTGAGAAACAAATTGGTCTTTTTTTGCCCTCTAGACTGTGTAAAATGGACATAACTGTTTGCTCAGACTACCCTCCCTGCCCAGCAACACTTCCTCTGCCAAATAGCTGCAGGAAGAGTTCTGCATTGACCACAGAAAGAGTATCTGCAGGACAGGCAGGCGTCTGTGCAGGCAGACTGCCCTCCGCTAGGGTTACTTTCGTCTTTCCTGACTGTGAGCTGAAACACCATCTTTGGAAGTAAGAAATATCCTGATGAGGAGTATGGTAGTTAAATGAAAATTGGAATATTTCTTTCTCTAAATATAGATTGAGCTATACTTTTTAAAGTACTTCTTTTTAAAACGTTATGGCCACGTGGTGAACCAGAGTGGGAATCTTACAAATTCTTGTTGATTTCTCTTGAGGGAAATACCTAACAGCCTGACAGAGACACAAAACCATATTTTGCATTAAGTCTTGCTGACTGTTGGCTAACTATAACTGGGGACAAGATTCAAATGGGGGATATCTCTTTGCTGGATCCAGCTTTATGAGTACAGAAACAATCGCTAATTTTTCAGATATAACTGACAATATAAAAGAGAAAATTATAGGCACTAGCTTAACAAAAGAGATATCTGAAGAAAGATGACCGAAGATGAATAAGCTAGTTAAACATATGCAATAACTACATCTGTTAAAACAAGGATGTATGTTCTTTTGGTGCCCAGATCTTATAGATAAAGATCCAAAAAGAGCATGGATCACTTGCCTTGTATGCCTGGTTACAGAAGGTTCTGATTAGTATTCCGGATGTTTAAGAGTGGTCTTGTAATTGTTCTCAGTTCAGGGACAGACGGTTAGACATAGAAATGATAGCTATTTATCTCTCACTGATTATCTTTAAAGTACTTTTTTTTTTTCATCAATCACATTTATCTATTGCTTCTTTAAAATTACATTTTAAAATGACATTCTCTTGAAAAATCTCATAAATATCAGTGCTGGAGGAATTCCACAGAAGGGTAAGAGTCTGCACGTGCAGCTCTGGTACCTCAGAAGGAATTCAGAGTCTCTCAGTGTTAGCCGGACAGCTATTAATAGCAGTTAGACTTTGATTTCTCTCCTCAGTGTATCATGAATATTAAGCCCACTCTAAGTGGGGCTGAATCTCACAGCAATCTCACCTTGTAGGCCTTCTTTCCATGTGCTGAGTTGCAGTGTATTTATGATACGGTGGATCTGTGTCCAGGCAGTTCTTGGGGAGTGGGTACCTTAAGTTGGAATCAAGTTTGAAGTTTGTCTTGAAACAAGTTGGTCGTGTGTTCACACCTTGAGGATTTAGTTTTACAGGGGTTTGTTTTGATCTCTGAAGTGTATTGAGTTGAGATAATTTTTAAACATTTTATTTAACGTGAATAAATTAAACATGTTTTTTTATGAACAACTCTGCAGCTCAGTCTCAACTTGCCTGTGCAGTGAGTGCCCTGGGAACAAGTGCCTTTCATCAGGCACCAGCGGTCTGCCTCTGATCCTCCCCATGTAGCCTGACACCTTCACTGCCTTCAGCACCGAGGTCTGTGGAGGTCTGGATGCTCCCTGAGGTGGGCATTCATAAACCAACACACAGGATCCTAGAGAAGCAGGTAGAAAAATAAAGGCTATTGTTTAATGGAGCACTGGTAAATACTGACTGGCCAAATTGTATTCAAATATGAATTTGAGCTAAGTTAAGGTTGATCAAATTTAAGAATGGCTGATTCTTTTTCTTTAAAAAAAAAGATTTTTTTTTAAAAAAAGATTTTTTTCTTTAGAAAGAATCAGTCCTGTCTTCTTGTTGTCCAGTTTTCTTTAAAAAAAATCAGAAACGTTATTCTTTGTCTTTAAAATATTTCCGTGCCCAAGCATGAATTTTTGGAGATGTTGTGTAGGTGTAGTTCAGCACTGCTCTTTTGCTGATACTCAGTTTTTCAAGTAGTGAATTTTAAGATATTGTAATCATGCAGAACCATTACATGAAATTATATATTTCATACTTGTCATTTCATCTCTTCAGCTTTCCTAGTATTCTTCTTCTCCCATGCTCCCAAGTAAAATAAAAAGACAATGTTAATTGTCCTCGGGGATATGGATGGACGAAGAAAAATAATTGCAGAGCTTCTGTAGTTCAAATAAAAGAGATCCAAAATGAGCCTGAGGGAGAAGGAGAGGAGGAGGAGGAGGATTTTTAGGAGGGATACATCTCAACAGTTACTGTATATTTGCACCATTTCAATTCCAATCCCTCATGTGTTTCAAGCTAAGGATTTAGATAAATGTCTCATTGCTTTGAATCTTTAAAACACTTCTGTTTTACCCTCAATCTCTTCCATTTGTTGACATTTATACACTTATTGATCTTTTACCAAGTGCTGCAGTTTTATAACTATATAAAATAAAAATGTCATTGTGTATGTCTGGAGAAGCAGAGCAAAGTAACTACTTCGGTAATTTACTAAGGATTTCAGGATATTAATTGCAAGCATCTGGAACAGGCAGATGTGCTAATGTAGTAGAGCATTTGGATGGTATTCATGGTCTTTTTTGGCACTAGAGTTCCTCTGTTATCTCCTTGCAATAAAACCAAGAGAACCCAGCGACACTATTAAGGGCTAACCAATGTGTTTGTGGGCAGCTATTACAGGCCCCTGGCCCTTTCTTAAGCCAAAAGCCACATAACTTATCCTCATGAAAAAAAATGCAGTTAATTTCAAAACACTGCCCTGCTGGTCATGTTTAATTGTTAGTTTTCACTAGTAATTTTGAGCCTAATTTATAAAATGAGTCAGGGATATAGCAACCCATTTACTCAAAGATAAAACTCCTTGGCATTCAGAGCTCTAAAGTTTCCTCTTTAACCTTTTTTCTAGCTTCCTGTCATATCTCCTAGCAGTGTATCCAAGCAGAAGCAAATATGAAATATCTTTTGAATTTTCTGGACAAATATTGACCATTTTATATCCCCTGAAAGTGAAATTTTACTCAGTTCTAAGCCAAGGTGTGGATGTAATTGCTTTTCTCACATTATTTCTATGTCAAAGGACATTTGATTTAAATTCACAATGAAATAAGCCAGTTGTCAGCTTGGCAAAAGTACCAAACACTGTTTTTTCTTGTATCCTAGCTATATATCCTTGACATTTCTTCTTGTTATTTCCCTGGAGGCCACAAGAGATCTGACTGTCCAGAGAGGTAGCTACCCACACATAGCTTAGGTCTCCAGTTGCTGGAATTGTGTCCTGAAGCCTTTATCTGTGTCACAGCGCTGAAGTGAACAATTCTCCAGAGTGCCCTTTTGTTCGCTCTCTTCTGCTGGCATCAGGAAGCTTATAGGAGTGGGATCTCATTGCATTAGGTAGCGCAGAGTTTGTATCACGCTTGCTCTGAAAACCAACTGGCCTCAAAATGGATAATGACAGCATTTAGCAAAATATCAAAGGCACCCCAATTTTCAGTTGCACTTTTTTTTTCTTTCATTTCTTTTTTTGTTTTTCTTCTTTTTTTTCTTTCTGTATGCCCCCAAACCATTTCTTCTTTTCTCCTCTAGCAACTGCACAATTAATCTGCCTCCTAGTCATTCCACCCTGCTCACCTTAGAAAAATAGCAAAAGGCATAGAAAGAGCAGAGAAACAAGTCAAGTGGTCCCTTTTATGAGCTGACAGCAGTGCTAGAGGAACTTGCTCTAATGAGCTCTTCAGAGAAAATAGGGAGGAGGCTGCAGGGGGGCTCTTGCTAGCAGCTCCCTAGAAGGACTATCATCATCATTATGCTTGTGAAATGAGGATGGAGTATAAGCCTTCATGACAGTATCACCCTTACAGGGCAGGTTGAAGTTACAGAAGTGTATTCTGTTCTCACAAAACATAATTCAGAAATTGTTTCATTCCTGCCAGTTGAATTACACCCTGTCAGCCTGGAGCTGATCAGAGGTAGGACCATAAAATCTTCAGCCACATCGTTTACACACTCTAATAATCTAGAAAAGCATTTTGGTCACGCCTTGGTTCTTAAGTAAATGGTGCAAATAGGAATTGAAGTTTTTTCTTAGAGAATACCTCACTGCACTCTCTTAGTTTGACTTTCTTCCTGTGCAGGAATTTTGCAGGGGATTTTAGAGTGAAATAGTGATGTAAAAGACAACTGAGAGCCGAGCTATGTTCAAGGTGAGGTGAAACTGCTGAGATCAAACCAGATTTCCTGTGTCTTTTAATTTATATATAAAAAGAGTTTATATATAAAAAGAATTTATATATAAAAAGAATAGCTATCAAATTATTATTGCTTTCTATTTTTTACACCTTGATACTGCCTGATATTGTCAGGAATTTCTGAGACAGGTGGTAGTGGGGCTGAAAAGAGAAGCAGAAGCATAGCATATCAGCATGGAAAGACAATATGATAAAGGATACTAAAAAGCAAAAGCATGAGAATTTGAGCTCTCTGTGCAGTATTAGAGGGCTGTCTGGCCTTTTCTGCCCGTCAACAATAATGGAATTGAGTTCCACACTGAAGATAATTGCCTTAAGTCATTCTTCAGCCACAGGGAAGGTAAGATTAATAAAGAGCATTTATTATAATTCTGCAACCAATTTATGTAATGGAACACATAATAAATAACCACATTTAACATAAGCATTTATCATAGCCAATTTATACATCAATTTGTTCAGTGTGTGCTAAACCAACCATTCATATGAATGTGTTGTTCTCTTTGTGTCCCCTTTTTCAGTGCTAAAGGAAAAGTTATTGTTGGTGAGGGCATTTTTCTCTGTTTTCATTTTGTTTTGTTTTATAATAAACACAGAAGTGACAGTGACACATGTAAACTTGCCAGCCACTGAAACACGGCGTGGAGTTTTTCAAGGAATCTGGATTTCTGCCTACTGTGATGGGAAGCCATCCTTTGAACAAAATCTCCATGACGATTAAAATCCTGTTGCAATTAGACCACATGCTTCCCTAACCTCCTTGGTTAGATTTGAATTGAAATAGCAACATATCACTGGAGATTGGAAAGATTATGTCCTAAAAATGTTATCTGGGATTCTCTGCTTAAAAGGAGGGTCTCACGTGAAGGGCCAGCAGAAATGAGGTCCTACTGGTTTCTGAGAGATTTGGTGAGCAAACAGCTGGATGCAGTAGAATACTAAACATAGAAAATGGATCCATTTCCAAATAACAAAAAAAGATAAAATTTAAAAGTATTTTGATTACTCTTTAAAGCAAGGAGAATGAGTATCTCAGATTTATTTTTCCTGTCTATCTGATTCAATGGAAAAAGATCCTCTTAAACATATTGTTTAGGATGAAATCTATTCCAGTAGGTACTTTTGTGATAGCATGGGCTAGAGTATTTGTTTTTCCACATCAGTGACATTTTACTGTGTACTCTGCAGAAGAACCATTCTCTTAAATTAAATGCTGCTGAAAATGAAACAATTTAAGCATGCTGAGTAACTGTCTGTATCTTTTCAATTCTATTCCAGGTTCCTTCAGTGAAGTGATGTTTTTCATTCCAGTTTGTTTTCCAATGTCAAGCAACTTCTGTCTTTCAAAACCCTGGTTGCAGTCTTAAAATATCACAGACAGACTCCATCTATCGTTTTAGCTGCACCCTGATACCAGTCTTTGCTTTCCTTGCTCTGCTGCTTCTTCCTCATCCACATGCCCCACACACTCACTAAATTGCACAACTGAATGTCAACTGGCTTTTTTGATCAGCCTTCATATACATATTGTTGCATACTTGCAATGAAGAAAACTAAATGATGTCTTCCATAAATAAAGATATTGTGAGCTATCCTATGTTGGAAGGAGCTGAGAGATTTTCCTCATGCTTTCCACTCACTTCATCTTTGCTTAGCTAATACTGATAGAACTGCCCAGAGCTGTTCTGAGGAGTTTTAAACAAAGACTACCAAAACTGTGATAAAGTCATGTCACTTTCTGTTTCATACTTTATACCAGAAATGTTCCAGTCAGCAGTCACTGCAAGGAAATAAATAGAAACGTTTACTGCCCTGTGAACAACCATAATCATCTTGTTTTCCATCCTGATTAAAAAGAGTTTTTGTTTATTATACTACTAGGAAAACTATTGTAAGAAGATGTTAAGTTCTGTTGAGATGCATATCATTATTTATTGATGGAATACATTAATGTGGAACAGAGGGAAGACAAAGTCAATATTTATGATGAGGAAAATTAAACTGATGTTCACTGAAACAAAATAATAGTTTCTTAGTCAGGAAAATAACCCCCCTCTGGGGCATGTAAGACATATATAAAACTCAACTTCCTGGAGGCCAAGATGCTATATATAAATTCAGAAGCTCCATGAAGGTTGCTTTCTCTGTTAGTATATCCAAAATATATTTGTCTCTTTGCATGTTCCTATCTTTAGATATTAAGCTAAAATCACCAGATGTAATTTTTAAGGCATTTGGAGTGATTTTGTACTTGAATTGGACCTTATATGTCATTCAGATAAATCGATTTGTTTGTAAATAGAATGATGTTTGGGCTAACATGCACAGACCTGTGCTTTATTTGCATGATTACAAAACAGCCTTTGTTGACTCTAAGTTTCAGGTTTTTGTGTTGTCTTGAGAGGTAAAACAGGAGTTTAGGAATTACTTTCTTAAAGAATTTTCTATATGGGAAAAAATGGTATAAAATACATCTTTTTTTCATGTACTTTGTATAACATTATTTTCAGTGTCTCTTTTGTGCAGCATATCAGATGAACATGAAAACTCATTAAACTGGATACCAAATACAAATAGTAATGATAATTTATTACAGTGTGCATCTCTAAGAAAGAAAGCCATCTAGGTTGTATGTGTATCTTTAGTTCTGAAACCAAATCAAATTGCTAACATTTCTTTCCTCCAAAATGCCCTTCAGGAATTGATTTTGCAAAAGGTCGTAAGTACTGAACCCAAGCAATTCACATATATTGACACAAAGCTGCTGGCAAAAGCTGATTGACAGCACCCTGGTCATTGATTATGCTATCATTTCCATTTTATAATTCCTATCTATTTGTAGTAGTAGCATTGTGTGTGGATGCCACTACATTGCTTTATGTACTGCGATGGAAAAGTTGTCTGATTTGCTTTGCTGCTGCTGGGTGTAAATGCTTGTAATGTATTCTGCAACCATGTCTCCAAAGAGACCGTAGCCTGACTAATGAATCTAAACATTGATGTCTATCTTATGCCTATCTGAGTCCTAGTTTGCACTACAGCATTGTAATGCAGCATTGTGCTGTAAACATGGTGGTTTGTACTACGGACAGG
This sequence comes from Nothoprocta perdicaria, assembly GCF_003342845.1. Classification (NCBI taxonomy): domain Eukaryota; kingdom Metazoa; phylum Chordata; class Aves; order Tinamiformes; family Tinamidae; genus Nothoprocta; species Nothoprocta perdicaria. Next base: position 362,515 of record NW_020455608.1, read on the forward strand.
AGTACAGTTAATGTCATATGCAGTAAAAGATGAAATGGAATTTTAAAAAAATAGAATCTTAAATCAAAATGCATAAAGATACTCCTTAGCTTAGTTGCAGTTGTTCTGCAGCTCCATCTCTGCATGCCATTACTTTTGAGCAGTGGCCTGTGAGAGATTGCACCTCCTTCCTTTTGTCTCTATCTCTCACCCTCTTACTCATTGCCAGAAACTTTGACCTGGAAGTAGCAAACGTGGTTCCCGGTATGTTACACAAGGAGACGCATCTACATTGGCATTATGAGCCAGAGGAACCCGCACTAGCTCACAGATAATGCCAGAGTGAGGAAAGCTTAACTCCCTCACCTTTCAAAGAAGGTGCCTGAGTATGATTACTCAGAGCATGACTGACTCACAAGTCAAGTGCATTCAAGTAAGGTGCTGAAAGCCAAGATTCAAGTTCATGAAGAATATCTACGTCATCTCGAGTGAAATGTCTTCTTAAACGCAAAGTATTACCCTGGCATTTTCAATGCAAACATATTCCTTTTGCTTCTGTGTCCCCACTGCCTATGTATTAACTCACCATGTCCAGTTTTAGGACAAGATACAAATTTTGGCTATGTATTACAGTCCATAGTACTGATTATCCATCTTCTCTCACATAATACCATAATGTTTATTCCAATAAACTTCGTTAGCTTTGTTACCTATGCCTATAGCTCTGCCAGAGATTTTAGTCTGTTTGCTGAAGCTGCTTCTCTTGCACTTGTATCTCTTAAAAGGAAAGGCTAAGTTCTTTGCTGGGCAAATAAGGCAACCCAATGGAATAAATAGTGCAACCACCTGCATTACTGCAGTCTGCAACCATTTTATTCAAACTCACTTGTGCGTGAATGTGACAAACTGATGTGCTTGATATTTAAGTATATATTCAAATGCATACTTAAGTTTGCACACTTAAGTCTTTTCTTCTGACAATTATAATGCTGTACAGTCTAGTAAAGACTGTACGACAAGGCTGCCACTTACTCTTTTCTGAATCTTGAGTGGGGGACATGCGCGGCCTAAGAAGAATATTTTAAAAGCTACCTAAAACATTCAAAGAAGATGGCAACCTTTTCAGGTTCAAAGATCGATAAGAAATATTGGAGCTTCATGAAAGATAATATTTGTTAGTCGTCAGCCCTAGGAAATGCACAGATTTGTGTGTTGTGGTCAAATGAAAAGATCATGCCTTCTTTTATGACACAGTTACAAAGATAGATTCTTCTAATTGGCAATGACAAAGTAAGATATGCATGGAATGGGTCTGAAAAGACTCAATATTCAGAACAGTCTTCTGTAAAAGAGTTTGGGGATACAATTCTTATAAGAATAATCTGTTTCTTAAAAACTAGCTGTGAAACCTCCTAAAATGATCCACACCTCTACTGTATAGAGGGAAATAGAGTGAGATCTCTTTTCCTTCAGGCTTTTGACAGACATTTTGCTGATCTTGGCCAAAATCTGTAAATTTGAAGAAAAAAAAAACCAACATAGAATAAGATCATATCCATCCCTACCTCCTATATAAAAGCATATAATCTTTTCTGCTGGTTTTGTTATATAGATTCTTAGCCTTTTACAGAGTCCATCACTGTTTGACAAAGTATTAAGTACTCCTATAAACATCAGTATTATGGAATGCATTCACATTCCTCTTAACCAAGACACCCCAGTTATTCTTTCCTAGCAGGGGTTGCAAATCACAGGGCCAAATCATCAGGGATTGTAAATCAGTATAGCTCCATTGACTTCACTGACAGATTTACACCTGCGGAAGATTTGTTTCAAGGTATGTTGTAAATAAAAGAAAAATACTTCTAATAATATGTCAAAATGTTCGACAATTTTCAAGTGAAAACCTTAAAACTCTAAGCTTTTAAAGTGAACATTTGTATTTACGCAAGAAGCTAGATTGACAGCACGCTCCGAAGGAAGGTGCCAGATCTCATTTCATGTGAGTTTTTACAGCAGTAGAGTGGAGGCTACTTTATGCTACATATGCTACATATCTGGCATAAAACTGTCACTGGAGAAAACTTGCCTTTAAACAACAAATTTATTTGATAATTAGTAAACAGATTGGAGCCAGGAAAATTGTTCAAAGCATTGGAAAAGGAAATGTAGCTAGATTTTAAGCAAAGTGTAAGTTTCCCCCTGTGTGAAATTCCCTCTTTAACACTACTCCGTTAGCTAAAACTCTACTAATCCATTACTATGCCTCCAGATAGAGAAAATCTCTTTTATTAGGGTTTGGCAGGCTAACTGGAAATGCCCCATATTTGTGTTTTGATCTATACAGATTCATCTATCACGGAAATGTCAGCGTTTATAATGTCAGCTTTGCAGCTGGGAGAGAGGGACAATCAGTCACCCAGGAGACTTTAAAACTGTATCATGAGACAGTATTTAGAATCTGTGACTTGATAACACAGCTGCAAACTTTATTAAGGAGGAGGAAGTATTTATGCTGGAGGGAGGAATTATAATAGAACCTCACAGGGATTTATATAGATATATTAAAAATTAAATTGAATTGAATTTGGTTTTATATTGAGCTTGTAAGATTCCAGACAGATTCTGAAGTGCTTAAAGAAAGCAATGAGTTACTTATTGGTATCAGAATGACTGTGCAGACACACATTATACACAGAAAAAATAAGATAATTTTGGACAGTTTGGGTTCAAAGCTCCAACTGCCCCAAAACAACAGCGGATATGTCTATATGCAGTATATAGATACTGAAATCTCTATTTAAACAAACAAAGTGGGTAACCTTGTGGCTATATGTGCAAATGGCTAGCTTGCAAGTGCAGCAGGTGATATTTGTCTACAACTGGACAGACATATTATATGTAAGCAATCAAATGACTAGATGAGAGGGACCAAGTGAAACCAAATATTTTTCTTTTAGACTCTGTTAAAAGGTAAATCATTTTGTTGAGTAACAAATTTTCCATAGGCTTAACTACTTTTCCTTAAAAAAAAAAAAAAAAAAAAACAAAAACAAGAAACCACTATCTTAACTATCTTTAGAGTTAATATGGCAATGAAGAAGTGTTCAAGTTTTTAATTACAAATTCATATTATTCCTTGGAATAGTAAGTCTTTTTATGAACAGCTCTGCCAGTCGATTCTGTAGTCCATGGAGATACTGTAAACAGCTATACCACGTAAGGTTGGTATTCCTTAGGGTCTGCTGCAAGCTACACGCAATAGGTCCACAAAACCAAAGCAAAATCCATCCTGCCACATCCCATCCTTACTAGATGTATGGGTTTTAACCTTGATAGTGCATGCAGTTGGATGGTGGCTATAGTATCGACTTTTTCACCACTCACTCTCTACCTTCTTAGCCTATTTCAGTCCATATAACTGTACACACACTAATTGTAGATTTTTAAGCTATTTGTTGACTTTATAATCATTTGGATTGATTTTACTTTATTTTTCCCATATAAAGGTATATGACTACAGACAATTGATGGCAATAAATCAGGCATACAGCCCTCTTTTCAGTGAACTGTCTTCATATATGTTTATATATATATACATATATATGTATATATTCCTTTTTTGTATAAGGGGAAGATTTCTAAGGACTGTTTTCATTGCAGAAATATGGCCTTGCTGTTAAGCATATTTTACATAAATTCCAGGTCCATCAGGAAAAAAAAAAAAAAAGACAAAATAAAATACAGAAATAGGTCAGTGTTCCCATATTCGTATTCTGTGTTTTAATAGAAATTCTGAGAACTTCATATTTGTAAAAAGTTTGTGAGGAGAAAGCAAGAAAATATTGAATTGTGCTGTAGCAAGTTTTCATTTGTGTTAGAGGTAGCCAACAGAGACAGAGAGCAGAATGGTCCTGCAGGGTGTGGAAGGAAAAGTAATAAAAACGAATGGATTTGAAACAATATGACTTATGGTAAGTGAAACAGAAATGTCAGAGAGCACATAAAAGATATGTCATTTTAGAAGACGTAATCTCCAACATGGCACCATCAACTAACATCCTGTCTTTCCATATGTGCAAATGAATGTACAGTTTTTATATTTTACCTTGCTTTTGATGTTATTTACTGCTTTTTGATTTGGCTTGGCTTTACCAAGCCAAATTACTTCCAAGAATGCTGTCTCGTTGCATTCACTTGAGGTTTTGAATTTACCAAAATATTACCTCCCATAAAGAGGGTCAGTGTGAACCTAAACTTCAGCAAACCATCATATATTAAATTCTAGTTGACTGAATCAAATAGTCAGTAAAGGTAATAGATTGTAGCAGTCTTCTCTAGCATTTCCAGAATAGTTTAATTTAGAAAATACAGGAGACACAGAGAAGGAGTTTTGATGTGTGACATACTGTTTTTTCTGTGTCACCTAACATTAATATATTAGAAATATATTTTTCTTCTAGGTGATTTTCATCACAGAACAATAATTTGTTAAATCTAAACTTTTCACAGACAGTAAGATTCTATGATTCTATGAATATCTGACAAAAAAATAGAAGTCTGAAAATTCTCGGGTGTCAAAGATGCAATTTCTAGTCAAAACTGGAGATACAGAGAGACACTTCTGAACTGTCAGTGGCATCGTGATTAGAGTCATTGCCTGTGGGGACTAAAGTTCAACACTCCCTTCAGGGGGCTTAATTTTAATGCCCTATTTTCTTGGCAAGTGCTGTAAGGAAAGAGCTTTCAGCTGCTTTGGGGTCAGTTCATTCTCATTTCATTGTAGAACAGGAGAAAATGAATCCCCTCAGCTATGAGAGATTAGAAGAGGGGAGGAACAATTGGGCTGTGAGAAACATCTGAAACACAGAAAACTATTTCCTTTCTATCTTTACAGTAGCAAAATTAATATTTTGTGGCTTATTTGTAGTGTCAAATGGTCCTAGTGAAATGACAAGGCCTGCTAAGGTATCTGTAACAGCCAAATATATTTGTAGATATTTATCATGGAGGAGAAGGATCAGAACCATAAATCTAGCAAGTATGCAGTCAGGAAAGCAAATAAAGTATATCTTCTCTCTGTGACTATATATCTTCCCTTTTCAAATGAAAAAATTAAAATATTTTTTGTTTATTTATATTCCCAAATGGTGAGAGAAAATAAAAAAGGTGCACGGCAGCAGGTAATATGGAAATGAGTCCTTAGACAGGGGGATTGTTTGTACATGTAAATAATACAGAACCTAAATGACCCTGCAAATCTGGTGCCTCACTAAGAAAGCTATAGATTCTTCATAAGCAAAAGAATCATCAGTAGCATTTGTAAAACTTAATGAATATTTTGAATTTCTGGTAGAGAATCTGACATTTCGAAGTTAGCTTTGATGTTTACGAATAAGATCCAAAAGTGCATACTCTGCCAGAATGGAAGACCACTAATGTTATAGTACTGGGTTTTTGAAATGTTTTAAATCTCAGGTAGTCAATCCTTGATTTGTAGGCTAAGTCAGCGCTGCTTCCATAAGAAAGGGCCTTCCCAGGGCTGAGATCAGAGGCTGACAAACATCTCCTCTTCATGACCAAGAGTATGGGTGATAAGTGTATTAGTGCTGTGGCAGACGGGAGATAAAGCACTCAGGGCTCTGTTAAGTGGATCTCCTTCATGTGTGACAGGAGGAGATAATGCTGATGGATGAGAGACTTTTTAAAGTGTTGATTGTGTTTTGATGTAATTCTTTTCGATATTAATAAGGAGAATATATCAGCTGTACCAGAGGATGTGAATTTTTCTCTGGCACCGGACTAAATCAAGGGCTAACCAGCCCGTGTTTCTGCAATAGCAGTGCAAGTAAAACCCTGCCTTTTCCCAATCCTCTATGTAACACTTTGTTGTCGTTCTGTTGGTCAGGACTGTGGAAGGAGACCTGTGAGATTGTTAATATGTTAACTGTGCTTCATGGCTTTACTCTTGCTCTGATGGAACTTTCCCAGAAGAACTGATGTTATACCAGTTGCATTGCATGAAGTCTTTGGTGTCTGTCTGGACCATGGAACAGTTTATTCTTGTGCCTCAAGACCAAGTGCAGGAGAGCTGCTGGGGTTAGGGCTATGAGACATAGACTGACTTCTGCCCAACATGCTGTGTTATAAAGAGAGCATGGCACAAACTGAGAGGAATCCAGAGAGCATTGCAAACCTTCTGGATGTTTCCTGAGACATAGATATTTGCAGGCTTTTCTCCCAGGCCTTGATAAAATGTTAGATTACACAAAGATATAAATACGACTTAGCAACCACGTGGTATGAATTCCTTTAAGAAATCAGAATAACATTATATTGAGAGACTTGAAATATGTGTATTTAGATAAGTGTGAATTGCTTCATACATCACTAGTGATTGACTTCAAGATTTATTTCATCAGATAACGAAAGTCTGCAGTCACTTAGAAATTTTGCAATAGATAGTACAGCTGGGAATTCAGCTTTGGTAAATGGTGAATGCTGTTGTCAGTGAGAAACTGGATGGCTTTGAAGAAATTTACAGTGCTAGTCCACTCTTAGAAATACTATACAAATCTCAGCCTTTCGAGATGTGTATTTAAATTCATCTCTAAAATACTTGAGGATTGCTACAGATAATTTCATTCCTAGATTCTGTGTGATACAGGCAAGATTTAGCTGAAGCTTTACTTCTATGAAATCATTCTTAAATGCTTTGTATAAATTATTTACAGCTAATTCATATTTAATTGTTTAGTAATGAATAACAACTGCTTCTATTTATAAATGATAAAATATGCTGTATGATCATAAGTCAGGAGTTAATTGAAAGAAACACTAATTATATTACTCAAAAAATATATCAGGAAAATTGCATGCTATTGGGAGTACTTGTTGCTATAGTTATATTCACTATTTTTCAAAACAAGAATTTCTGTATGATGAGTGAGACAAAGTGATGAACGCTCAGCATTTTCTGTGGTTAGATAATAATTAAAGCTTTAGGCCACTTAATTAACTTCCTTGCCAAGTTGAAATTAAAATTCAAATTAGGCCAAGATGCACAAACATTAACAAATTAAAAATATATGTGGAAGATACATGACTTATTTTGGTTGGTGGGGAGAGGAAATAATGAAAATCTTACTGATTTCTGCTGGGTTGGATCGAATCAAGTGATATTTGAAAGATTTTACTTCATATACTGGAAAAGAAAGTACAATTTATGAAGCCAATACCATAATTCAAGAAGGGGAAAAAAAAAAAAAAGGGAAAAACCTTCCCAAATATGTCAAAAGGTATTTTTTATGTTTCAGGGAAGAGTGAGCAAGAGGCTTACTGGTAGCTGAGATATGCAGTGCAACTGATGTGGCTATTTGCTGTCTCTGCAGTGCCATGACAATAAATTCTTCCAGCCTCGCAGGGGAATATCACGTAAGTGTCCAGATTACTCCACAGTTAGTGTAGCTGCCCGTGATTTTCAAAGCAGTAGCACTACAGTCATATTCGTTCATGCCGGAAGCATCTGTGCTTCAGGCTGTGAAAGGGAATGACAAATACCTGTATCAGCAGCTCAACAACTGCCTCTGCTGCTGGAATTCCAGCATAAAAGGGCTTCTGGAGGCCACACTACCACTCAGTTTGCAAGTAAAGTAAAATCAGCCGCTGTTGAGAATTACTATTTTTCACACATACTAAAAATGTCAGATAGATAGTATAATGTTGATTTATGAAAGTTAGCAAAATATTAACAGCTGACTACTCTTGATTTATGAGATCTCATCTTTTTGCTTGAAACATATCACATACATTTGCAGCTATGCATTTCTTGGCACTGTATTCTTTTCATCTTTTTGTAATGCCTCTGAAGTGCTCATCATCTTTTGTTTATTCCAAAGCTCTTCTTCTAGTGGTTTCTTCTTTGTATCTTATTTATTGCTCTTCCAGCCACTGTTGCAAAACAATTATTTTTCTAGTTATTCATGCTAATACAGAGAAGGACACAGCAATACAGCATGGCCAAATTTACATTCAGTTAAATGATTCAAGAATCGGCCATATATAGTAGTCATTTTTAAGCATGTTGACAGAGGACTTCCTTGTTGCTGACGCAGGCAAGAAACACAAGAGCTTGAATATGGCAGATGGATGTATCAATTGTAAAACATTTTCCTTTTCCTGCTGAGGTCTATCATATGCATAAAACTCCTGGCCTGCCTTACATTCTGTATGCTGATAAACGAAAAGAACTTGAGCGTGAAAGGTATTTACTTTTTTAGCCTTTACGGGGAAAGCTGAAAGTAGAATCACTGGACTGGAAAAAAACTTAAAAGGTAAAATGCTGCAATCAAGATGCAGAAGGTCATGCTCTTCTCTCTTTCTTCAATGGTAACGTTATTACTGCCTTATTACAGGCCCTGAAGGTACAGACTCTTACATACAGAAAAATCCAAGTGTGAGTAATGCAACAAGAAACATGTCACTTATTCTGGATAGAGGAGATGCAAGTTTTCTGGAGAGAAACAGAGCTTCCCACATGTATTTAAACATGACTGGCCTTGCTGTGTTGGTGCCAGGCAACATAGTTCAGATCCATCAAATTAAAAGGGGGTACACTGTCCCCAGAAGTGGGCTAGGCCGAGTTCAGAGAGCAAACACAGATTTTTTTCCATCCAAGACTGTCTGAAAGCACAGGAGCTGCTGCTGAGCTTCTGTAAGTCCTGGACTGACCCGTGCATTTGAGCACGCTTAGGTTCCAGCTTAGACTGGAACACTATTTTGCCCACTAATTCCCTACCCTAAACAACAAGCATATTTCTAATGAGAAATCCCAAAGAAACCTGTCATTTTGGGGCATGTTTTCCATGTTTACAATAATTCTCAGCTGAGGGAAGTATTTTAAAATATCCTGAAATTTTAATTTCATTTGGTATTTTCGCTATTCATAAAATGACAAGTCAGTGGAGAATTCAGTCTGGCATTTTAATGCGGCAGCAAAATTTTTTTTTCCATTATCAAATTTTGCTTTATAAATTTAACAATAACGAAGTCACCAAATAAAGTGATTCATGTAGAGCAACATATGGAGAAGAGGAGTTTTATATAATTTATTAGAGGATGTGAATATAGGAACTACAACAGGACTAGAAAGTACAGAGAAACAAGCAGCCTTTCTGTTTGACATTAGAAGTTATTCACTTCCTGCAGTTCTTTGACGCTGCTATAAGTGGAACGTTGATCTAGAAATTCATTTTGAAGGCAGAAATGTATCTTGCTTAAGGTTTATATAAAATAGGTCATTCCTGTTCATTTCTGGATAAAGTTATTGTCTTCAGGAATGCGAATGAGAGACTTGAAGGCTTAAAAGGGATCTTTAGAGATCATCTAGTCCATTCCTCAGACAGACGCTTCTTGATTCTGCTTTTAAATCTCCCTAGGCAGTCTGTTCCAGTGCTTCACTATCCTTATTGCTAAGTGTTTCATAATGTCAAATAGGAATCTGTCTCTGGTTGCAATTTAAACTCGTTACTACTTATCCTAAACAGCATGGACATGGAAAAACAGAACAAATGATTCTGTCTTTGTAATGTCCTTTTATGAATCTGAAGACTATTACATCCACCTTCCTAGTAGTCTTCCCTTCTACTAAACAGGCCTAATTCATTCAATCCTTCATAGTCCAGTTTTCTAGCCAAGGCTTTGCATTTGCTGCAGAGCACAGGCATCACTTCCCAGCTCTGCTTTTTGTTCATACATCCCAGCATGGAACTTGCCTCTCTTGCAGAAGAAGGACACTGGAATAGCGTCTGGTTTACGATTCACTGTATCATCAGATTCTTTGCTTTGAAGCAGCTACCTAAAGTGTTACATATTCTGTATTTGTGCAATTAATTATTGCTGCCTAATTTCCTTTTTCCCTGTGGAAGGAAATTCTGCTTTTCTGTTTGTTTGTTTGTTTGTTTGTTTGTTTTCTGTTCTCATTGTTCTCACGACATTTTGAATTCTAGCCTATCCTCCAACAAGCAATCAGTCCCTCTAGTGAGGTATGGTCTGTAAGTAAAATAAGCATATTTCCAATTTCATTGTCCTGGACATGAATGATAATTTTGGATAGGAAAAAAACTTTAGACATTTTCACTTAATATGTATGTCATTTTGACAATAAGCCTCAAATGAATCTTATTGCCATTTCTCAACCAGCCTTTGATTCATCCTGTAGTACTTCCCTTTAGCACATTTCCCAGTTTGCTCCGGAAAATATTATATGTGAATATAAACGTCTTGTTGATAAAGATGTATGCATGTAGGAAGTGATGTAAACACATACATCTAGTGCCATTATGCTACCTGAAAGCATTCAGAGAGGACTGGCGGACAGAGTCGATGGAGATTGGCACCACTTTGTAGCAGTATTTGAGTGTGGGTAAAACATCCAAGAGCACCTCGAATGGCAGTGCTTCCATTTAGTGCAAAATGGGCACTGCTTTTGTTTGTTTCTACACAGCGTGTCAGGCTGATGTGGAGAAAATTAGGTCAGTTTCACATCATTTCCCTGCTCTGTTGCATTCCTTCCCAAACAGATGTCTGGAGGATTAAGAATCCTAATTTTTATCTGCAATAGGCAGTAAACCATTTGCTTCTAATTTATTTTATGTAATTATTGTAGAAGGCCAAGTTGAGCATGATTAGAGCAAGTCTAAGTCTCTGGGGGCAGGAGGTGATTGCTCATTGCTGAAGAGCACCTGAACATGCTTGGGAGGCAGAGGGGCTCCCAGAGGGTAAGGTGATGCCAGCAGGCTGTGAAAGAGATATTCAGTAGGTGGTGAGCATGAGCAACACGGTCTGGAGAAATGTGCAGCCAAGGCTCAGGGTAAGTGCCAGCAATTTTTGTTGAATCATGTGTAATTTGTTTGAGAGATCTGAAGGCATGCAAAGTTTAAAAAGGAGTAAATGAAGGCTGTAGTGTGCAGTTTCCCGTGCTAGGTTGTTTTGGTGCTAGAATAAGGAAAGGTGGCTGAAGCATTGGCAGATATTTTTAAAGGGTTCTGGGAGAGATCAAAGGAACTGCAGACCAATTAACCTGGAATCCATATCAGATGGAGTATAAAGCTAATAGATTTGGAGGCGAAATACAGAGGAAAGCATTGGCATAGGCTGGAAAAAGGAAATTCTATCGTGTAAACCTACTGGAAGATTTTGGTTGGTTGGCTGGTGGGTTTGTCAGTCTTTTGTGGCTCCATAATGTGAAGAGGGGATATCTGGTTAGTGCAATCAACATGTATTTTTGAAAGATTTTTCTAAATTCGTTTACCAAAAGCTTTTAAGGTCTGTTAAAAATCTTGGGATAAAGACAAGTTCTTTGAATTTATGAAAGACTGAAAGGTATAAACAAATGTAACCAGAGGATCTCCATGTTTCTGTGCTATCCTATTTATAGCTCAGTGACCTACCAAAGGCAGTTAACAACAAGTTGTCAGTCTGCTAACGATACTTTGTTAACTGGGATAATAAAGAGGAGATTCCACTTAGAAGAACTGCATATAGGCTTCACAGGACACAATCATTGGCAGTAAAATAGATAAAATTCAGCACAGGTAAATGTAAAGTGATCTATGAGGCTAAAAGCAATCTGAATTTCATATATATAATTACGCGAGCAGATCATTACCACTCCAGTGAGACCTTGATCTCTTCCAAGAACTATTATAAAGTCAACTTAATGCTGAGTAGCGGCTAGAAAGCAAAAGTAATGTCAGAAATGACTAGGAAAAAAAAATAGAGATTAGAGCAGAACATACATTACCGTGTAAGTCTGTGTTTCACTCTATCAGTTATGCTGTGTGCCCTTAATGTGTGGTAGAACCAGAAAAAAATCAGAAAAGGTTATCAAGAGTGATCAAAGGTTTGGAAAAATGTCTTTATAAAGAATAACTATGCATGCCAGGACTGTCATCTTGGAAACAGAGGACAGAGAAAGAATAGGATGTAGATCAGCTAATCTACACGGCCTCTTCCAGCATAACATAAGACCTTAAAAAAAGTTTTTTTACAGTTTACAGACAGCAAAATACAGAAGGTATTTACAATTTACAGAAGGCAAAACAAAGGACTTAGCTCTTCACACCTGGGCTTAAACTGTGAAATTCTTTTGTTACAGGAAGCCACAAATGCTGCAAGCTTACAAGAGTTCAAGATCATAATAGAAAAAAATCCACTGAGAGTTGCTAAATGTATAGTAGCTATTTCTGGATCTTCCAGAGTGGCTGGAGCTTGGGAGTGTACAAAGAGAAAATATAACCATATGCTTCCTCTATCCTTGTATTTTTTCTAAGGCCACCTCCTTAAGGCCATTATCAAAGATAAGACAGCTTTTGATATAACCCAGCATGGATATTCTTTGTGAGGAAACATAGATGTTTCCCAGGGAACTGGAGGGACTATGTAAGATTAGGAGTAACTTGAATTAAAGTATAATTTGTAGTCAGAGAGCAGAGTTTAAGAATAGATTTGGAAGAAAGAAGATGCTCTGCAAAGACCAAGTGGTAGGAAGGATTTATTTTTAACCATATTTTCATTTCTATTCTGTCTTCTCTAGTTGAGTCATATGGTATGGTACCTGCATTGGCAGGGGACTAGACCTAATGGCACAGGACATTCTTCTTTGCATAAAGATTGACAAATCATCTTCCTAGATATAACCAGTTTTTTAGAGTCTTAAACTTGAGAACTTGATTTTGATTTATGTTACATATTTATTTGAATTGATTTAGATGTTTATTCCTCTGTTAACTGTTTTGTTTACTCAGTTTTGCCACAGTCACTCCTTTTGTGTTTTTTTTCCCAGAATTCTAGAAAACGTCATCTCCGATCTCTGACTTTTACAAAGTCATTGATACATTAGTGTCTTAGGACTGACATTGCTTGCAGTAGTTAAAATCACTGAATGTTCCTGTTTATCTTAATGGGAAAAGGATCTAGCTGCTAAAGTTTTCTTTAACTCTTCTTGAAATTTCCTAGGTTTTGTACCAACTATATTTTGCTTAGAGCAATATCAAGTATAAACTATTTAACTCTATATTAAAACATTATATATGAGGGGTGGGAGTATTTAATTCTTGAAATTAGCTACATACTTTTAAAAGTGTTTTTAAAAAAGAAAAAAACTAACATAATACCAAGATATAACATATGCTATGATTTAGAATTCTAGTATACTACAAGTATCTTCAGCCACCTAAATCTATCCAGTGTTATCAATGTGTATTGGGGACTTCTTATCCCTGAGAAGAGTAGTTTTCTGGTCACTGTAAGCCACAGTAAAAAGGTACCTCTGTAACCCTGACAGCTCTGCTAAGTATTGAAGTTCAAGGTCAAGTCATAATTTTCTTTCAAAGTAAACAGACATTTTTTTTTAAAAAAAAAAGAATGTACAGAGTATCTTTAGAAACAGAAATTGGTGCTTGAATGCAGTGCAGTGGATTAATGTACTGCTTTAATAGACTGGCCTTCTGCCTCTACAGCTCATTTAAATCCTGCGAAGAACAAAGTGATTAAAAATCTTTCTGATCTGTCAAGGGTAAAGGATGGTCACCAGAAAACTGAGTCAAAGGATTTCAGTTTAGCTGTTTGGAATACACATCAGAGGAAATCAGTGCTCTGTACTCAGAAATCAGATTCTTGTCAGAAAAAATCAGTATTAATACAGGATGGCTGGGATAACTTAAGAAGGCAAACAAAGTGCACTTGTACAGTGAAAAGGTACAGAGTTTGAAAAGGGCTAACTTTGTGATATTCAGTATTTGAATATATAGGAAAATATGTTTTTCAAGGTTGCTGGCTTCAGCCCACAGAGATCTGTAGAACTTCAGGAGAATGTGATTTACTAAAAGCAAACCAAGGCCAAGAGAAGTCTTACCTAGGTCTCAGTTATCTCTTGTAGCTTCATGTCTGTTCAAATAAGGTCATCTGGGTATGGATATAGTGGGCTTCATACTTCTTCCCTTGAGTAAAATGCAAAGACCTTTCATTAGACGTTCTTCTTAAAGTGTGTACATGTGTAGTGGGGAGGGTAGGTAATTTTATGATTTCGATCAGGAAAATTTATTTCCATGTTGTTAAATACCACTAAAATTCTACAGTGATATCTGTAATAGTCTTTCTGTTGAGAAATCAGCAACCAGCACCTGTCATCAGGATTAATGGTGGGAGAATTGGTGTGAGGAGGCCTGGCATTTAGAATAAAATACTTGGAACTGCCCTGAATTATAGCTGACCTTTGTAATGATGTCATTGTCAATTCATATGTAGTACAAAGTACAGAGTATAGCTCAAATATTGCAGTTGTCTGACAGTATGATTAGGCAAGTAATTGGAATTGCATGGCTCTGTATGTGAACTGAGGTCACTCAGAGCAATGATCTCTGAATTCTTTTATTCAAGGACTAGTGTGTGTAACGAAAAGAATTTAAAATATAAAAATAGTAGTGCATTACTGATACCTCTTCTGACAAGGGCTGCAGTTAAAATGTTGGCTTCTGTGTCTGTCCAAAGGGGTGGAAATTTTCCAGCTACCAGAGAGAGGAGAAACAGTTTCTGTCCAGGATAATAGATCAAAAGGACCTAAGTGCAGCAGGGGATAAACTATGAACAGGGAGGAAAAATTAAGTTCTATTAAGTTACTTCAGAAGTTGTCAACAAGATTCCTGCTTATGCAAGATATCTTGACTTGTGTAGATTGCCACTTGTGTCAAAACTAATTAAAATTTTAGGTTTCAGCCAGAGACTCGTGAACCCTGCATAAGCAAGTTATCTGCACTTCTTTTATTTTTTGATATAGAAGAAAATAAGACAGCATGTCTAGGTTAGGCTCACATGGCTTTTCCTTCTTGCAATAATAAAGAGGATGCATCATTACAAAGAACAGATGAATTGGTGGTTCTCCTTTGCAAAAGAGTTCTTCATAACTTGTATTTGGAGACAGTTGCACTCCCTGGGTTTGGAAGCAGTGAGGGGGAACTTCTTAGGGAGAAATGTCTGTCTCTCTTCTGCCATATTCTCTATTATCAAAGGAATCTCTGAGTAATGAGACTAGACCTTGTGAGAAAAGGCTTTCCCCTCTCCTGTCTTAAGCAGTTTTCTCTCTTTGCACAGTTGCCATTAACTGCTTTCAACATCTAGTGGGAAGATTGGGACAGCTAAAAAGACTGTTTTTTTAAGGGTTAAGACAGTTTTTTGTCTTAACTCTCTTTCTAGCAATATTAGGCAATATTCTGTCTGCTTTATTTATTTTTTCTTACAAAGTTATGGTTGGAGAGTAAGTCATACAGCCAAACCACTCTGATGACCTACTTAAATTTCAGCAATAGAAATTACAATACACAGAAGCCAGACAGCACCTAAACATGGAGGGATTTTGCACAACCCTCATTGCTATAACTCACTGCTGGTTCACATGCATCTGTGGTAGAAGCACTGATGGGTGTAGCACAGGTATCTTGTACAGGTCAGTATCTCCGTGACTGCAAATTTCTAAACATTGTGTCATTGTCCATGCTATGCTCAGTTATTACCCCCTAACAAACCACACTGGGAATGTATTGCAGCTGTGGAGCTCACTGGTGTAAATTTAGTCGGGGTAAACGCCTGGGGTGAGAGTCAAATCATCAAATGAAGATCAGCTATGCAGGGTGCAGGTAGCGAGGGAAGGATGGACAGACATGATATGATATTAAGGTGAAGGTGATTTTTCTTCCTGTGTCTGAGCTGGATAGAGCAATTAGTAGGAACTGTATGTAACAAAGGAGCGTACTGAAATTTAAGGAGTTCTGTCATTTCATAATAATAAGAAAAAAAATCTAAAATTGTGCTTGCCCAGGAGATCTCAGGTGATGAATTTCGGTCTTCATGGTACCCCAGTGAGATGAAGAAACACATTAACGCTTATGGAGAAAGTAAAAACTAGATCTCCTTACACTTTTTTATTGTAACCTCAAGATTGTACTTCCTTCGCATTTGCCTCCAGACAAATGTGGTTGAAAATGTCACTTGAATATATATAATATATCTATGCTGGTAATCAAGGAAAAGAATAACAGAGAAGAAAAGAAAGTGTGGCAGATATGAGTGTTGGCCCTACTATTTCTACTTTAGTTTTCATTATATTTTTATTGTAATATGATCTTTGGTACTGGTTTAAATTCTTTTCTTCCCTTCATTTCACAATCTCATGCTTCTGTTATATTCTTTTTATTGTATCTGCAAAGGAATTTTGACATTTAATAGACATTTTTCAATAATTGTGCGTATGTTGGCTTGTACTTTGGAAGCCTGCAGTACATAATCAATACTGAACCTATAAAGAACGGTGATATTTAAACATCTGTATGGTATGTTGCTTGACTAATAGAGGGAGCAGAGATATGAAGGATATTAACTCATAATAATGTATAAATACAAAGAAGAGTCACAAGGATTTCTGGCTTGGCTTCAGTATAAATTATTCTCAGGAGATTACAAGCTCTTGTAGAGTGTGCATTCAGTCTATGCTGTAGATCAACTATTAACATAGCCTTTGCTTTAAGAGAGTTGGCAAAAAAAAATTGGAATAAAGATGTCTCTTACTTGCTTACTTGACTTTCACAGAATTCATACAGACTTCAGTCTTGGCAGTAGGAATTTTCCAGACACTGGAAAGAGTTGTTTTCCCTCTAATCCTCATCATAGCCTGACTAGATCTTCTCACAGTGTCATGCAAATATAATGTGATGGTGATCAATCTGACAAATTTGAAATGCACAATGGTGCTAAACAGGGATATATTTTGGCAGAAAGGCTCTTCAGTACACAATTTCTTTTGTTTTTAATTTGCATGTTCTATCTGTACCTTTCTGAAGGTACTTTCCACACAAAAGTTAGGTGCAGAATCAAGTCCACACTTATTAGCAAACATTTTTTCCCTGAGAAAGCCACAGTCAGTACATGTAATAATGGTAAATGCCAAAGACTTCAGCATACCTTTTTGTTAGTTTGTAATGTGTTTGAAATCTTCCATCTAAGGAAAAAATCTTGACTATATGCAAGTCACACTAGTTGATCTGAAAATAGATGTACATGTGTCCCACTGTGATTCAGTAAAAGTCAGATAACTTACTGCCAGATACTGATATTAATTCTCGCAATAGAAAGATAGGTGTCAAAGTCCTCTGTGTGGTACTAGGACAAGAGAAATTTGTAATGAAAAAATAAAAGAAGACCAATCACCTTTCCTATGGTGCAATCTTTTCAGCATCTTAAGTATACAGCAGTAAACCAGAATAGAACTTAAGTGATATGGAATATCAAAGCTATATAGATTAATAAAGAGTCTTTTAGATTTTTAGATTTAGATTTTTTTAGATTAAAAGTTATAACTTTTCTGATAAAAAAAATGAAGCAACAATCTGTCCTCTTTTAACTTGTTGGCAAAGCATGATTTGTGCTTTGTTCTTCACTTATGTAGCGCCATCTTAGGGTCTTTCATGCAGGAAGACTTTTTTCTCTCCTTCCCCTCACTGTTTTTGGCCTTTATATAATTACCAACTTAAAAAAATAGGATTTTCTGATGCACTGTTAGAATAAATTTTGTCTAGACTAAGCTTCTATTATCTTAGAAAAAAAAAAGTAAAATTTTCTTTATACTAGAAGATCAATACTATTTTTAGCATACTTGTGTAAGCAATGAATGGCTTAAATTTTTTTAAAAAAGAAAAAATAAAGCCCTATAGACTTGTTTTCCTTTCAGTCTTTTTTTAACCTTGTCAGCCTACCTCCTCTGCTTCAACTTCAAAGACTGTAACTTGTAGAATAAGAAGCACAGTTAAAGCTGACACCTAATTGACTGTATTATATATGTTTTTCTTTGCTAGCAATCAGTACAATTTTTGACTTAGTGATTGCTTATACTTTCAGTTTCTTAGTTGCATATCGCCTTGTTCTGAATTTGTGCTGTACAACAGAATACAATTTCATTTGGAGAAGCCATTGAATTGCTTTTATTTTGTTGTGATTGATTTTGTAGCCTCCAAAGTACAAGTGGTAGTTTGCTCAGTGTGCTCACTAAGGAAGCCCAAATTGATTTAGAATGAACCTGGTTAGAGTAGATCAATTTGGGGCATGGTGACCCTGGATTGGAAAGGAGAATGTAAATTCTGACATTAAAAATTCCAGTGAAGCAGAAAATAGATGTTGCCTTATAAGTCATATTCTTCTCTCTTGTTTCCATAGGATGGGTAGTATAATCTGAATCCAATCATTCCTAAACATTTTCTGCAGACTGTGATATTCTACAGGGGAATAAGCAGTTGTGTCTGAGACTTCACAGAATGGCTTTCAAGAAAACAACAGTTCCCCCGAGTTTACCACTTTCTAATATTCACCAGCCCTCGAATACCATACAACTGCAGCAAGGTCTCGGAAGAATACTGAAAAGCTGACATTTGTAAATGAGATTTTTGCTGTTGCTACTATGCTAATCTGCCTGATACTCATATTTTATTTTTCTGTAACACAGTCATATTCCTCATATAGAAGAAGTGAAATTATTGCTGCGAAATGTGGCCTCCAAAGGGCTTGATACAGTACCTGAGTGCATTGGTGCAGCTACAATATTTTGAGCTAACTGGCATACTGAATCCTCTAGCTGCCTGACAGATGTCTATGGTATGAACCAACTGTACAAGCAGCGAGTATTCTCTAATGTAAAACCACTCTAACTTCGCACATGAGGCCAAAACACCAAGTTGAGTAAATCTGATGTTCACTCAGCTAACAAGCTTAAACTGTCTAGTTGAAATCATGTTGATTTATTGCCAAGATCAAGCTGGTGCTGTCATAGTGAATAACACTGCAATGCTTAAGCACAGGTAAAATGAAGCATCCTTAATGTTTTCATATTGTTTATTCACCATATACAGATATAACATTTATAATACTATTTAAGATCCAGTAAAATAAAAGTGTGAATAGCCTATGTGCTATTAGTTTTATTTATAAATCTTTGTCACACTGATTTGATTTTTTAGGCTTCCAAATATTCTACTGAACTGAGAAAATTATTTATGTCTTGCTTCCTAAACAATCTAGTATGGATTCTTCTAAATATAAAAACACCTCTATACTTAGAGTAAATTACCCTCCATGGAGGTTTGAAAACAGAGCTTTATTATATTTCTAGTTCTGGAAACTTGTTTTTATTGAATGGAGCAAAATCTTAATCTGAAATGCACTGAATAGTATAGCATATTTTTAGCATAACTATAAGTATTTTTCATTTGAATGTTGTCTTCTACCCGTGCTCTTCTCCCACAGGGTGTACTTGTCTCTGCCCCAGCATGAGGCAGGTTTTTGTAGGGGGGCTCAGTGGATGAAACGGTGGCTTGAATCAAATGTTAGACCTGGTTCAAGGGCAAAGAAGCAGAACAGTGGCCTCCCTGTAACACCAGTGAAGCGAGGAGCATTACCTTGTAATGTTCTGTCCTGAACTATGCTGTCCACTCTTCACATATGGGCAGGAATCTTAAATCTTCTGATCATAAAATAAGACTGTAGTTAAGATTGTTTGTATTTCTACTTTGTTGTTCTTATCTATGATTTCATCCTAAGGCATACACTTGAATCCCCTTATATTTCTAAAATATATTGGTAGAGGTTTTTCTGTTCTTGGGCCAACAGAAAAATGTCACCCCTGTTAGGAACAGAAACTAATTTTTGCTGCTTAGAGTCCTAGCCCATCTATTGCAGCCATACTCTATGCATACTTTTCCTCTCACGTCATGTCCCATGTATTAGGGTGATGAACTTTCTCAATACCACTGCAGATATTCCTTGCACTTCAGGATATTTCTGGAAGTGGATTTTTGCTGTAATGGTGATGTAATGTAAGACCTGCAAGTGAACATTCGGCTTGTCTCTTCCAAAAATAACATGTTCTGTATGGCCATTGTGTGTGTCTTGGTAACTGTGCTGTCACCTGTGTCACTGTTCACGATGGAGACACTGGAAATAGCTTTGGCATATACAATGAATGAATGTTACACTTTTGGCTGCCTGCTTCATTCATTTTCTTAAGTCTGAATTGTATTCTTTCTCAGTATTTCCTTTGTTTTCCTTCTAGCATTACCACAGAATCACAGAATGGTTAAGGTTGGAAGGGACCTCTAGAGATCATCTAGTCCAACCTCCTGCTCAAGCAGCAACTCCTAAAATTAAAAGTGGAAAAAAAAAAAAAAAAAAGAACAAAAACAGAAGAATTTCTTGGTGCTTCCAGTTAAGCTTAAACCATGAAATCAGTTTACCAGGGAGTTATTGTGCCTATAATAGAATTATGATTTGCATATTCTCCATGAATTAGCTTTTTAGTTCTGACCAGGTTTCTTTTCTGCTTACCAGAGCAGTGGTTATTTTGGACAGTTTCCTCTGGACTTTGCCTTATAAGTTATCGTTTCCTTGGTCTTCTAGTCATTAAGTTGTTATAGCTTGTCACTAAGATATTACACCTGGACTCCATCCATGAAAACTTTTCTTTTTGAACTATGGATGAGCTGAATTGTTACTTCTTAACTTCAAAAAGGCCTTATGCTGACTCTTCTATTTTGCTGACTGCCATCATTTTATTCATGTTGAAAATGTTAGAAGGTAGCTCTTTAAATTAATAATGGAATGTCATGCACACATGGTATTGGGCTAATATGCATCAAATGATATGGGATGATGAAACCTGACATAATCTAATGAGAAGTGATGCATGCTTCAGAGGGGTTCTTTTTTTAATTATTTTATGATAGTGTCCTGAAGCTGGGAAATAGCTGCAGGACATGGAACTGTGCCAGTAAATCCTGGGAAGAAAATCATAGCGAGTAACTGAAATGTTTTCAATACTTACCATTTTTTTTCCATGCTGTCTGTGATTTATGATTGCACATCCACATTTGATCATATTTGCACTGAGCTTAATCATAGCTTAGTTGCTGATATGCCCCTGTATTACTATGCAATTGACTTAGGCAATTAGATTACTTTATATGCAGTGTACTGCATTAAATCACTGCATCTCTTAAGTGCAACACACTACCATATTGTCTGGATGTAATCTTGTTGTCAGACACTTGGAAACTTTAAAGAGATTTTTTTTCCACATGTATACATCCCTGTATGCTCGGTTTCCCGCAATCTGCCAGCTAAAATGGCATTTTTGTGTACCCAACCACTTGTTTAAACAGTGACTGCCCTTCACATAAAAAGAAGAAGAAACATGTACTCCACCTAAAAGTTTTAGGGGGGTCACACCGAAGCCTTTCTTTGGAAGGATTTTTTTTCTTTTGTATCCAGTGATTCATGACGTGTCTGTAACCTCCCACCTGAACTGCCTCCTCCAAAACTGAAGCTGCAGCAGGAAAAAGTGAAAGTGTGATATACTAAAGGTGACAGTTCATCTTCTCTTGTAGATTCTCTGTACAGAAAGGAGTGATGGGAAGTTTATAGGGAGTTTTATAGGGAAAATTGTAGCTCAGAGTGAAGTTCAGACTAAGGCATCTCTGACCTTTCTAAATCAAATTTTTTTTTGGAGGTTAGTGACAGCTCACATTTTTAACAACTTAGTATTGATGTCAGATACTTATTATTAAAATTTTATTTACATTCAATATGTATTTTAGTGTGAGAGAGATCTCTAATAGAAACTGAGCATTTATGATGTGATTAAATCTTCCAGTTTGTACCAATAGGAAATGTGTAAAACTAACACATGTTAATATTTTGTGAGTTTTTAAGCTATGGAAATCAGTAGTAAGGGCTCCATTTATTAATATACACTTATATGGCCAGAATCCCAGCTATAGATATTGGTAGATTTGAGTCTGTTCCCCCCGCCCTGGTTTTCTATTAATTCAAGTTGGAAATATTACTGCCCTAAGTTGCATTATGCCAATCTTCTGCCCACCATGGGGCTCTCACAGTCTTTACAGATTTTTGGATTCATTTAAGATAGCAAGCAAGAAGTTGCAGATGGTGCAAGGCACGCCAGACTCAGGAAACTGTATCTTGTCTTAAATAGGCTTGCATATGAACTGAACGATCATTTCCACTATGCCACATTATAATTCAATTCAAACCATTTAATCTGAGGTGCTTCTTGTAATGTGACACATGAATTTTATACTGTTGGATTGTCCACTTTTCAAATTTAGTAAGAGAAACAAGCCAGAGTCCATCACAGGGGCAGGACTGATGGGACTCCGTCCTTGGTTGCTGACCTGACAGAAGAATCCATCAGGAGGCAGTGTGATAAACATGACCTTCTGAGTGATGCTTTGTATCTCCTCTAAGAAATCTGCTCCAAGGGTACAGGTTCTCTTTAATCTAAGGTCTGTGTTAGCTAAAATTCATGTGAGACTTCAAATGTGAAATCATGTAGAACATCTGTTTGTGTAACTGTTGCTGAAATGTTGCTGAATGATGATGTTGCTGAAGATTTAGATCCCCTTGTGTTATGTTGGTTTTTTTCAGGGGGATTGTTTGTTTTTTTGCTTTTCCAAAATGTCTAATCACTAGAGCATTTGTATAGTAGGAGAGCTGCGGTGCAGATCAGTTCCAGAGAACCAGTTTAGCACAAATGGACTTAATCAGAAACCTTCCCATACAGTCAGTGAAACTATTCAATGTTCTCTCCATAACTTCCTGACTCTTTAGCCAAAGACTAGTAAGCACAGTGACATTTAGATATTTGTTCTCTGGCACATACTTTAAATTTCTTTTGGACAGAGATGTTTAGCATTGTCTTCTGCTGATTGACTACTACAGGGAGAGTGCAAGAGGGCAAGGTTGGAAAGCTGCTTCAACAAGGAAGTCCTCTTTTCAAATTTCTGGAAAAAAATAGCTAAGGTTTGTACATGGACTTCTGTTCAGGTAGTAAGTATAGAAATAATGGATTCCCTAGCATGTTTGCTTGAATCTAGTCATTTTTAAAATTTCAAATGAAAGACCAGGGACCTGGCTACCTATGGTTATGGCACTCATCCAAATGCTTCCTTTTTTTTTAAACTCCAGTAGTTCCATAGTGTAAAAACATACACAATGACCTAAAAGTAGCAATAGCAAAGTAATTGCCATAATATTAGTAAACTTACTCATAGTAAAATCAACAATCATGTATATTTTATATACTTATATATAAACATACCATCTTTGATTTTCAAAGACTGAAAAGAATTTTCAGTTTTCAAAGAATGTTTTTACCTGAAATCTAATCAAGTAATGTTTTGCTGTAGTAATTGACCGTATGGAGGATTATTTTATTTTACTGATTAGTAAATTAAGTTATATCCTGTTGGTAAAAATAATCATCTTTATTTTGGTTTTAGTCAAGTTGTTTAGTGTTTTATTGAAATTTCAAGATTCAGAACACGTGGCTGTGTTTTTTGAAAATAGATGGGTTATCAGGAAAATCAGTTAGATGGTAACAACCTTACTTACCTCAACAAGCTCAGACCTAAATCGCTGAGTATTTCAGACCCCCAAAGCACCATGTTATGACAGCGTTGAACATAAAGTTTGCATATAAAATATGGTTGAACAAAATGGCCAGGCCTGCCTACAGCTTAGGAATCAGAGAGTTAGAATCCACTATTCTTTTAATTAACACTGCCTATATTAACCTTTTTGTTAGCACTGCCTTGTATCAAACAGCTACAAGTTACCTTAGGTTCATTATTTCTCACATCTGGATATCAAAGCACAAACACAAGTTGCTTTGCTGTTAAACAAAATTCTTCTATTTCTGCCATAATGATTCATAGACAAAACATCCAGTCTCACTTCATTAGTCAACCAGAATGTAATTACTTTACATCAGTTGTCTAACAACAAACAAACCAACATCATATGTCTAGCAATAAAAAGAAGCATTATGCTTCAAGAAACAAACATGAGTTGTCATCAAAAGGCTCAGTAACCTAGAAAGACTCCTTACACTATGAATATTGTTGAAATAAATTGCAAGGTCAATATGGCACTTTCAAGAATAAGCAGATTTCAGAATAGATAGAATTTTAAAAAAAAAATCTTTGGGGGTGGATAATGGTTAAACTGTTGAGCAAAACTATGATAAATTGTCTTTGGCTGCATTTCAAGTAATGTTCAGATTAATGAACAAAGGGATGGTAAGTAAATGATAATTCCCACTTTGTTCTGTTGACTTAATAAATAACCCTTTAATATCGTAAGGCATTTAGTATTGGTGGTGTGACACTTGGGTGTCCTGAGCATCTCAGGAAGGTCCCTTGACCGCACAGTTCTCCTGTTTACTGCTGTCCCTGTTTACAGTCCCTATGGGTTTGGCTTCAACAGAGCCAGGATTTGCTCAGCTGCTGACAGTCTGCACTTGAGAAGGGACAGAGCAGTTAAAACGTTCTCACCAAGGGCAAATGCAGAGTAATTTACAGAAACACCGTGAGCCCAGGCATCTCTTTAAGTGAGCTTCTGCTTTGCAAAGAGAAGTGTGACTTCTGTGCTGGGGTGTTATCTTTGGCCTCCACTTGCTATGCTGGTGACACCAAAGGAAGTTGTCCCTTAGCTCTTCACCTATTAAGGTGCTGCTCTTGGCAGGATGATCATTTGGCTTGATGGTTCTTCTCTGCTCATGGATAAGGAAGGGATTGTTAGGGGCCAGGGGGGCCTCATGAATTAATAAGTGATGTTAAAACATCCATAGTTGTTATAAGAAGATATTTTTCTTTATGTAAATTAACTGTTTCACACAAATTATATAGGTGCTTGTTTTTGTGAAGAACATAACTGTTAACATTTCTGTTAACATCTGACTGATTTATTTTTCCTCCACCCAAAGGAAATCAGATTTCTCTGATTTCATCTATGGATTTTTTTTCCCCCTTCTTGTCTGTCTCAGTAGTAGCACTTGCGAGTGCTCCTCAAAACCAGCACTTCTTTGTGCTTGATGCTATACAACACAGAAAGAAAAAGGTCCCTACCCTTAAGAGTTTGCTATAGGAAGTGAGATGCAGCAGATGGAAAAAGGCAGACTGGTGGAATGAAGAACAATTTGACAATCCCAGTCAACCTGACAGTTGGTGGTCTCAGATCACCAGCAGCCTAACAACTGTTGTCAGGTTTCTTGCAGGAATCAGAATAAGGCAGAATTTTAAAGGCATACTTTGAAGGAGGATGATAAATTTACTTTGCAGATATTTACGGAAACATGTTAGCTTTCAGAGGAAAAGCACAACAACTTAATGGAATAGGCACTGAAGGTCAGTACCACAAACATCCGTTTCAGTCCAAATACCATACATGAATTTGCACAGCTATACATCATATCTTAGATTAGTCAAGTGAAATTCACAATCCATATTTTAGAAAAGTCTACATGAATGCAAGCTTTCCACTCTCACACCCTTCAAGAGAAAAAAAAGGCAAATTCCTTTGCTGGCATATTTTTAAAAGTCTTGGTAGTGAAAGAAAATGTCAAATTTTACATTCCGTTTCAGCATGGTAAGCATGCTTTATTTCAAGAGTAGACAAAAATATACATATCTGCGCATTTTACAGGAAGTGATGTGAGAACAAAGAGGTCATGCGCACACTCAGCCTGGGGAAAAATGGCAATTTAAAGTGTGTGAGCTCAGCATTTCTGCAAGGTTGCAGAATGTCAAGGGTAGCTGCTACGTGGCTCCCATATTACAGGGTTTGGGGGAGGGAGGGAGTGTTTCCACCTCAAATAAATGTGGACTTCAAAAGAGGAGGTCATTCAACCTTCCAAAGATGATGGATGTGTGGGTTTTTTCTAACCTGAGGTGTCTAAAAGAGAGAAGCTGAAGCCTGTCTTGTATATACCTGCCCAGGCAGTTATGTGGGAAACAGCTGCCCATCCTGCTGCAGCTTCAGCAGCCTCCTGCTTTTTGTTTCTGCTGCAGTGCAATTTCTTTTCAGCGTGTTGCAGTGATGCTTGATGTCACAGGCGCTCTTTTTTTTTAATCCCATATGAAAATGGTGACATAGAAAAAGAGTGGTTCTGTGACTGATCTAATATACTTGCATGAGAATTTGGGAGAGAAACAGCACAACTTTCCCTCTAGATACTCAGTTCCCCAAGGTCCAAGGAAAACAAATGCTCACATTCCAGGATAAATCATCATCTATCAAGTAAGACAGAAGATAGGTTCATGGCTTATCTTGTTCCAGTCAGCCTGCTCGTCCAGAAGTCTCCAATGCTTTTTGTACCTTTGAGTGGGAAGCATGGAAGGTTTTCTCCCAAGGAGGACTAAGAGGTAGGGTGTCATTTAGTAGTGCGTGAGTCTTTCTGAGACACTATGACCCCAAGTATTTTTAAGTTGCACATAACCATGCTTGCCTAGTCCTGTTTTTTCTTCTCTAAATTACAAGGAGGTTTTGTGAAGAAAACTTCTTTAAAACACTAATGTTATGGCAAAGTTCAGGGAGAACATGTGTTTCCAGTAGTGGCTAGAGGATTTGCATGTGTCCTTTTTTGGGGTTCCAGCTTGATACTCATGATGTAGATTACTTTTCAAATTGCGTAGTGCATTGGGACAATTCACAGTCCCACATCTGAACCAGACAAATTTGCTTTTGAAACAGGCAGGCCATGATGCTTAGGTGAATAACTGCACATATCATTGCATTTTTAAGTATTTAGTCTGATACTTGTCACTGCATACGCATATACACATGCAGAGAGAGATAAGACACATGCTGTGACAGATGCTATTCTGTATATCCAGAGTCATTATGTTTTTATAATGAGTGAATGAAGAAAGAGATTATAAGAAAAAAAAAGCAATGAAAGTCTTTTAAATGGTTTTCTACAGACAACAGACAGTGCTAGAATTTCTTTAACCATTTTGCTTTCTCCACAGATTCTATATCTGTTCAAGTCTAATGTATTTTATACTTGGTTCCTCTTGTATAGATTCTTTTTAGGCTATTCTTTACTATTCTTCTGCAACTTGTTATCTCACAATTACTAACACCTTACTATTTTATCGGGCAGCTGTTTGAATTTTGGACATCAGTCTTTACAGAAGGCACTTTAATACATATACTGAACTTCTTTCCTCAAGGCAGTCTTGCAGTCACCTCCAATTATGCAGTGAAAAGCAGCATGCAAAATTATAAATGTTCTCATAGTTTTCCTTTCTTCCAAAGTTCTGGTCTGTAATACTAGGGGAAAGACGGGCATGGTTTTGGCACTCTGCTTGTGCATGAAAAGTGCACAGGGAGGGCAAGTTCATTACCAGGCACTCTTACCTGGGATGGCAATGCACTTCACACTTAGGGGCTAGTATATGGAAAGGATGGAGACAATGTGGTCATTCCCTTTGCTGACATAGATGTCAGGAACGGGTTGTGCTGCTGGCAGCTGGAACTGGTCTGTCTTTCCCCTCTTGTTTGTACTTCAGTGCTGAAACCACAACAGTGCAGAGGGCCTGCCCCAGGCTGCACAGTTGTAGTTCAGCTCAAATCACGTCTGACTTCTTGGCCAACGGCCTCTGCCTTGGGGCTATAAGCATGCCGACTGCACTGACAGGAATTTCACCTTGTGAAGACAATCAGCTAAGCTGTCATTGCCTTCTGCATGGCAGAATATCCTATTTTCAATCTTCTTCCCAGCTAATACAGCTTGTGTGTCAATAATGACGAATTTTCAGGAGCCAGGAATTGCATTATGTTATTGGATTTTGAGCAAATGTTTATTTGCACAACTCCCCTAAATTTTATATCATTTTCACATATTCTCATATACTAGTCTTAACATTTCATCAGACAGTATCACTTTAACTAATAGGCAGAAAAATGAGCTAACAGGACAGGTTAAAAAGTTCTAAATTAGTTTGATAATAGAATACTAAATTCTGATGAAGCATTGTGAATTGCATTGTTTTTTCACAGCTGTAATGCCCTAAGGCAAAACTGGAGAAAAACAGCTGTAATACCCTAAGGTAAAACTGGAGAAAAACAACCATCCCCAAATGAAATACAGTTATTTAAAATATATCCTTCTCTTTTTAGTAAACCACAAGTTAAATTTACTTTACAACAGTAATTTGGTTCTAAAATCTCTAATACTTGAAGTAATTGCTTATCTCATGAAAATATATTATAATTCCTAATCAATGAATATTAACAAATTATCATTCATGTTGATAAAATTTTTAATGATATTCTCATAGATAGAGGCTCAGAAATGTCTGATTTTTGATCTCTGCTCTTCCTTACATGTGACTGTGTATGCTTTTCCTCACTTAGAAAATGTTTATGTGGAATATTATGAAATGAATTGGTTTTGCTGAGTAAATTATTAGCAGTGAATAAATTATTTGGATAGCATAGGTTTAGCTTTCTATTCTGTTTCTTATTCTGTCTATTCAGAAGACCGGATATGTGTGTATATATATATATATATGTGTGTGTGTATATACACACACACACACACACACACACACACACACACACACACGCACAATATTTGTTCCAAGCTGAACATGTCAGAATGCTTTGTGCGGGTGCACTATATGGGAACAGTGTAGGGGGGAGAATTTAGCATCTAAAATTTCACATTTTCATTTTTAGTATGTAGAACTAGCTATAAAATGGCAAGTTTTGATTCTCTTCCTTTATTGAGTGTATATAGCTCTAGTTTTTAATGAGAATATTCAGTTATCACGGGATCACTATTGATCTTCTGTGTTTTTTGGAGTGCAGTTCACAATTTCTCTGTATAATTCTGTAGTTTGATAATTTGTTAATGTAATGTCATTTGTAATGAAGAGACACAGCGTATAATGACAGAACACTAAATCTAATATCGCTTCAGTTAGTATTCATAAAAAGGCCTGAGTTGTATTCACCTCTTTTTAGTAAATGAATTTCCAGGGCCAAGTGTGGTTCTTGGTGCTTTATAACAAATGTAGGTGCTATAAGATGCAATGTTTTAAGAAAAATCTGTTCTTTTTTTTCTATTAGAAGTTTAACTGGCTGCTCCCTCTCAAAAAGCTATACATTTGAACCCCTGTAATCATATAATGGTCATAATTTCCTATTCACATAAAAATAAATGTAACTACTGAAGTAGGGTTTGACATCTTAACACCATTTCACTGCTGCCCATTTTATTTGAGTTTCCAGTCAATATAGTTGTCTATAATATTTTGGGGTAATTAAAACAAGTGTAAATTGCTGAAATATAACACGTGGGTAAAATATCAGATTTGTTGCGTTATTAGGGGGATCTGCACTAGTTCTAAATCAGAAAACAATAGCTACGAAGTTAATTGCTAGGAAACTGCCAATGTTCCCTAGGGAACTCAAGCCTTACATTCATATTTAGACATTTCTCCCTGGATATTCTGATTATGAGGAGCTGCCTAAAACAAATCATTTTTTATTTCTATTTATTTAAACAATTATGTGTATTCAGATTATTTTTCAGATATTTAGCTCTCAAAAGTAGTCTAAGGAACATGTGGGAATTTTAGAAACAACTATGATGTTGACTGCTTGACGAGTCAAAATACTGGTTGTGATTTCCAGGCCCTGGGCTGATTATTTTAAAAACATGATTGATACAGGTTCACAGCATGGGTTTAAGAAAAGTATTTTGAAGGTATTTCTAAGAATGAGCATCATACATTAACATCATTTTTATAGAAGATTGCTTTAGGTTGCCATCTTGTGGCACAGCCTCAGGTTTTGAATGGTAAGGAGAAGCTGGCTCTGCTATGGACATTAATACCCTCCTCTTTAGGTATGGATAAGAGGTGTTGAAACCTTCTGAAAACAAACAAAATTCCCCTTTAAGGAAATAATGCCTAGCAGAAAGATCAAATACAAACTTACATGACTAATAATGTACAGAATTTCCCAATATTCTCTTAGATGCTTTAGACTGGTTTATCTTTTTCTAATTATCTACCATAAATTGAATGTTCTCTTTGTCCTCCCTGTTTTCTCTTACTTCACTAACTCTGGTATAAATATTAATAGGCCTTAGAAAAAGAGATGAAGTTCTCCACTCAAATTTGACATGCTTATATTTGCCTATTGGCAACTCATAGATGCCCAAAGTTTTAAAAATCAAGTCAGGGATATTCAAAAGAGCATGAACAAAGCTTAGATACAAGTATTCATCCCTTGCTCTTGTCAAAAACATTTGCTTTGTTATAAGTGGGGTAGAATTTAGTCCCATAGAAAATGTTAATTTACCAACTGCTGTAGTAATGGTTTTTGAGAGTAGCATATTCTAGTCCAACAGATTCATCCCCCGCTACCAGCCAGTTTTACTAGTCTGTGAATGATGAAAGATACGTGGATAGTGAGATTTACTCGACAAAACAAAGTGACTGTTTCACAGTAAGTAAAAGGCTGTAGACACTGCTTCCCCAACAAACCTATAAAATCTTGGAAGTGTTTGTACAATATTGATTTTTTTTTCTTTAAAACAATGTGCTTAAGAGAAAAGAAGTCAGGACTCCTTGTGTGTAAATAATATAACCTTAAGCATGAACAAATCTCTCCTTACAGTAGATTTTTTGTTTGATTGTTTGAGTAAGATACAAGTGTGAGACTGTTCACCAGGGATTTCACTGTTGCTGTTGATTTTATAGGGAGACTCAGCAAATCTGAGCAAACTGTCAGCCTTTACAATAAATAACTGTATTAAACCATGTACCACATGGAGAAAAAGGCTTAGTAAAGAGAAGACCTAAGTTTGGCCTTGACAGTCCTTGCAGAACAACTTACAAATAAGGCTTTTCCAAAAAAGACCTTGCTACTGTTTGGAGATAGGGGGCTGAAGAGGAGCATGATTTCACAGAATCACAGAATGGCTGAGGTTGGAAGGGACCTCTAGAGACCATCTAGTCCAACCCCCTGCTCCAGCAGGGACACCCAGAGCACGGGGCACAGGGCGGCATCCAGGTGGGTTTGGAAGATCCCCAGAGAAGGAGACTCCACAGCCTCCCTGGGCAGCCTGTGCCAGGGCTCTGTCACCCTCACAGGAAAGAAGTTCTTCCTCATATGGCGATAGAACTGCCTGTGTTTTAATTTACACACATTACCCCTTGTCCTATTCCTGGCCACCACCAAGAAGAGTTTGGCTCCATCTTTACATTCTCCTCTCAGGTTGTTGATGCATGATATATGTATGATGTATGTATCATGTATGTGTTGATAAGATGCCCTCTCAGCCTTCTCCAGGCTAAACAGGCCCAACTCATTCAGACTTTCTTCATACAAGAAATGCTCCAGTCTCTTAATCATCTTCGTTACTCTATACTAGACCCTCTCTAGAAGCTCCACGTGCCTCTTGTCCTGGGGAGCCCAGAACTGCCCCCAATGCTCCAGGTGTGGCCTCCCCAGAGCTGAGCAGAGGGGCAGGATCCCCTCCCTCCACCTGCTGCCAACATCCTCCTGATGCAGCCAGGATCCCGTGGGCCTTCTTGGCCACGAGGGCACTGCTGCCTCGTGGGTAACTTGGTGTCAGCCAGGACTCCCGCATCCCTCTCCGTGGAGCTGCTCTCCAGCAGGTCCTATAGAATCATAGAATCATAGAATCATAGAATCATAGAATGCTTAAGGTTGGAAGGGACCTCAGAGGTCATCTAGTCCAACCCCCCTGCTCACGCAGGGTCATCCAGAGCACGGGACACAGGACCGCGTCCAAGCGGGTTTTAAAGATCTCCAGAGAAGGAGACTCCACAACCTCCCTGGGCAGCCTGTTCCAGGGCTCTGCCACCCTCACTGTCAAAAAGTGTTTTCTCAAGTTCCTGTGGAACTTTTGGTGCCTCAGCTTGTGGCTGTTTCCTCTAGTCCTATCACTGGCCACCACTGAAAAGAGGCCGCCCCCTCCTCCTCACTGCCTCCCTTGAGGTATTTATAGACATTGATCAGGTCCCCCCTCAGCTTTCTCTTCTCCAGGCTGAACAGGCCCAGCTCCCTCACCCTTTGCTCACAGGGCAGATGTTCCAGGAGATGATCACCTCTCTTGACCTGCTGGAGACGCTCTTCTTAATGCACCCCAGGATCCCATTGACCTTCTTGGCCACAAAGGCACACTGCTGTCTCATGGTCATCTTGTCATCCACGGACACCGAGGTCCCTCTCTGTGGGGCTGCTCTCCAGCAGGTCAACCCCTAATCTGTCCTGATTTGCTGTATGGGAGGGGAGCTCCTAAGGGACAGCATAGTCATAGAAGAGTTTGAAGGAATGATTTTAGCAACTAAGATTTGACCTTTCATTCTCATTTCAGGCATCTGGAAGAACTCCATCATGCATGTCCCCACATAGACTCTTCTAGAAGATAAGTTGTTACATATATATGTCACTGAGAATGACTGTGGGAAGCCTGATGTGATAAAGAACAAACAGTATTTTGAATTAAACATAAAACTTCCCATGCCATGAAAGGAAATGGCAAAAAAATAATGGGAATACTTTGTGATGTCTTTTAAGAAACAAGGCTAGTTAAAGGAGAAGCTAATTCAGCTCACTGCTTTTGGGAGCCCAGCACAAATACCACGCAGTGGCATCTTGGCAGGCTTAGAGAAGGGGATCATGAAGACATATGGGGATGGAATCAGGGAGCAGCTGCTGTGCACAGACTTCCAGCCCCAAGCACCACTGTCACATTTATGTATGGAAATCTGTGTAGTAGATAACACTGCAAAGTGGCTTCTCCCTTACCATGTGAAGGAAACGGGTGCAATAGTAGTGCTAAGAGCTTGTAGGTATGGAAAGGATTTGTGGCAAGTTTGCTGCCCACGGGAAGGCAAGGTGGGTAGAGCAGTGGGGATGACAGTTTTTGAGATTTATTTTTTTTAAGAGATATTGAACTACAAAATAAAGATGCCAGTCTCGTTCATTTGGACGCTACAGAACTTAAGTGTTCTAGAAGGCCTCCTGTAAGCTAATTTCTATTTCTCATTACTGTTATCTTCTTGATTTAGCATCTGGGACTGCTTGATGCTTGGTATCACAAACTATATTACTTGCCCGTAGCTCAAAAATTATCTAGCCATTGAAAATGTCTCAGGATTTTTCCATAATTGTTCCTGTCAGGATTGACAACTTAAATATTAACAGCTGATTTAAGCTGACCTTAATATCAGGAAGATATTTCCAGACTACACTCTCAGTTCTTTTGTGGGTGAAGTCTGTTAGTTTGAATGTTTTCTTCCCACATGCCTTCATGTCTGTTCTTGTATGGAAAGCTCCTCCAAGCATGTAAGCATCCGTTTAGTAGTAAATTTACCTTGAAAGTCCATAAAGAAAGGTATAGACAGTCAATGTGCTTATTGGAGATAAGTAAACAGGCATGTTCTTTCTGTCTATCATTCTCCCACTGCTTTCTGCAATATGAGAGTCTCTTTGTTGTCTCCCACTTTTAGGACTACCTAGAAGAAAAGGAAGATAAGGTTAATGATTTCTAACTAACGTACTTTATGAGCCTGGGTTATAAAATAAAAGTCAGAACTCTTGAACATTCTGCAAAGACAGCCTCAAAATATATGATGTGGTCACTGTCTATAGACCTAACAGGGAGTAAGATCTATTCCCTGCTACCTCCTACCTAATATCTTGTTCTTTTTCCCAGAGAGGAAAAAAAGTTTGGTAAAGATCAGCCTTCTATGAAATGTGCTATAGGAGCTTAATGACTCCAGTGAGCCAGAGGCATTGAAAATATGTTGTCTAGAAGATGTTATGTTGATTACTGGAATCACTATGACTCAGTAATAGCTCTTAGGAAAAATGATCCTTATGAACTCAACAGTTCTTGGTCATTTTGCTCATATTGACTTCTGTCCCAAAGTTACCATAAAAAAGAAGTGGCATGGCATAATAGGTCTTTGGTAATGTTTTTAACTAACCACGAAACATTCACTGCAAAGGGTAGCTGCTTTTTTTGTGCTATCCTCAATAGTATCTTTTTCCCAAACAAAAGATAAATGTAGATAAATGTAGATAAATGTAGGTGTGCGCTTGGCTACAAAGAAAAAGAAATATCCATTACTGTGCTGTTGTTGATACTACGGTACCAAGAAAAGCAAAGTATACATGTATATGTCCTCAAGTAGTGAATCAAAACCAGTCCCAGAATTTTTAACCTATAAGTTTGTCATGACCCATTACTCTATAATGCAAATTTCAACCACGAGGAAAAGTCGTAACCTGGTATTGTAGGATTTATAAAAGCACCTGTATTGTAGGGTCTGTAAAAGAACCCTTGCACATACCAGGCTGGCTTATTGCAGTTACAAAAGTGAGAATGAGACTTGAATGTGACTTGACATAGTTTGCATTATTTATCCTTTCTGTGTCTGTATGTCACATTCCACTGCTGCTTTTTAACTGCTCTTTACACTCACAGTACTCTCTCTTTTTATGTTAAGTGCTGCAAGGTAGAACCCCCCCCACCCAATTAAAATAACTGGCCCTGTTAAAATATTACTACTTCACAGTATGTAAAATGAATGGTCTGCTGATTAGAATAATTCATTACAGTGCCAGATCAAGGAGAAGCATAACTTCTTAAGAGTCTGAAGTTAAAGTAGTGACATTAGCGCTTTAACACTTTCTTTACCACTTTCATTCTAGTAAGACTTCCCAACTATTAAACCCTGCAATTGCAAAACAAAAGTGCCATGACACTTGGCAAATTTGTAAGGATCAGCCTTTGCAATGAGTGCTAAAGCTGGCCTCAGAGGAATTAAGACTGCCTGTTTATACAGAATGAATCACTCTGAGCAACAATATAATAGGTTTATGAAGTAAATAGGAGAAGGGAGGAAGTAATTTGTAGGGTTGTATTCCGGTTGCCCATTCAGGGAAGTTGGCAGCATCTTGTGACAGAATTTGCATGTAGCAAGGCAAGGTTGCAACTGATACTTAAAATCAGAAAGAAGAATGGGAATCTTATCTTTCTGGTGACTGCGTTGAGGTGCTACCTGTTGTAGTTCTGCCTTGTAAATCCATTAGATATGACATTTTAAGCTTCTACTATCTTGACTAGATTAAGAGTTAAAAGAAGAAATCCTTTTAAGCAAATAAAAGGATGAATGACCATAGAAATGTTTTTCTTTGCCTCACTGTAGTGTGATGATACACATGACCACAGCTCTTGAAATGGCATTTCTCCCTTATTCTTCTTTGAACAGTCTCCAACTTTTGGTGACTAAGGCAATTGGATAAAAATCTCCTGCCTTCTCATTGTGGTCTTATTTGGATACTGACTGCATAAGCACTATCCATATAAGCAAAATCATACTTCTAAAAAAGACACTTAATGACATCTGAAAAAATGAAAATTGCGTATTACAGTATTCGTCTTACTCTAGAAATATTAAAGTACTACTTCTCTAGCTGTTTCCAACATAATTTCTCTGGAAAAAAAGATGACTTTTGATAGCAAAAAGCAATGATAAGACAAAAAGAGAGAGAGATAGAGAAGAAAGAATGAAAAACTGGGGAAAATTTCAGCTTTTTTGTTGGCATATTTTGCTGTGTAATGTGTTTTTTTACTGAGGTGACTTGTTATTTGTAAGGGAAAAAAATGCACAGTGGACAACTTAACAAAATGGATGAATAAATAGTATATTGGAAGGGAGAGCAAGCAGAATCTGCTTGGGTGCTGTCCGGGCTAGTTGTTCCCTGTGGTCTGGCACTGGCTCCACAACCCTGGAGCATCCCACAGCTCCGAGCACCTCCATGGGGACAGGGCAAGGCTGGCTGGTCACCTGCGCATCACGTTGGGGTCAGACCTGGTGAGAGACACAGGTTAGATACAGCATCACAGTGGCTGGACAGGCCCATGGTGATGAGGCAGGGTGGGTCATGCCAGGACATCAGCCCACTGATCCATGTTTGGGTCCAGCTTAAGGGGACTGTGTTTCGTTCCTGAAAAAATGAAGCTGAGCAAAGCCTGTTTCTACATAGGCTGCTGAACTTTGAGGGAGAAAAATCTCCTATTTCTCTTTCTTATCTTGATAAAATGCCTTTGCACCATTGTTTGAACTTTTGTATCTAAACAGAATAAAAGGACAGAAGAATGGACAAAATTTGTTCACTATATTCTTGTTCACTGTTATGGATATAGGTACAGTTCCCTTTTTGCATATGATGGGTATATAGCAATTACTAATCTTAAAATTGCAGTAGTAGAGCTAGAGAGGGAAGAGGAAGTGACTTTCAAGGTAAAATAAATATGAATGTTAATTAAAGACGTGTAGCTTCCACATGATGCAGTTATGTTGTTTTAAAGAGGAGATGTGGTTGGGTGGGAGGATGGCCTCAATTGGTATAGTTGGAGAAATGAGGAAAAAAACAAGGGCAGAGTGTTTTACACTCTGTTTTACAAGGGACAGCAACTGCAAAACACAATATGCTTCTGCTGAGTGTGGCTAAGAGTTTTTAATTGTGATGACAAGTAAGTATTCTGTTGTTTTACAGAACAGTTTTAGTTCAAGTTAATTAAAAAAATCCCCCCAAAATAGGCAAAACCTGGGACAATTCAAATGGAGTTAGCAGGGATTGATGGAAATGCTACTGTACTGCAGGGCCAGATCCTCTATCCAGAAGAAAATAGAAATTTTGCCAGTGACTTCAAAAAGAGCAGGATGACACCCATGGCACTCAGGCAGACACTTACAGCTTTAGCTATTTGTTCTTTCTTTTTCTCTCTTTTTCTTTATCTCTTTCTCTTTATTCTTCAAACAACAGAGCAAAACCAGGCCTTTGGTGACTAACAGTTTTGACAGACTACTTCATATGTCAGCATCTGAGAAGCATTTTACAAAAAGAGAAGAAAAAGATAATTTATTGGAAATGATTCTTTCTCACTTAGGAGTAAAATACCACTGCTTTTCTAGACCCTGTTGTAGTTTCTGCCAGGCAGAACTATGTGCATATTATCTCTGTCAAAGAGAAATATTCTGAGCACAGTCATCCAATTAAACAAATTGCCTATTAGTCACTTGGATGTCAAGAAGTGGAGGCAAGCTCGATAAAGACATGTCACGTAGCGAGATGTGTCAGTTCAAGTAGTGGATCCCAGCAACCCCTCTCTCCCCTTTCTTGTTTAGTTCTTCAGACACAGTAGTTGTAGAGAATAAGCTTTTCAACTACTTCAGCATTTCTAGATTTTATGCTGATCTAGGTGAGGCGTGGAACTCAGCAGTAAAGTTGGAAAGAAACTATATCCTGTTCTCTCACAGAAACAGGAAGAGTTAAATACACTGGAAAGTGACAGGGAAGAGCTGAGAGAGCTGCTGGATATGGTGCTATAGCCACACTCCAGAGGCGTATAGCCCTATAGCTAAAAAGGAGCAAGTGGCAATTTTTGCATCCCTGGGTCATCCAAGTCAATCAAGATGATCAAGTCAATATGTTCTGTCCTGATTTGCTATTTTAAATTCACTCCTGTAGAATACCATTAAAATCAGCAATATGCTGTGGAAAAGAATAAAAACAGGCCAAGCTGATTGTTATTTCATTAGGATGGAAAATTATTTGAATAAACTATCTTTTCCTCCCAATTTTAGTTTATGGCATTTTTCTTAAGATTACTATCCTCTCCTGCCTTAGTCTTACTCCTTTAGGCGTTTCTTTAGGAAAAGAAACAACTGAAACTGGCTGTTATTCCAGAATAAAAGTAATGCATGGGGTACGTCTTCTCTTGTAGGCATTAGAGGAGGGAAAGATGGAGAGGAAAATACTCTGGAAAAGTGTATCCTCCTTGTAAATGGCAGAAGAGGGATCTGCACCCTAAGGAATCTCATGGAGTAGAAGAACAGAGGAAGCTGCTGTTTGGTTTTTTGATAGGGTGACTGATGTCCCATAGCAGAAAGCCAGCTTCAGAGATCTCTTTAGCTTCTTTGTAGAGCTAATATAGGCCTAATAATTATACACTGTAACCAAAAGAAGAACTAAACAAACTGCACTTGACTAAAATTTAATCTCATAACAGCTGTGCACTTATTTGTTTAGAAATTTATAGCATCACCTGACTGTAAAAAAGCTTTGTAATATTTATCACTAAGAAAAATTGGTAAGAAATCAAGTGAATACAGCAGAATCTTTATTTGTTAACAAACAAATCCTATTGTTTGTTTTAAGACTCAATGAAAAGTATGCTTAAACAAATAATATTTATTATGCTCAAGGTCTGCCAAATACAGGCTGTGCTGACCTGTCAGGATAGGTCAATGACTGAGCAAGAACCTGCTCTGTGGCCAGATTACAGAAAACCACCAGGCAGGTCATAGCAGGTTGCTGGAGGAAAGGTATGTTTGCTGGTATGTTGTAGAAAGGGCACTTAGAGATTATATAATCACCATGTTCTCTGTTTGAAGAGCATTGTGGGTTCACACACATATGGATTCATAATTTTTTCTGTATGTGCATGCCTTTCCATAAGTTTAAAAGTTCTTCATAAAGAGTGTTCCAAGCAGGTTTAACCTTGAGGAGCCCTGTAACCAGGAGGAAAAGCTGTGCAGGAACCGCGAGCGAAGATAAGGAAGCAGAGATAGAGTTCTGATGCATTGTGGAGTTCCAAATTCCTGTAAACCAAGGAACCAGTAGTAAACCGAATTCCTTGGTTTACTAATGCCATTATATTTCAAAACACAGATAAGGAAGCATTAAGATTATTGATTTCCAGAGAAAGTAGGTTTGATGTCCCATATTCCCCAGATGTCTCACTCCTGGGTTTGGAGTGGAAAGACAGCAAGGGACTGTGTGTGCACATGGAGCATTTTTACTGTTCCACCTGATACTGGATCCGCAAATTTTCCTGATCCTCCGAAACAGCTGAAATTAAGAATATTTTGAAATCTGGTTTTAGTTAATGGAGCTGAATTGGACCAGAATTAGCTTTCTTATACAGCAGAAATCTGAGGCCAGATGCTCCACTGATTTAAAGCGCAGCAGAACCTCCTTAGCTTCTGCTTTCCGTACTCCGTTTCTTCCAGGCTCTCCACACTGCTCCGGCAATGCTGGCAAAGCGAGAGGAATAGCCCCACATGGCTGCCCTGTCCCTCTAGCTCCAGTTCTGGGTGACTGAGTCAGAGCACGTCAGTCAGGCAAGGGGCATTCCCCAATTACCTGTGTGCCAAAGTGATCCAGTGCTATACGGGCTCCTGCGGGGCTGCTGCAGCTCCTGGACCCAACTGAAATAAGGCAGGAGTTCCTCCGTGATTGCTGATAGTTCCAGTCAAATTTAGCTACTGAGAAATGGAAACAAAGTGAAAGTAAGAGCTGGCAGTCACAATTTCATTTGCTTATGATTAGGATATATACAGAACATTTCTGAACTTTGAATTGATGTTTATTCCTTGAACAACACTAATCTCAGCTATAAGGATCTGAGAATCCATCTTCACAAAAGCACTTGCCTGACAGCCCTGCAAGCTGCTGCCTAGCCTACAAATTCCTCACAGAGCACCAGTTATTCCTCTGGTTACAACTCTCAAGTTTTTGGACTTTTGTAGCTTTGTACAATTTTCCAAACTACTGCAGAGAGTTTCTAGATTATGTTCTCACTTATTTATGCATCAGACTCTAGTCACACTTCAGGTCCAAACTGATGTGCTGTGCTTTTGATGCACATGAAGAAAAAAAAATCTTTATCTACTGGTAGAAGCTGTCATACATTTGTATGTTCCTGTCTCTTCACAGAATATTTTACCATTCTTGGGAAAAGTACAGATTGTTAGGATTAGTTGTACTGAGCAAACAGTAAAGAAAGAAAAAGATCCTCTGGTCATATTATAGAATGACCTTTCATATGCCAGTCTGGTTGAAAGTCATTTGAATAGGTACTGTTTCAGGTCAAGAAGTGGTATTGTGTATTTATTGTCAAAAGAATGAGTGATGGGAGCATCTCTTGTACTATGATGTTAAGACACTTTAATGAAAAGAAAACTGATTCTTAATTATACAATATTAGTTAGAAGTTTCATCTTCGAGAGATTAAAAAATCAGAGCTAAGAATTTAGTTAACCCTAAAGCTGCATCTGATCAGGGTTGTCATGACTTTTGTGTATGGTTTTCCTTTGTAAACAAAATGATCGTTTTGTGGTTGTACTGGCAAGTGGTTGAACTGACATTTCAAGTTTTATATGTTATGCATATGCTCATTGTTTATGCATATATTGTTGTTTAAAGACAATGTTATTCACAAAGGTTTAGTAAAAACATACTTGGCTGAAAAACGGAACATGCATATATTTTCCCTAGAAATGTGACTGCATGGGGAGAACAGTTATGGGCTATTTTTTATTCATAGGGAGAAAGCCTTTTTGGATACAGATGATTTTTCTGACATTTTTAGGGTCAATTATGAATTCTTCCTGTATATAAGAATAACCCCAGATATTTCAGTTGAGTGCATGGAAATATAACTGTCTTTCTCTCCAGGCAAATAAAATGGTCAACACTTTTGGTGCTTTTTAATGTGTGGCTAGTGTCAAGTGTCAGTGTTATTACTAGTCCTCCTGTAATAAAATGTATGTTTGCTAATATTGCTGGAATCATTAAAGTTACTTTTATATGCAAAAGCACTACATGATTTGTCCATAAAGTCTTTTTTTAAATCTTATGTACAGTATTGAATGATGGTTATTTGTTACCGTCCTAGGAACAAGATTGCTAAGGCAACTGATTCAAAGTAAATTCAGAAAGCCATTTAATCTTGAGACAGGTGTTGCTTTATTTAAAAGTTTAATCTTAACTTGATAATGCACTGGACCGAGATGACACTTAGATAAGACTGTCTAAATGCAAAGCATGTAAGTGTTTCATCATAAAGATTAGACTTGATCCAGACGGAGAAATTTTCCTCAGAATATATTTTGCTGAAACTTTTCAGGCATTGAATTCAAGGGAATAGGTAGTGTGTAATATGATGTTATCAGCATGAAATGATCTACATCTTTAGCAAGAAGAGAATGAAGCATGTGAAGGGATAGTACATTTTTGGATGGGGATGTGCAGCTTTTTGCCATCATATCTCTGCTTTACGTGGGTTGCCGTGTTGAACGGCATCTGTGCAGTTTTGCTCCGTAGAAAAGTGTAGAGTAAATAGGTCTGGGAGAGGGAACTGGCAAGCCTCCAGGACATGTGGTGGGCATAGGTCCCAGGAGCTGATGGAGCTTTTGCATTTGAACTGGCAAAAGGATTTGCTGCACGATTTAGCTCAACCCACAGAATGGAAAGAGACTAAGAAAGGAAGAGGAAAAAGAATTAAAAAAGAAAAATTAAAAAGCCTGAAAGCAGACATACCATAATCAGGTGCTTGAAACAAGGTAGTAGTGAAAATAATCTAGGTTGCATTCTGTATACATAGAAAATTATTAAGCAAAGCATGTAATGTTTGATTCTGTTTTCCTTAGCTTGCTTCCAGCTCAGTGGCTGTGCTTCTTTTAATGTAGTTTAAAAGTAGCATTTTTATTTATCAGTAACACAAAATCCCAAACATAAGGTAACATCCATATTTTGTCCTGTAGAACATATTGATGTTGTCTCTTAAATAAGTACAGTGCTTCTAACCCAAGAATATCAATATTAACTTTCCATATATTTTCTTTTGATACTTATCTTTTAAGTTCCTTGTGAGGTACTCTAAGCACCTAGTCTTTCAAGGGATATTTATAAAATTCTAAATTTATAAACTATGTGTTGGTTAGTAGCTACATGATGGGCAGTTTGGCTTGTTCCTGGTTCCAGCTAGGGAACTAGGAAGAAAGAAAGAAGAGGTAGTCTTGTGCAGAAGTGGATAAAGCAAATCTTTTGAGTCTGTGTAAAATGACTGAATGTAACAACAATAATATTAGCTTTATATTGGCAAATAGATATGTGAAAAAAATGTCTGCATTCATTGTCAGAGGTGGTTTTGAAATTTTGCTCCTTTCATCTCAGCGGGATATTGTACAACTCCATAGTGACTTTTATAAATTCATACAATATAGCCTAAAAGACCAAAAACATCCGTCATTCCAGGAGTCTGTTAACCTTATAAAGGAGACAAATTACAAGCTTTGGTTTTATTTAGGGGAGGAGGGGAGGACTTTTTCCATTTATTTAAACATACCCTTCCATAATAAAAACACAAGCCCTCTAGCATCATGTTTCCCTTCTTATTCATCTCAAGTTGGTGAGAATGTCCTTACCTATTTTTTAATTACTTTTCTCCTGTAAGTTAAAACATCAAATGAGTTGCCCATAAGGCATATTTTTCTTGGTCATAATTCGTATATAATAATTGAAGCTGTTAGCTTCAAAATGTCATGCAGTGTTATTATCAGCCACTTTTCATGTACATAACATAATTGCTCTTTCTTGGAAGTAAATAGGATGTCGTATCCTGCCAATTTTGCTTTAAAATACCAATGACAAACTATTTACTCAATATTATAAATCTTTATGCAGCTCTTTACTGATCAGTCAGAATTCATTTTATTTGCCTATCAATCCTTATAATGATAAGCAGCTGGGAGAAGGCATGCATTTCTCCATTTTTATGCCAATCATCCTGAGCTTTATTCAGACCTGTTTATTTTTGTGATATCTTTATTAATATTGTTTTGCAGGTGCATTAACTCAGTTAAAAAGATTAGAAAGTATATACCTTATTTCTATAGTTTTCTTTGGTTTCTCTCTATCTTTATTTCTTTTAGAAAAGCTTTCTGCAACTATCACTGCATCGTTACAGCATTCTATTATAAATCCTATTTTTCCAGCATTTTTAGGCAGCTATAAAAAATGCTTCTGTGTTGAGGATTTGCATATAAGTTGTTCAGAAAAAAAGAGGTTGAATGTGTGTGTGCCTTTTCTTATGCAGTAAACTGGAGAAATACAGATAAATGCTGACACTTCTATTTTTAATATTTTATAGAGCTCTTCCTGTTGTTCACCAGAGAGCTGTGGACACAAGCCAAATACATAGGAATTAGTCTCTCCAGTGGATGGGAAATCTTTTTGTACATTAGTTACCTTCCCCTCTCCTCTCTTCCTGGTTGTTTTGTCCACACATTTGCAAAGGGTTTGGAATAAATCTGAAAAAGGACTTGAACATCTAAACCAGAAATTAGTGACAACCTGACTGTTGGTAGGGAATGGGGATATTTCTGTTCTCTCACTGAAAGAGAGTGAAGAACATAGTGCTCTGTTGTTGCAGCTGACTACTCCAAGCCCTAGGTTATTTAAAGGCAGGTGGCACTACCAGGTTAACTGGCAAGCTTAATGAATGTAAAGCATCTGGAAGAGTCTGTGTAGCTTAAGTCAGTGTAGCACTGGATCAGGCCTCTAAACTCTGGAGAGAGGCGAGCTTGCAGATGTATCATTTTTTTTAAATCCCTAATAAAGGCTTCCTCTTCACTGCACATAAATTCTTTTAGTTTTTTTTGTGCTGTTTATGCAGCTTTTTCCAGGGTACTTAATTCTAAATTTTAGCTTCTGTTCATGGAGATAGTGATAGGTGCTTCAGCCTTTGGTATTGCAGCATCTGAATCCCGCACTGAAGCTCATTGGGGGAGGTAAGTGTTGTGCTGGCCTCTTTGGGCATGAATCAAGCATTTCCACAAAGATGGTTTCTATATGACAAGAAAGAAAGAAAGAAAGAAAGAAAGAAAGAAAGAAAGAAAGAAAGAAAGAAAGAAAGAAAGAAAGAAAGAAAGAA
>NW_020455608.1:406680-446971 GCF_003342845.1 Nothoprocta perdicaria
AGAAAGAAAGA
This sequence comes from Nothoprocta perdicaria, assembly GCF_003342845.1. Lineage (NCBI taxonomy): Eukaryota > Metazoa > Chordata > Aves > Tinamiformes > Tinamidae > Nothoprocta > Nothoprocta perdicaria. The sequence continues at coordinate 406,692 of NW_020455608.1, forward strand.
AAGAAAGAAAGAAAGAAAGAAAGAAAGAAAGAAAGAAAGAAAGAAAGAAAGAAAGAAAGAAAGAAAGAAAGAAAGAAAGAAAGACTAGCCTTGGCATCCTTTCAATCAATGCTATGAGTCAAAATGCCTTTTAGACCACAGCAGCAGTAGGACAGGTTTTCACTGAGGATCTATTGGCCTCAGCTGAGAACTGAGTGTCTCTTTTCATGTATATGTGTGTATGCATGTATATTATGTGTGTATATAGGCACGTGCAGGCATCCTAAAAACTGAAGACCAGATGGACTGATGAATCCCTATCAGCAAAGAGCAGTTGTTGTCCTTGAAGTATATGCAAATGTAAATGCAAACCAGAGAAGCAGGGAGTTTACTTTCTCAGAAAAGCTTTTTCATGTTACATTCTCTCTGTATCCTTCGTTAGAGTGTAGTTTACCTACAGATTATGCAGGTATACCTTTGTATTAGTGTGTGCCTAGGCACATGTATGTATGCGTGTTTCTCTATAAAAGGCTCAAAGCAGAGAGTATCACAAAATGTTAAGAATTTGGAGTTCAACATCATGGGTCAAAAAAGAGAGGTCTGAAGTCGCAGTTCCATGCATAAATACACTGGGGCAAAGAGGGAGAGATCTTTCAATATTTCACTTTTCCTAGCAGATGGTAGAAAGTACTTAGATGTGATGACTCTTCCTAGATGTGCTAGCATATGCTGTGGAATTGCCCATACAGAAAAGCCTTGCTCATTGCAAATCTCCCAGGAGCTATCACAAACAAAGCACCTCAATTAACATTTGCTTATTATGCGATCGTGTCTATGTGGCAATTTTCCATTTTCCTCTCATACATTATGGCTGCAATTTAGTCTGGATGACAGATATGCCAGATGAAATCTCAGCATTTAAGGTTCCCTTCTTTTCCTCTTAAATAGGCATACATTTCTCCCACTCTCGCTCTCTCTTTTTCTCTCTTTTTTTTTTTTAATATTTAGTAGCAGTGCAAAAATGAAAATGATTGAGCCTTCTAGCTAAAGCCATGTCTGTAGCAGTTCTGTTGGCATAATCTCTGAGCTTGTGAGATGCAGTACAAGTCGTGCAGGCAGTTGGCCAGCTCAGGATTATTACTCAGTGAACCCTGTTACAGGTCAGACTTTCAAGTAGTTTCTGCCATGATATCAGCAATTTACAGGCTTGTCCATTATACTTATTTGAAACATGCACCTGCAAGAAGGCATGTGCCTTAGCAAATGCAGAATCTAGATCAAAGGGGATTAATACATCCCAAAAGGCTACAGGCAACTTTCTAAGTACAACAGAAACTGCAAATGAGAGTGTACAGAAGCAGAGCTCAGAGGAGATCAGAGGGGAGTGCTGGGGTTGTCTGGTTCCCACAGTCACCAGCAGCCATGCAGAAGATTCAAAGCAGTCCGTGGGGCACCCAGTCCATGGCTTTCACAGCAGTGTCATAGCAGGCATGCACACACTGGCCACCACAATTGGTAAAGTATGGCAAAATCAAAATTACAAGAGGAAAAATACAGAGCTGTTTCTTGTGATGTTGAAACTTCTTGGTAAGCAGGTATGAAAGTCATGTTTTATGTCTGCAAGGGAATGTTGTTTAAGGAAGGAGAGGGATAAAGTGCTGCCATAGCAAGATTATTGTGGGGTTTTTGTCTTTCTGAAAGCTATGCATATGCCAATAGTTACACCAGTTTGTCCACTGCTTCCTCTGTAAATGGGCAGCACACTGCACCTTCTTGCTGGGACTCAGCTTCCAAGGCCAGCACTCAGCCTTCAGAGACCAGGAAGTGAAAAAATCAGCAAACCATTGAATGAAACCATTGAATATTACAGCAACTAAACTGCCTCTGTGCACTGCATCTGAACCACACAAAGTACTCACAACCATTGTCATTTGATATTTTCTGCCAGTTAAATGTCTGTCTGGTAAGTGAATAGTGACCTTTTGGCTGTGAGTTGATACACTCTATAAACATGTACTCTATGTTTCACAAAGACTAAGTGTGATGCTCAGAGAAATTCTTGGTGATAATAGGCAGAGAGATTTGAAGCTGTCTTGAATTTCTGTGACACATCCTTCTGAGACACATTTCACTGCTAAGATATTTCTTAACCTTCATGCATGCTTTTTACAGGGAAATGCTGGGCGGAAGAGAAGACTATTTACACCTGTGCACACGATCTGTTAAAGGGAGTCTAGTCTAGTGAAAATTCTTCTAAGGTGCTGATCGTCTACTGCATTAATGATGCCACAATATTTTTTTTCTCCATTGAGTAAAGTGTGTAACAACTTTGATATTTATAAATCTAAATATTACTTCAAGTCTGTGGAAGCATAATATGCTTTGTGTGTGTCATTGTTCCATATGCTTCTATTTTGAGGTCCTGCAGATGAATGAGAACTTGCCAGTGCTGTAATGTTGTACTGTCTTGCAAGAAAGAATTCAAAAAGAATAGTTTGTAGATATTACATAGAAAAGGGTATGGCATTTTATTTTCTTTATAGATTTCTCTTTCCCAATTCCTCGCCATAGAGAAGACATTAGTGTCACCAATATATTGTTTCCATCAACAGCCGCTTAAAAAAAATCAGTTGAGAGGCAGAAGATTGGGAAGGGAACCAGTCTGACAAAGTGGAAGCCTGGAGATTTCTTTGAAAAAGAATTATCCAGTTTCCTTAGTTCAGGGAAAGCTAGAACTCCCTATTAACATAGCGTGATATTTACAGCATCTAGATTAACTTTATTGCAGTGCCTATTCCTTTCTTCCTAGCTAGGAGAGATGAAGTATACAGGTTTCCAGAAAGCTTTTCTGAGCTCTCCAGTGCACAAACACATTTCCACATTTCCACATGCTGAGAGATGAGAAGCCTTTAAAACAACACAAACTCACACGCTGAGTGCAAGTTTAGCAGCTTTAGGTAGTTCAGGTTGTGTACTGAATCAAGAGTTTGTGTTGTCAGCACTTTCACCTTGCATGAACTTATTAAATTGCTTTTGCCTCTCTAATAAACCTGAGCGCTTTCCCTTTTTGACTATAGCCAAGAACAAAACAAAACCAAGAAAAAAAAAAGGGGGGGGGGGGGACAATATAAGGCCTGTTAGCAATATATATAAAGATATAAAGATAACTCTACTTTGGTTTTGGCTCTCATTTTCTCTCTGGTATTTCCTCAGAATTGGCCACGGGAGTCCCTTGCAGAAATCACAGTAGTGGGCTTTTTCCTCTTCCTAGAAAAACTTGTGGATACCACCGTAAAAGGGATCTATTCAGTTTAGCAGGAATCCCAAGGACATCAATGTCATTTGCATAGGGATGCTACATTTATGGGTACATTAACTTTCCATGGCAGTTACAATATCCCTCAAAGACAGCACTGGGAGCCAGTCCCTCCAAACCCCGTATGACTCCAAAGTGCCTGATTATCCTTGGGAAAAACATCAGTCAAGACCAGATAATGAACTGTGTGCATTAATTTCATTTATATTCTTGAATGTTTTTTGTGACATATTTCACATATTAAAAAAAATAAAGGGCTGTCATGCTAGAGTTTGAAAACCATTCTTGTTAACAGGAAGAAGTCCTGTCTCACAACACAGTTCCTGTACACTTCAGAAAGCACTGCTATGTTTGTTACATCTTCTGTTTCCTGACCAAGCATGGGCTTCACACAGTGCCACTGCAGCACCGTAGGGCATTCAGAGTTAGGAGAGGGAAAATCAATAATCCAACAGGAGAAGTATCAAAACTAAGATATGGATTGAGAAATCTTAGAGTGAATTAGGTATGAACTGGACCAGAAAAAAATAATCTTCAGTGAAGGCAAAGCTAAAACTGCATAAAAAAACCCAGGGGTCCTATGAGTTTCAATAAACATTTGCTATGGGAGAAATACCCAGAGAGAAAATTTTTTTGGCACCATCTATGTAGGAGCAGTTAAGAACAGAGTCTTTCTTTCTCCGTATAAATCTTGTCCAAATGCCCATATAACTGTGTTCTCTGCATTTGCATTGAGCAATTAAAATCTTCCTTTCTAACTCACCCATTTTATGTTGGGGGTTGTTTTGGGGTACCTGGCAGACAACACAGAACTAAGATATTTCAGGACTCAGCATCTTAATGCAATGCTCCAAAGTGTCCAACTGCTTCTCCGTCATGCTCTATCGACATGGTTGGTAGCTCAGGGTATGGAGGAGTAATGTCTCCAGCGATTAGCATGAAGGGTTCCTAAGACATTGCAGAAATTCCTGGGACATCTTTCGGAAGTGAAACACGCCATTCAGGAACCTCTGATATTGTTGCTTAGAATATTTGGTTTAATGTTGTTGATTAGAGTATTTTTATTTGCTATAGTGATATATTTTGATATATTAATAACAAAATCTTGTAGGAGTTTTCTTTTCTGAGTTGTATTATACCTATGCATAGAATCATAGAATCATAGAATCATAGAATGCTTAAGGTTGGAAGGGACCTCCAGAGGTCATCTAGTCCAACCCAGTGGCTACCATTGAAAAGAGGCCGCCCCCTCCTCCTCCCTCCCTCCCTTGAGGTATTTATAGACACTGATCAGGTCCCCCCTCAGCCTCCTCTTCTCCAGGCTGAACAGGCCCAGCTCTCTTAGCATATGTACCAGAATTTGAATGCGTAAGGATCTTCAGAATGGAAGTTACTAATGTTTAAAGATACATAGAAAAGCAAAAATTCATGACAAAATATGAGGGAAATGGGCCCTTTAAGTGTAAATGTAATACATATATGAAGCCAAATGAACAATAATTTACAGTAGTACATAGAGGTTAGCAAGCATAATATAGTCATACCATGCCTGGTACAGATATGTAGGCAGGCCAGACAATCTAATTTTCATAGTATGTAACAGTCCCTAATGTTCCTTTTCCTAATTCATTGTATTTAATATTCTAAGAATCAATAGCAGCCTGTTAGTTTTCTATGGTGTATCAGAAGCCAGAAAATGCTTGTTGGACTTTGCCTTTTAAAATTACTGCTGTGACTTTGCTGCTTTCAGGCACAGCAAGGTGAAGTGCATCCCCCAAGCTCCTACAGCAGGCCAGTAGTAGAGACTGGGCTTCGTCTGTCCTCCTTTAAAGGTCTGGCCAAAGGAATTGTGTCATCAGGGAAGCCTGGTATTCCCAGCTTCTCCCTGGCTAGGCCTCATCTCCCAGTTCAGTAAGTGCTGCAACACACACATACTGGGAGGAGATAAGCACAGCCCTCCCCTTCCCTCCTGGGAGGGGAACGAGTCTGTGAGGGGAGGAAGCCTCTGGAGTGTGACTTACAGAGAAAGAAAAGAAAAAAATAATACAACTTCCACCGAACAGTGCAACAACGGAAAATCTGTTTCTTGTTTTCTGAACTTTTAGATGTTTTTTAAAATACTCATTCTAATTGTCTTTCAAATAAATCCTCTTAATGTTTTATTTTCTAAATAACCAACATTTTCAATGAATTCAGTATCTTCTTGCATACCTTTAGATCATTAAAAAAGCATTTTCTCTGAAAGAAACTACTCTGATGGGATATTTTTATCATATATGAGTTGTGGATAAAATTTTTAGAAATATAGAAAATGTTGTAGGGCTCCAAGAACTCTAAGCAATTTTTAATTAAAATCTAGAGAGATGTCTTTTAGTAATATGATTTTGTCCACTGTTTGTTCTATCCTCCTCCATTTGGTACTCTGTGCAGTTCTAATGCAACTATTGGATCTATTTAGAGGCACTCATGGTGACAATTCTAATAACAATGATGTTACAGAATTTTTTAGTTTTCATGATGTAAAAATGCCAATTGTGGCATCTGCCACAATTTAGAAGTAATTCAATTTATATCCTGGGAGTAACTTTAAAGCTGCTGCTATAATCCATGTAAGGACACATGCCTGAGAAAATGCATTTTTAATGTGTTACAGAAAGTTCCTTGTTTAAGAAATCCTGTTTTTTCATTAGCTTGTAATACGCCAAGAAAAGCATGCATGTCAATCTCCTTAACTGAGAAGATATGTTTGTCTTCTGTCTCTAGATATGTGTCATTTGTGAAAATACTTCCCCTTCCAATAATTTTAACCAAAATCTCATTTTAATTCCTAGCAGAAATTGAAAATATTATTCCAAGAGAAACTGTATGCCACAGGGACAAGTTTGAAGGCACATTTCTGTGAGACATGCATCTGCTATTCTATGTCTAAATTAAATGCATGGAGGAGTTCATTATTCATGTTTAGGAGGTGGAAGAAGTCATGTGTAGAGCTTTGATCTAGCAAATACCTGACACAAGTGATTGGCTTATAGAATGATAAGCTGCAGAAAGAGGCCAGCTGCAATTGGAGATCTTGCTCCCAGCTTTGTGGGCCAGTAGTCATATCAGAAGAGGAGGATTCCTTAGGGCAGGGATTGCTGGGGGAGTGTAGTGCATGTTGTAATGCACTACTAATGCATTACTAATGCACTACTAATGCACGCATATGTAGTAAGGGGCTACATATTGCCCCTTACAGCCTGGACTAGCACTGTGCTTCATGCAGTACATGCTGCTGAGTGCAGAAATGCATTTCACATGAAAAGGACCCCAGTGAAGCCTCAAATCCAATTCATTAGCCCTATTATCACATGGGACTGCTACCAGGCATGAAAGGCTGTCACCTACCAGTGTTCAAAGGGCCCTAATTTCAGGATTTTCCTCCTAAACTTACTCCTTCTAAATTAGCTATTACCATTCTGGAAAAGAATTTTCAGTCTCTGGGGATATTTCTGTGAAAACATTCTGCTCACTGCTGAACATCAGTCAAAAAAGCAAACATGAATTATTAGGAAAAGAAAAGAGAAAAAAAGTGGAAAGCATCAGTGTGCTATTATAAATTCATCGTGTACTCTGCATCCTGAATTCTTAGTGTCACTGTTGTCACCCCACCTCAAAAAGTTATAATAAAAATACAAGGTATATTAAAAAGCAACCAAAAAGGATGAGCAGAGGCATGGATCAGCATTTATAGGAGACTTCAACCTGGAAAAGAGGCAACAAGATATATGAGAGGTCTATAAAATCTTGAATAGTTTGGGGAAGGTACATAAAAAGTGATTATGCACTATTTCTTAGAATACAAAGTTAAGGGTCACCTAATCAATCACTAAGTTTAAAACACTCAATGGAAATACTTAATCACTTAATGCATAAATTATGGAAGTCAGTTCTTTAGAGTGTTGTGGAGGTCAGTATGTAAATGGATTCAGAAAAAGATTAGACAAATTTATAGAGGAAAGCTCCATTAAGCACCATCATCTGGATGCCTATTTTGGTTTAAGAAGTCCTTAAACCACTGTCTGCCATTAGTCAGAGGGATATACAAGAGGGATATACAAGAAGAATTACTCTGTGCTTCTCTTGTTCTTTTAGAAACTCCTCAGCCTATAGGCTACAGGTTATATCCTGCAGCAATGTGGATCAAAGAATAGAATGTCGGATTTCTTAGTACTATTTCAATCTTGGTTAAAATTACACAATACCACTTTTCTAAAGCACTGCTTTCAGCAAGTTTACTTTTATTATTACTAAAATTCTGCTTCTAGTTTGTGAGGGGAAATTAAAAAAATTCATATCTTGAAAAGCACACACAGATAAAAGTGAAATATTTCAGTTCTTGTGATTATTTCCTTCTGTCTTTTTTTTTTTTTTTTTTTTTTTTTTTTTTTTTTTTTTTGTGGAGAAAGGTAGAAGGTTGTCAGTCTGAAGATATTGCCTTCAGATTTTCCCACATCTTTTTGTCTTTACAATTAATGTTACACTGTGATAGATATCCAAATATATCTCATCTAATCCTAAACAATTTCCATGAAGGTAAATGCAGTGTTGACATTGAGGCATTTATGGAAGCTTTTGATCCTTCTCCTTCTATCTAATTAGATACCCAGTTTCCTTACTTGATTCAATCTAAACAGTTAATTCAAGTGGATAAAGTCAGGCCATACCAGAAATAATCCTATTACATCCAACAAAAAAAAAGAAAGTTAGTTTGACTGAAAATAGATGTTGAAGTATAGACACTTTTTATGTTGACTTATTTCATATACTTTGCTGAACCCACACTTTTGTATGAGCAATACAAATACATATGAGCAATAGAGGAGGGCTTACTTCCACATAAAGACAGAATTTTTTTATCCCACACTTATTCTCAAAACCACTTTGCTCCATAGATTCTATCCATTCATTTCTCACCTTTTTCCTTTAATATATGATCATAGTTTCTGTTCCCAATCTCAGTTGATTGCAACATAAATTTTGCTGAAGTAGGCTGTTTCCTTAAGCTGAAATATATCAATTCATATTAAATGTTTTTGAAAGCACTTTCTTTATAGCTGGCCGGCGACATGGTAGACCTAAGGTTAAAACTTTGCTCTGCTTAGTTTGAAATTCTCTGCAACGAAAAACCCTGAGGCGGAGAGTTAAGCCTGACATCTCAGGTCAGTATCCTAACCATGAAACTATAAAGTGTGACATGCATACATTCCCTCGTACAATTTCATTTTCATGAAAAAGCTCAGAAAGAGCTGTTATTATTTCACTGAAGAATAAGCCCAAAATGTGAATTGCTATGGGTTACCACAGAAATGGTACTCATCTTCCAATTAACTCAATTTTAGTTTTAAGAATTTCATTTAATTTTTTCCATTAGGTTTATTTTTGACTAATCTTTGCCAAAGAGAATGGGCTGTGACTTAAGCATTTAATTAGGACTCAAGGGCCTATATTAATTTCCTGATTCTTTCCCAAAACTTTCCTTTATGCTTTACCCAAGCTGCATCGCTGTTCTCTGCGGGGCTCAGTTCTCCTTCTGTAAAATAGGGAATGAACTTTCTTCTCAATTTCCTACTTAGATTACAACAAGGCATGTGAAATTATTCTTGTTGTTTACTCCATGCTGGTAAGGCCTAACTGGTGTTTGAAAGCACAGTTGGCCTGTGCTCTATTACAGAATGTAAGGAGATCTTATCAGAGATCTTGAAAGGAAGACCAGGTGAGAAAAGCCTGAATAAACTGCAGGTCTTGGATATAAAGAAAAGCAGGGGAAAACTATTTTTCCATGAATGATGAATTTGAGCAGAAATAATGAATTTGAATTGTAGAAAGATTTAAGTTTGGTGCTAGGATGTTAGGATATCCGCTTTTAAGGACAGTGAAGGCCTGGGGAAGATTCCCAAAGAAGGTTGTATAGAATCTCATATTCTATGTTTAAAAAAAAAAAAAAAACAAAGAAAACCCAGCTTCTTTGGTGAACATCTGTCTGGAATTATTTAGTAATGTATGCTTCTTCAATACTAACTTCTAATTTTCAATACTAATACTAATAATACTAGTAATACTAATACTTCAATATTAATCAATACTAATAAAGAATACTTAATACTTCAAAGCATGCTCTTTAATACTCATCCCCAAATTGTTACAGTGGCTAAATAAGGCCATGCATATAGACATACAAGGGAGCACTGCAAATGGGATTATCAGGTAGTAAAAAGGAATCACATATATCTGCTGCCTGCAAGTTATTCTGTATATAAACATAAATCTCCTTATCCAAATTTATCCAACAATATGTTTGTAATGTTAGTAAAATAAGTGTACAGAAAGGAAAAATACCTACTTGTTTGACTATCTCAAATACTTTAACTTTTTTCACCAATGTGAACCAACAGTACTCTAAGTGGTCTCCCTGAAAATTTTAGTTCAGGGCACTGATGTAGCATGGCTAGAATTTAGCCTGTTGAAAGTGCAAGGGATAGGAGGAGATGATGCTCTGAGGTCTCCTCAGATCTTACAATTTGTGTTTGAGGCTAGTATTTTTCTTTCTGTGGACCAGTGCTCTGGTGAGTACAATGGAGCTAATTAGAACAGAGGTTCCAAATAATACTACAGGGAAGGTAATATATCATCCTGCAGTGCTGAGGTCAGTGAAGGTACAGCATTGATTTCTGTGGCAGCCAAGATGCCTTGGAAAACACTTTTGGTGTGTGTATTTTCTCTCTGAACAGCAATTAGCATGACAGTCATTTTTGCTCCTATCTGTCCACCTGCCGTTACGAATATCAGCAGAATCTAGAGATATCAGTTGCCAGTCAATTGCTTGCCAGTAAGCAAGCATGACAAAATCTTCAATTAATTTCATGTTATTTTTGAATAACAAGATAGACTGTTAAAATTCAGCTGAATTCTCTAGAGATTTAAAATCCAGTGTATTCTCCTCTATAAAACAAATCTCAAGTAGGTCACCTAAGAAGTAACCATTTTAAACCAATCAGTAAGTAAAATATCTCTATATTTTAACAAGAATCAAAGTAGGCTACGAGTATGTTTGCCACTCTTGGTAGCTTCCTTGATAGCCCTAACTGAGGATATTGTTTTAATAGAAACTATCCTTACTTATTCTAGAAATAATTATTCAACCAACAAATTTCAGTCAACATACAGAAGGAATGATCTCTTCAGCTCTGAGCATCCCTCATCCCTCTTACTTTGGTGCTTCAAAGATGCTGCAGTCCTTTTCATCGTGCTTTCCTCCCTGTAAAGCCTCCTGCACTGTGGGCCATAATCCTTCTCAACTATCATCACCACTGAGTTCACTGCAGCTCAGAACTAAACTGTTCACTGTTCCACAATGAATAACCCAAGATATCTCTTCACCTGCAAACAATCACTTTTTTTAAATTTCTGTAACAATTTTGCTACCACAATAATATATTTTAGGGAGTAACAAAGAAACAGAAAGTGTTCGTTAAAAGAAAAGGTTTTTACAACACCAGCAAAATATGCTTTCAGATTTTAGTAGGCAGAGTTGCAAAAAACTTGGCTTAGTGAATTGAGACCTCCTACAGAGGATATTTAATTTTGAAACAGAAGAATAAAATCTCTCAGCGCATGGATTTTGTTGGCATATGCTACTGAAAATGAGTTTGTCCAAGAAAACTGTATTGTGTATATGTGGAATAGAGGAGGGAAGGCTCAGAAGGAGGTTAGATGATGCTTATGCCTGTTGTTAATGGAAATAAGCCTCCCTTCCAACTCCTAAGCTCACAGAAAAATTTGTTTTAAAATTATCTCTGTTAACTATTCTGCAGCTCTTATGGAAAAATACAGTGATTTCCTTCTTTACTTGAAACAAGGAAATCATGTGATTTGTAATCATGTGATCATGGGATCATATCAAAAACATTAAGGAAGTTCAAATAGAGCAGTCATCTTAAATATCTTTCCATGCTCCCTTAGAAAATGCTAGCTAGTAAATCTTTTGTTTAAGGTTGCCTTCAAATGAGCAAAGAGAATATTTTGCATATGGACACACAGCTATTAGTCATCTAGCAGCTTGAGCCTGTGCTTTGCTAAAATCTCTTCCGAAAGATGCTCAGCACTGTTAATTGCCATTGAAATCATCTTGACTGCAACATGCTTAGCAGCTCGCAGGAGGGAACACAGCACCTTTCTGGATGAGCAAATTAGATTAGCTACTGTGTAATCATGTTTGACTTAAGTAAAGGGCCTGGAGGATTTTTAAACTATTAGCATATGAAATATTCAGAATTAGAAATACATGCTACTGAAGTTATTGGTTCTTGTTCAAATTTAGAGGAATTTGTCATAAAAATTGGAACATAAATAGCATATTTAAATAGAAAACATGTATTGCTTAAAGCTGTTGGAAATAAATTTTCCATAATTTCCAGAACTTCCAGGTCTTTTGCCCATCTTCAGCCAAGCACAAAAAAAAAAAAAAAAAAAAAAAAAAAAAAAAAAAAAAAACTTAGAAATTACAAGACAACACATACATATATAGACAGTATTATTGAATCATTCTGAATAGTTCCAACAAACACTGTTTCTAGTTTTATTAAGTTAATCCTTTTGTGTTTGAGCTATATCATACATAGGTTTGTTTCCAAAGCAAAGTCCTCTAAATAAAGAAGTACATTTTTCTAGCTGAAAGTTGTCAATTTCCAAGAATTGGCACATTTACTCAATTGCTTGTGATCGTGCAGAGCTTGAGAAACAGCTTGAGAAAACTTAGAACTATCACAAGAAAGTATGAATGTAATTAAAATGATTTTATATAACTTGCAAGTTAGCATGGTCCATTATAGCATTAGCTATAATGATAGCATTAGCTATAATGATAGTATTATACTTACTCAACTTAATAGTGGTTGTTTGGCCCAGGATTTATAAACACAATATGGAATGGATTGAGATGTGAGTAAAGTAGGGTAAAAATTATAAAGGACACACAAAATTACATTTAAACTTCCTAAGACTTGTAAGATCTTAAGTAGTTTTTATTTAAGACCTTCATAAATGGACAATTGGAAACATCTCACAGAAATACAAGCAGCAGGATTCAGTTAATTTCTTCCTTCAGTCGTAAATAATGAACCAAATGTATAGATGATAAAACAGAGTAGCGAACAAGAAATAGAGCAAAGAATGATGAAATGTCAGATAATCATAGGAAGGCATCACAAAACAATAATTGGAGGATTAATTAGAGTTCATGTAAGGCATAAGAATGAGCAAATGGTGTCATGGATGATCTGTGCAAACGCCTGCTCCTAGTGCATTATTCATAGAAAATACACTATGAAATATTTTATGAATTTGAATAATATGGTATAATATCAAAAGTAATAGGCTTAACCAGATTATAAGAAAAATAAAGATATTTAGGCAGCAGAGGAGAAAATAAACATATTTTTTTAAGCTAAGACACCGCTGATAAAACACAGTAGAGCAGCACAAGAATCCAGATGGCAGGAAATGCAAAGAAGCCTGTCCACCCACAGTATTGTACTTCATGAAAGAACAGACAGGAGATGGAGTACAAAATTAGAGAGAGAACTGAACAAAGATTAGGAGATACGTAGTCTGTTAGGAGCATGGAACAATTCCATGAAGGTTTCAGATTACAGGAAGGAAACTTTACTCTCCATCTTAGAATGAATGGGAACGGATGGACCTACTAATCAGCTTTCTTAAAGCAGTAATGAAGGTTTTAACCAAATGTAACACATTGATCAAAATACAGCTTTCAAATTCACTATGGGAGGTAGGAGAGTAATAAGGACGGTATGGAGCTTGTATCAGCAAAGTGACAAGCATGGTAAGTGTGACAATAATATTGAATCTCCAAGCATTTCTATTATTATAAATTGAAACTGAATTTTATGGGAAGATTGTTTACATTGAATTTCAGAAACAGAATTTTTTTTCCTTGGCTTAGAAAGATTGTGCTGCTCTCAGAAAATGGGATGCAGCTGAAATTATATCTATGTCCAACAGTGAAAGAAAATTATGCATTTACTCACCGTATGCATACACAAAACTAAGTATCTCAGAGGTGCTAAAGGAAAGATATAGAATTGAGCATATGTCACTGTATGTATTAACGCAATATAATTAAATTCAATGGTTTGCAAAGCTTAATATGTAGAGATTAGTGAAGATTATCAGCACAAAATTTCCTACAGGATGAAAAAAATTCATACAAATCTTTTCTCTTTGCGTACTTTAAATCTTTTCTCAATGAAGAGCAATATATTAGAAGCACGACAGAAAAAAAAAAAGCATAAATCTGAATGTGATTTGCTTTAAAATCTACAAGATTGAGTGCAGATCATAAAAATATTCAGTCAACTATATTTTAGCAAGTTACAATTCCTTTTAAAAGCCATTGATGATTTAATAAGAGAGCCATATGGCTCTTCTCTTGTTGATTTAAACTCCGCTACAGGCTGCTTGAAGAAGAATATTTGTGAAGGGAACCTATCACACTCAAATGTCACTCAGCTAATTCATCTCCCAAAATCTGCTTATAAAGACAGATGGCAACATGTTCAGTTGTCATAAAAAGTGGACTGCAGTTTAATAATCACATCTAGACTTTTGCTTGGAAATTTGTCTGGTATAGACCTACTCATCCAGGTTCTCTACAGCATCATGAGACAGTCTTCTGCTCTGCTGTTGGTGACCGAGTGGCAGCTATCAAAAATGTTATTCTAAATATATTGAAAGGAAACTTGCCCTTGACAGCTCAGCAAGTGATATTCTGGCAAAGATATAAAAAGTCTAGCAACAGGCATCCTTACCTTGGAAAAAAAAAGTAAGAAAAAATCATTAGGTATTCATGGGACTTGAAGTAATATTTTGTGTTTTCTGCTTACTCTATTCTTTGTATTTTAGATCACTGCTAATTTAATATGCTCCAAAGGTATGAATGTATAGGGTAATTTCATCTTATATCTTCTTCACCTCAGTATAGTTCAAATACAAGAGCCAAAGCAATTACTGAATCAAGCTGCTTTTAAATGAGACGTGTACCTTCCACATACTGCCCTTTCTGAAAATGGAAAGAGTTACCTTGACTATAATTCTGACCTCTCCTTATGACTTCTAGCATGGAACCCTAAAAAAAAAATCATTTGGAATCAGCTTTTTATTCATTTTAGCATTCAAAGCACTGTAGTCACGTTTTACTGAAAGAACACTGCCAAAAAAAAAAAGTAGGTGTTGGAGAGATGAGTATGACATGGAAGAAGAGAGAAAGCACTGCAAAATCAGTAAGCCTGCAGGAATATAAACGTCTGTTAGTAAGTAACATTTGTCTCACATAAAAAGAATCTGATAATAAAATCAGCTTCAGAAAAGCTCGTAATGTTTCACATGAATGGCCCACTGGCAATTGAACTTAGTGAACTGAGTGTGTGTATTCTCTAAGTTTATTTCACTAAGACTTGCTATTTCATCTGCAAGTAACATATCTGTGTGTTTGTTTGGGCTTAGCCTAGTATTTCTAGAACTCAGCTTCAAAATTGTCCAGACCTTTTGTTCTCATTTAGAGATACCAGGAGATTCTTGAACTCTCCTCCCAATAGTACCTGTTACTTTAACTTTTACCAGAGATATTTATTATGCCTTGTCTATAGAAATACTTTTGCATCTCTTTCCTTGGGCTACATTTTTTGTAGGTAGAATAGGCATGTAGATTTATTGCTTGCTAATGTTGGTACGATCCAGAAACACATAGCTGGCCATATCTGGAAAAAAAATGATTAGTGCTGTTCAGTCAGTTTATATATATTTAATTCACTTGTATTTGTATTATAATACAAGTGAAGAATAAAAAAGGATCAAAATATGTAATACAGCACAACTTAAAAATTACTTTGTGTTTACTGACATGAGATAAGAATATTTTTGATTTAATTCTTCCTCCATCTTGGTGTTTATATCATCTCCTCTGGCAGTATATTCTATGATGAAAGAATACAGGAATGTACTTCACAAATTTACACGATTAAAATAAATCCTTGTTTTTGACTCTGTTTTGAAAAAAAAAATGTAATGATACAAACCTGTCCTCTTCAGTTATTTTGTTTGGTACCAAAGGATGTCCCAAAACAGGCAGTGTTCTTCCATACCAGTTCAAGAAAAATTCTGAATATAGGCTTTTCATCAAGGTTGTAAGTACTGTAACCAGTGCTAGAAAATTTAACAGGCTGTGTATCTCAGTCCAAGGTACGTACTAAATTTATTTTTAATTTATTAAGACTGGGAAAACTCTTCCTCTAAAGATGAGCAAAAAACTTTTGTTCAGAAATATCCATACTCCAGCATTTTTCTTAAATACTTCTCTTCCATGATCCAGCTATCATCTTTCTGATGTAGCCACAGCTTGACATGCCTCCATACTGTGTTTTCATAAAGTACAGATATCCAGAGTGTGGAGTACTGCTGATCTGGTCACTTCCTTTCACTATTTGTTAACTGCAGGATATTTCTGAAGTGTATCTTAATATGCAACCTATGGGTGCTCTATGGACTCACACTAATCCCTTTGTGAACCAATGTTTGCCATCCATGCTTAAAATATCTGCTTAAAATATCTGCTTAAATATCTACTTAAAATATCCATGCTTAAAATATCTGCTTTTGAAATTCTGAAATATCTCATTATATATAGATTTCTTTGCTAAGTCTTTGGCTCTACTTATCTTACTGATTTGCCATCCATCACAGCAGACATGTTAACTCACTGCATATGCTTTTCATTCACATCTAAACTATGCTTTTTTGTTGTTTGCTTTTTTTTTTCCCCACAAACAGGCAGATTAAGCACATACACAAAATCAGTTACTACAGTTTAGCTGATGAGAGGCAACTTGTGTTGTTTTAAACACTTTAAACACTTAAACATTTAAAAACAAAATTTTGTTTTAAAACAAAATTTAAACAAATTTTTGAGAATTTAAGTATTTCAATTAGTGGGTTGAAACAGTTAATCTTTTCACAATACCTGATCCCAGAATATTAAAATTTTTAGAAATATATATTTTGTCTTTGCTTTGGTTTTACTACTATTTTTTTTCTGAAATTTGAGGCCCAACTCTTATTTGGGCTGGTAGCCTACTTCTTTCCCGGTCTGCTTGTATTGTGTTTGAACTGTGGATTCATTGGAATTAAATTGATGTGCTTATATCCTTAATTCTCTGCATTTCAGTAGAAATATTTCAGAAGTATCCAAGAATAATCGGAAGTTTTGTTATAAATTAACAAATAATGAAGTGAGTGGGTCAGCCATACTCCAGAGTCTTCAGATTACTCTTTGCCTTCTCTACCCCCACATTTATTTTTGTGGAACTGTTTTTCAGCCCAGGTGATCTCAAGTACCCTCACTCCAGTTGGCTGCAATTCCAGCTCCATTATGCAGTTGAGTTGTTTCTTCAGTCTGAGCTGTGCTGCATGCTTTGAACAAAACACATAGGAAAAAAAGAATGAAAGGTTTGTGATGATAGACCACAAAATATTCCTAAAGCTTTGGAGCAATAGAGATTTAGTAAGTCTCTCTTACCTCCGCCTTTTGGCAGACCCAAATTTTAGTCGTATTTTTCTTTCTTGAAAGGAAATACAAGCGAACTATACATCCAGGTCAAATGTGCTGTTATGAAGTTGATTTTATAGTATTTCCTTAAGCCTGACAAGCAGAGTTGATGAATCTTTTATAGAATAAGGTTCCAAAAGGAAAAACACAGATATCTGGCTTTCTTCCCTATGACAGATATCACTGACATTGCTGTGTGGGAGGTGATTTAGGAGGCATAGAACCATTAGACAAATAGTAAGGTTAATAATAGCTAGACATTTTACATAGACAATGTAAGACATTTTCCTCAGACAATATCTGACAGACAAAAGAGGAGAATGATTCTTGATACCCCTTACAGAAAGAGTCTTTGAACTACTGCCTTTATTACAGCAAATAAGTAAAATAGCCTGAGTTTTTTGATTAACCCATATTGCCCAACAGAATGCAGGTAAAATTTAAAATCATTAAAAACAGGCAATCATTTTTTGGGAGGAGAGTAAAACTTAAAACATTGCATCAATGCAGTAGAATAACATTGTTCTTGGTAGTTATTCTTAGAACACCCAAGAGTATTTTCCAGTGTTGCAGGCACAATGCAAACACAGACAAACTTGATTAGAAGACAGCAATTTGGCTGGAGCTCTTCTAGATTTAATTTGGATCAAATGATGAAGAGCTAGTCACTACAAAGATGGAAAGCAACTTTTATGACATAATGAAAGTGTTCATATTTTTTAGGAACAGAATGCAAATGAAAAAGTAACAAGAATTACAATAAATCATTTAGTAGGTAAAATTGCAATTAGAGTTGATTCACTCCTCAAAGAGTCAGATTGGAGGCATGTTTCATGTAAGATCTTACAGAGTATGTCCTGAGTCCAATACCATTCAATATAGTTAAATCAGTGATTTAACTGGTAGGGTAGAGAATAAGCTTGCTACATTTCCAGGTGGAACAAAGACAGGAGGAAATGCATTTGTTTTATAAGACATGATAAGAATACAAAATGACCTTGATATACTGGGAAACAGGAAGCTGTTCCTGTGAAGTAGGCAGAAGTAATTGGCTGCATTAACAAGAAATAAAATGAAGTTCTGCAGGAATTGAAAGTTTTGCAGAAATTACTGGCACCGTTTGTGCTTGAGTCAGCATGTTGTTGCAAAACAACCAGATAACATACCAAGAGACATGTACAAAGCAATAAACTTATAAAACATGGGATTTTATTTGTCCAATCTACTTAGCACCTGTAAGATTTCAGAAGAATTACCAGTTTGGTATACCTAATGTCAGACTACTACATTTTGGAAAATGTTAGCCAAATGAGATGACTCCTTTGGAGAGGAAAAATCAGAGATATAGAAAAGAATTCTGAGAAAAGACTGAATAAACTCGGGTTGTTTAGTCTGGAAGAGGGGAGTCTGACTGGAGATGAAAGAGGAGGGTAGCAGGTTGTCCTCCACGTGCAGCAGATTTAAAACAAAAAGGCATGCCTAAATTTGAAGGGACTTTTAGGGTGAACATCAGAAAAACTTTTCATAGACAGAAACTGGAATAAGTGACTTGCATATTAGTACTGTACATGATGTACTTGGACCATATATAGAATAATGAAGTGATACTCTCTTTAAAATGCTCTATCCTGTACTCTTGCAAAACTCTATTGACCAGTACCTAACCTTATCAGAAAAAAGAAATCTGGGAACTTTTGTGTATGTCATGCCATACATGCCATACATGTCTTTGAGGTTTATATATGTACACATAATTTTCTCCTAAAGAAAGGCAGACTGAAAGAACATACTTTTTGTCATTCTTTTGATGTAAATCAGTAAAAAATTGAAAGAAATTATCTTAGAATATGTAACTTACACAGAAAGGAACTGTTATTTTTCTAATTTTCTTTCACTAATTTGTTTAATTCAGGGTTGCAATGTATGAGCTTGCTGCAATTAAATTATCCTCAAATTACTGTTACAGAACAATTATATTTTCCACACCTCATTCATGTGAATGATAATGATTTCAGTGCTAATAAAACTTAGAATTGAAATGTGTTAACCAAAATTTAAGGTAAGAAGGATGCTAGCAGGCAGTAATAATCAGGTCACCGATCTTCACTTTCATTAATAAAAAACTATAGTGTAATTACCATGCCTTGTGGAAGAAAATATTATCCATTATTCTTTATACATTCAGTTTTCTTATTTCTTTTCCAATATTTAATGCATTTAAGTCTCTGCCTTTGCTGAGATAAAGAAGACATTCTAAACTGAGTAAGTATAGAAGTGGTACCAAATATGTGGATACATTTCCATGTGGCTTTATAGTCTGTCGAATTGATTAAGTCTGTTCACGGTCTTCATTAGATATTGGAGAATGCTCTTATCTGTTTTTATTTCTGAAATTCTTTTATTAACTGAATTAAGCTGCAAGTAACACATGGAAGACAAGCTTTGTTGTCATGCCTGTCCTTGAAAGCCTCTTACACTATTTTTAGAATAAGGTGAATGTTACTTCGGAAATAGAAAATCAATCAGCAACAGAACTGACACTAAGCTTGCTTACAGTATGCTGCACTTCCTTTGATTGCCAGGCTGAAATTGTAGCTTAAAAGGACAGCCAGATAATTTTAGTCTTAAAATAGTCAATTAAATAAAATATTTCAATATACTGCTTAGCTATTTCTGTTAGCTATATCAAAAACTGCTAATGCTGACAAATCATACTCTCAGCAAAAAATAAAATGTACAAATACTCAGCATTTTCTCTCACAAATATTCAAAAAATAATGCAATGGATTAGTTTCTTCATTTCAGTGTGTGATAAATGATTCATGTATTAGAATCTGGAAGAAAATATTCATTCAATTTGCTGAAGTTATATTCTTCAGAATTTAATCTGATAAACTGAGCTATGAAATTGCCGTTGAAATATGAATGGTATTGGTCCAAAATTTTAGTAAAAATAAGATGAACACCAAATTGTTCCTTGTTGCTGGGCTTCTCCCTCTGCTGTCTGTGTGTATAAAACTGGCAGAAATGTGTTTTTGACTTATTATGTACTTGCAGTTAGCTAGAGGGTGGAATTGTTAAAGCTCAAAAAAATTTGCTTCTCTTAATTCTCCAGGATGCTTTACTGACTTTGTAGTATACAGAATCCAAAGAAAATAGTTTTTGTAACTCTGAGGGAATAGCACATACAAAAATAACTTGGAGTACAGATGTGTTTGTGTATAGCCCAAGGCCAGGATGATATTTCTTCCATGGACTTCTGTTCCTGATAGAAGGAATATAAACCTTTTATCAAACATCTACAAAATCTATTACATTACGAAAGAACTTGTAATTATATAGTGGGATCCAAATAATGTACTGAAATCTAATGTCACATTTGTTCATGTTAACTCCCTAAAAAGCAAATGGGTAACTGAGTTAGCAGAGGAAATAATCTGTCAGCAGTCATTCCTCTTGCTTACACTACAGAAGTATTTCCTAGGTGCTTACTCTACTGCAAGAACTATCCTGTTCATTCTGTCCTCCATTTCAAAATGCGAAGGTCAGCATGTCCTTTGAGTTTACACAGTAAGAAAATAATTGTTTTGCTTCTCTTCCTCTTAATGTTTGTAGTAAACACACTTCCTCCTACATCTAAATTAGCACTGCTGTTACCTGCTTCTGAAGACATATTGAGCTGGAAACAAAATTTCTCACCAGGTCCATTAAAATCTTCAAGCAGGACAAGTTTAATTGGGCATCCTATCCAGGGACCAACAAATCTAGTGCTGAGTCCAACCTAGGTATTTCAGAACAGAAAAGAAAAAAAAAAAAAACTTAATGCTAAATAAAATAATAATTGATTTTTTTTTAATATAAATCCTATTGGTTAGCCAGAGGCAATTAGTGTCCTAGTTTACTAAAACCAATTAGATTCAGGAGATGCTGACATTTGTTAGAGTCAGTTAACATCAAAGTCTAGAGAAGTGGAAGCGTGCCACAATTTTTAAGAAGATTTATTGGGTTCAGTGTAAAGGTCTGACAAAATCCATGCCCTGGAAAAGTCCTAATTTATCATGCTTCTTTTGAGATCTATAGTAGGAATAGATGATACAAGAAAGAGCACTAACAGTGTAATATCTTTTAAGTTTGAGATAGTTAGCAAATCATTGCTAGAGCTCAGGTGTATTATTGTGGCCTATTCATATACTTCTGCTGCGCTAGTGGAGCTCAGGCCTTACAGCAAAAGCCTCCACACTTGACTTACCTGGGTTCCAGTTGTTGGCAGAGTGGGTATATCTCTGGATTTGTTGAGGTATGTAGGGAATATCCAAGTGAAGTGATCTGGTAGTGTTTGCAACTCATTTGCACCAAGTTTGCATCAAGTTGAATCTTATTCCCACGAAGTTACCGAGTTACAGTTTATGCCAAGTTGCACCAAGTCGCAGTTTGCATCATTTTCTTCCAAAGGATGATACCTGTCTTTCTGGTTAATAAAATTAAAGTCCTATTGGGAGAAACAAATTAGACATCCTTAGCACCAGCCATCTAGCTTTACTGTAACATACAAGTTATTTGTCTAAATAGAAAAGAAGAAAAATGATTTGTCATCATTTGCTGACAGGTAAACAAGAAAAATATGAATTGTCAATGAATCAAGTTGGAGACCTTTCAAGCAAATATCTGAAAGAATCAATATTATGCCAAGGTTTATTCCATATCTTCATTAATGATCCAGAAATATAGCAAGCATTGGAGAAGACTGACACATAAAACAAAGGCATTGAGAAGGTTAGTAGCATGGCTGGAATAATAACAAGATGATTCACCTTGTAAGATGCAGCTGTAATACTGAAGAGAGAGTAATGTGGCATATAAATATAAACATGAATATGAGAAGAAACCTGGAAAGAAACAATGTAGAAAACAACTGCAAAGTATTAATGTACAGCTAATGGAACATTTTACGTGGAACAATTCCAGATGAAATGCAGTTTGCAGTCTAATATGGATAGAAAGGACAATGTAAAGTACCAATGTTCCTGTTACAGTTTTCCATGGAATACAGTTTTCCGTAGTGGAATATATGAGCAGAAAACTCATTGCCACACGATGCTGATCAACAGACCAAGCAGAATTCACTGATGAGTAACAAAAAATGATTCAATGTCTGAGAATGTGCTGTTTCTGATTTGGATTTGAGAAAGATTAAAAGGAGTAAGCTGTGCAGTATGCAGTGTTTGAAGTGGTTTGTCTGCAGACACATATGCAGTCTCCACTTGCACGCAAAACTGCCGACATGGAGAGCATAGGCATCTGTACTGTAGGCACCTGTATTCCAAAGATCCCATGAAGCAGGCTTGGTGAGAAGTCACCACCACTTGCAGGGACAAGGTAGTACTAATTGTCTGTTTCCACCTGGAGAAAGTGGGAAACCCCTCAGAGGTGCCATGGCTCCTGGTCTCCCCTGTTCCCTGTGAGTTCCTGGCTCAGCAATGAACTTCTCTAGTCAGCTGTATATTTGGCTCAGTGAAAGAAGGGGTTCTCAGCTTGACACAGCTTGAAATAATACCCTAACTTCTGAGAGAAGATCAAGAAGATAACAGTCAAGAGGTTGCAGTAGATGAGAAAATAATAAGGGAACACTGGTTTTCAACATTTGGGTTGATATCCCCTAAAAGGTTATGAACAGCAAGAAAAGATTATTACATTTGCATTAGAAAAAATATTCTTTTGTTATCCATTATGTTCTGTGTTTATGGTTAGTTAAAGCAGTTTTTGTGAGGATTTTGTCAGCTATGAAAGAATATAGAATATATTATATTATAAGAATATATTATAAATAGGTTTATTAAGTTGTATTTTGAGTAGATGTAAGAATACAAACAACTGTCATAGGAATTAAAGCAATTAATTAGAAACATTTCTATCAGTGTGGCTTATCTGAATGAGGTGGAGATGTTTCTCCAAGGATCTGCATGTATGTCTTATCATTTAAACATTTAAAGTTAGACCAATCAGTTTAACTGATCAGTATTGTGTTGAACAGAAAAGGTACCCACTAACAGAACAAAAGAGGTGGCCTAAAGATGCTTTTTATCTGTACCTTCCAAAAATCTATGATATCAACACTTATACTAACAGAATTTACCTAACGGATTTGCACATATTAAAATGTTTAATTTTAATATGCATTATAACTTGGGAAGAAATTCACTGAAGAAATACTTCTATAGACTTAACTAATATATAGATCAGATCCGTGTTGGAGACACAAGCAGATGTTTCTGAGTTTCAAATTTAAAATGTGTTTTTATGGAGGTCATGGATACTTTGTGTGGGATTAATCAAACAGAATCACAGAATCACAAAATGGTTATGGTTGGAAGAGACCTCTAGAGATCATCTGGTCCAATTCCTCTGCTAAAGCAGGGACACCGAGAGCACGGGGCACAGGGCAGCATCCAGGTGGGTTGTCTGGAAGATCTCCAGAGAAGGAGACTCCACAGCCTCCCTGGGTAGCCTGTGCCAGGGCTCTGTCACCCTCATAGTGAAGAAGTTCTTCCTCATACAGAAATGGAACTGCCTGTGTTTCAGTTTACACACACTGCCCCTTGTTCTATCACTGGCCACCACTTAGAAGAGTTTGATCCCATCTTCTTTACATTCTCCCCTCAAGTATTCGCACATGTTGATAAGATCCTCTTCAGGATCTTCTCCTCTCCAGGCCAAACACACCCAGTTCGCTTAGTCTTTCATCATAAGAGAGATGCTCTCCAGGTCAATAAGTTCTGTAGTAACAAGGTTCTATTAAAAATACTTTAGAAACATACAGAAAATGGCACATCTTAGATTTAACTTAGATTTGAAACTTAATCTCAGTCCTACAGATTAAAAATTGATCTGATGGCTGCAAGTAGACCACCTCTATCACAGCAACATTTTATTTAGAATTAATTACTTACTGATCTTTCTAGAAAAGACAATTTCTTCATAAAGGATAAAAAAAAGCAGAAATCATAAGTCTTTTTATATACGTCTAAGGAGAAGACAACCAACCGCAGCTGTCATTGCCAACGTTGTGTTAGAAATCCTGGTCTAGGAGAGGGCTTCAGGCTGCAAGTTTCTACCTTATATAAGCAGACAAATCAGTTTAGTATTAGTTACCCTATATTTAATAGAGATAGTTGGTACTTTTCCTTGACATTTCCTTATCACTAGCTTTCAGCATGTATTTGCTTGCCTGTTGTAGTATTGTATTGACTTACCTTGCCTATATCCCAGTGCAGATGTGAACTGAAAATTCTTTACTGGTCAGAAGAAGGTTTAATAAAATTTTATAATAGAGCAGCCGCTAAGCAAAGAGAGAGATCTGCACACATTTACCGTGAGCCAGCCTTGCCAGAATTGCATTCCATTTTAATGGAGATTTTGGAGACTGTTGTTTTAGCAGCATGATCTAAATCACTGGATTAGCAAACCATGATGCACTGAAAACTTTCTGTCATTTTATCTTTTTCTCTTTTCTTCCTTTGTATGTGCCCCAGATGAAAAGTAGGAACAGGCTGCCATCAAGGGATTGCTGCAACTATAATGAAATAAAGTAGTCCTAGCCACTGTCAGAAAAAAAGGAAACCATTAGGGCTCAGGATAACATTACTAACAGTACCAACAGTTGAAGCAGAAATGGTAAAGGAAAAGGCTTATTAGGTATGGAAGTAGAACAGTGAGGGGAGCAAGAAACAAACAGGTAATTGAGAGGAGAAAATAAGCAATGCTGTTTATATATTTATTAACTGTATATGGAAAACCCATGTGCTTAGAGACATGCCTTGAAAATGAAAGCTCCTTCAACCTACAGGAAAACAGAAACTCATTAAGTATCAGAGTTACCACAGGGATCATGTAGACCATGGGTAGGGAAGAAGTGTGCCCTGCCCCAAGATCACTCTTTTCTGAGACATGCTTTAATGTGGACTTCATGCGGTAAAATCTAGATAAATTCTTCTGCTTTATGCTTTTTTCAAAATCTGAATTATTTCAAAAAGTTTTTTAAAATACAAGTAAAACTGGAGATTTGTTAGGGTTAAAGACCACATTAAAAATAAACCTTACTCCAGGAAAGCTTAAAAAAAAATAAGCTAATATATTCCTTGCATAGAAAAAAAAATCAGATTCAAATATTCTCCCTAAGGACTGAATGCATACTAATGGCAATAACACCAAAAATGAAAAACAGTCTTAGTCTGGAGTAGAATAATTATATTTCTAAATCTTTTTTTCACATACTCAAACAAAATCCACTATATTCTGCTGCAGACTTTATTGAACTGGCAGACTCATATATATACACACACACGTAGCTATGTATGTTTTAAATCCCTATTTGTTATTCATTTTGCTCTAGCAGCTTGTCTGTCTTTAGACGCTGAGTGCCTCAGAGTCCAAATTTACTCCTCAGAGTATCTTTCTTTCAATGTCTGGACAATGTTTAATATGCAGTTATCGGTAGTATATACAAATATTAAATAACAAGAACTAAGTGGCAGGGAAGCTTTGGGAGGATAAATTTACCCTTCAGAGGTCAGGTACAGGAGCTGATTAAATACCTAACAGACTACATTTTAGAAACAATGAATATGGCCTATTTTAATTATTAGCTTTACAGGAGTCATCATTTATAGCTTGAGATATAAATGCCTTTTAGTTCGGAAGTGCAAAAAACTAATAATAGGGCAGACACTATACATCTTTGGACAGTGCTATTTTTAGATGATTCTTACACACTTTATTGGCAAGTAGCACAGTGATCTAATCCATTATGTGCGTTATGTTTGCCAAATCTAGCAATAAAAAGACACAAAAAATTCGACAGAGGCAGCAGATGTTCTATACACCAGAGATTACTTACAGCCAAACCATGAAAAGGTATTTACACCAGTTTTGTCTCTCAATGCATAGGCTGAGTCACCCTTGATGTAGGTCAAAGAGGGATAGAACTTCTTCTTAATCTGAACTTATTTGAAGAAGATCCAGGCCTGCTGGAATAATGTAAAGAAGCTAAGCCTAAGCCATGATCTGGCCTATATTTTTTATGGATCTGTAGCAAAGATTGTGCTGCTTCTAAAAGAAACAGAATGTTTACAATTAAGTTGTGTAGTTGGGTTGGCTGATCTACGTCACACAGGTGCAATGGAAGATGGAGGTAAATGGGTCTTAATTATTAAATCATTTGGTAGCTTGATTCCAAAAGAAAAAGCAACGTGTAAGGAAGTAAAAAACAGTGCATATCACTCATGAGTGAGAGAAATGTAATATAATTCTTGCTGTGGAGTAGAAATGTGGTGGTATGAGATGCCAATGTGAAAAGAATTCAGTCAAAGAAGTCAGTCAGTCAAAGAAGAAGTCAGTCAAAGAAGATTTCACAGAATCACAAAATGGCTGAGATTGGAAGGGACCTCTAGAGATCATGTTGTCCAACCCGCTGCTCTAGCAGGGACACCCAGAGCACGGGACACAGGGCAGCATCCAGGTGGGTTTGGAAGATCTCCAGAGAAGGAGACTCCACAACCTCCCTGGGCAGCCTGTTCCACTGCTCTGTCACCCTCACAGTGAAGAAGTTCCTCCTCGCCTGGAGATGGAACTGCCTGTGTTTCAGCTTATGCCCATTACCCCTTATTGTATCACTGGCCACCACCAAGAAAAGTTTGACCACTTCCTCCCTACATTCACCCTTACCTAGGTATTTATACATATTGATCAGATCCCCTCTCAGCCTTCTCTTCTCCAGAGAAAACAGGCCCAACTCGCTTAGTCTTAGATGCTCCAGTCCCTTAATCATCTTTGTTGCTCTCCGTTGGACCCCCTCTAGAAGCTCCAAGTCCCTCTTGTCCTGGGGAGCCCAGAACTGCCCCCAATACTCCAGGTGTGGCCTCCCCAGAGCTGAGCAGAGGGGCAGGATCCCCTCCCTCCACCTGCTGGCAACATCCTCCTGATGCAGCCAGGATCCCATGGGCCTTCTTGGCCATGAGGGCACTGCTGCCTCGTGGGTAACTTGGTGTCAACCAGGACTTCTAAGTCCCTCTCCGTGGAGCTGCTCTCCAGCAGGGTGACCCCTAATCTGTCCTGGTGCCTGGGGTTATTCCTGCCCAGGTGCAGGACCCTGCACTTGTCCTGTTAAACCTCAGGAGGTTCCTCTCTGCCCAACTCTGCAGCCTGACCAGATTCTTCTGAATGGCAGCACAGCCCTCTGAAAGTGGAAGGTTCTGCAGTTTCTGCACATTTACGCAGATGCCACGCTCTAGCTCTGCATTTGTGACTGTGGGATAGCTAGTCCTTTTCCCAACCAGTGTGCTAGCGCACAACATTGTATTAATAAATTCACATCGTGGAGCTACATGATGGGACATACTTCAGCTTGGCTTGAGGGCAGCACTGTGTGGTGCCTTCCCAACTAGGGCACTTCCCAGCTTTGGGGCACTATCCTTTTCTCTGGCTTGGGAGCTCTGGACTCACTGCCAGCCTTTCTGACAGTTTTTTTACCTTGTCTCTGACAATGAGACACCCGTGTGCTTGAGAATGAGAAAACAATCTTGGCTGCTTGCCAGTATTTACCAATATTCTCTTGCTCTCTGTCTTGCTATTCTTCTACTCTCTGTCTTCCTATTCTGAAAATAGGCTAGAAAGTCCATTGAAATTTTCTTTGCAGTGGAAAAAAAAGTCACAAAAATATTTCAAGGTGCACTGCGAAACAGTGGAGAAATGAGGAAAGGAGCTAAGTAGGGGAAGATAGCAGTCATTTCTATGGACTTGCATAGTGGAAAGTATCTATGTCAGGCTTGCTAAAACATAAATGATGTGGTAGCTTGTTTAGCCTCATACCTCACTGTTATATTGACTTACATTCTGAAGAGACACCAACGAAAACCCTGTCCCTGAAAGTGCACAGATTGCATATTCAACTTTTTTTTCTATGATGACAAAATATAATAATAATGTGCATTCAAGTTAGAAAATACAAGGAATAGGAGGGGAACAGAAAAGAAGACAGGCATATCTTCAAAATCTTTGCCTTGGTCTCAGTAGGCAGGGTTTTATATGTGTGTGTATATATATATATATATATATATATATACACACACACACACACACACACACACACACACACACACACACACACACATTGTTTCCAGACTGGATTATTGTGAAGAAAAAAAAAATCAACAAAATTGAGTAAAATCAGCTTTTGAATGAGATATATTTTATTTTCAGGTTTTGCTACATATTTCCCAGTTAAAGAGGAACCTCTCTGATCTTTGGAATGCCCAAACTGAGTGGCCAAGTCAGTACCTTCTATTTTAGGAGCATACACATGATAGTGCCTCTACGGAGGTTTTCTTGACTGCTTTAAATCATTTTTCTCCTCCCATAACTCTGCTGAACAACTCAGACTTAGAGCTTGAATCTGTCTGTGTGATGATTAAATTAACAGAAAACTTACAAGAAAACATTCCACTGAAAAAATAATTTAATCATTCCAGATTAATTTTTATTTTACTTCCCAAGTACACAATACCAAAAACAAACAAACAAAAGTTTAATATAGTACTCCGAAGAACACTACATTTCATTTCTGACGTTAAGTACTCAGAAAACAAAGTCAAGTTAAAATGCTAGAATTAAATTCCTATCAATAACAAATTTTATGAATATAAACAAACTAGGATAAGATTTTTATGTGCTTCAAGAAAAAAAAAAAGATAAGAACAATTTGTTGATATGTTGAAAGGATATGGATTATGTACCATGTTTCTGCTTTTGGTACTGAGATTATCGATCTTTTTCACAGAAGTGATTAGCATTCAAACACAAGGATTGTTGCCATGAGAATTACGTCAAGTTGCTGGTTGACCCTTATCAGTTTTTCGGATAGAGCTCTTCCTCACAGAGCAAAAGACGCTCAAGCGTTTCATTTACTTGAGGAGAACTGCTGTGCCCAGAAACCCAAACAGCAAGGCTGCACCACAGAAGCTGTCTCATGTTCTTTCTGCTTATGCACTGATGATATTGATGGCTTATGACTCAAAGAGTACTGGAACAGAATGTAAATGAAACTCATTTGGTAAGAGTTTTGTCTTTATTTAGTCTTTAGATTAAAATTTTGCTCACTATAGCATTCTATCTGTAGGGAGCATTTTATTTGCAAATGCAATATTGTAAATGAACATAATGTCTTTCCTGCTGTGTCTCAAAGAAAGGCCTCCACATTTTGATCCTTTGGGGCTGTTCTCTCCCTCCTTTGTCTACCAGAAGTTTTATCTTACCACAGACATTTTTTGTTTTAGTGTAACTAGTCCAATGAGTATGAGATCTTGCTTTACTCTGAGAGGAACTTTATGCAACAGAACTCCTATGCTAGGATCAGTATCAATTCTTGACTATTTACAATAGCAGGAGTGCTGCTGCTATTAAATGTGATGATATAGCACAGTTAGGCGTCAGTAATGTAGTTTGGCAACCTGCTGATAAGTCTACAGCCTCAATATTTCAATATGGATCTTCATTCTCACATCCCCATGTTCACAGAGAGTTCTCCTCTACGGTGTGTACTTCTGAGATTACATTTGTGAATCTGCAGAAGCCCAGAGTGCTCTGACTTACAGCTCTGTAAGTGTTAGAAATATTTTTTTTTTGTCAGAATTTTTAGCAGCCACTTATTCTCCAGAAGATCTGCAGTAGTGCAAGAGAGGCCTACTAACTTCACTGGGACTTCACATTTGCATATAATGATCTTGGTAGAGGATTTGAAATAGTTCTTTGAATAAATGGTATCAAACAAAGTTCATTGGTGCACAAGGATTTACATGCCCAAATGCTAAATTTCAAAGCACCTGGACTGAAGCAATGGGTGAAAAAAATGCATTTAAAAATCAGTTATATTGATGTCTGTAACTACCTCTCTCTAGCAGTAATGCATTAGATGGTCTCCACACTGGGCTCATGAAGTGCTGCTGGTCAAGTGTCTATGCTTATCACTCAGTCCTTTGAACACAGTGCTAAAGCTCTGTGGTGGCAGATGTGTGGAAACTTTCCACCAGCTCTCAGTCTCAGCTGTCTTTTCCAGAGCTAATCTTCCAGAGCTAAAATTCATAACAAGCCCTGAGATATGGGACTGATTTTTTTTTTATAAAAAGTGTCATGAGAAATTACAGTTTGGGAACATACAATTCCTTCTTACCATTAAAATGTTTGTGAAGTAAAATATACATTCAGAATAGATACACATTTGCAATCACTATGCATAAACAAATATGGCAACAAAATATTTTTATGGCTATATTCCTAAACACCTCCTCTGTTGTCAGCTCACAGGAAAAGTCAGTTGTCTTAAGCCTCCCACTTAAAACACCTCCTAAGCAGAAAGCTGGGAGAGGAAGTATATAGTGTTCATGTAAATAGGTAAATGTCCCCATTAACTCTATTGCTTTTTGCTCTGCAGACACTCAAATTCATGCCGAGGAAAGTCTTGTATTAAGTCTCCTGCGTGGCTGTATGCATGAATCAGATGCACAGTGAATTCAGAAAACTGAATTGGATTGAAATTGTTTTTTGAATTACCTTAGTGTGATTCAACTGTCACTCATTCTTGCAAGTCAGAAGACTCTGTTCCTCAATATACTAATACATTAATATACACTATATACTCAATATACTAATAATGTATTATGCGGCATGCTTCTAAATGTTATAGAAATGTAGTTTCATTAATTAATTCACTTTTATGATATGTCCTACCTGTCCACCCTGAACCTGTCTAATACTCCAAACTCTGCTCAGGCCTGTTACTTTCGCTTAAGGATTCATAACTACGACAAAGAACTGTAGACCCTGAAATAAGGAAAATAAGAATAGGCACAGAAGAAGCTACTGCAATCTGCTGCTGAAAAGTGTAGGTGTATATTGTCTATAATTTATTAGCAGCAGTGTCTGGAAATTGATTGCATTCAAAAACTTTAGACATATCTGGATTTCATAGGAGATTACTTTAAGTACCAGGTACTATTTTTATTTTATTTTTAAATGGTAACACATCTCAGTAAAGATTGAGAATGGACTATCACTACACTGTGCTATAGGGTGGAAAGGATTTAAGAGGATGTCAAGAAGGTGCTGGTGTCAAACCACTCATTTCTCCCTTGATTTCTTTCTCTAACGATCCATGTATTCAAGACATGCTTATTAATGAACAGAAGTCACTGTTATGAGAGTGTTCTCTGTTCTTTTGTCTCCATATTCATTGGGGAAATTGTTCAGAATGAATTAGGCTAATTAGATGTGATTTTTTCACTTTCACTTGCAGCCTTTTCATATGTTGGATTTGGTCACCAAGGAGGTGAAAGGTGTTTCTTTCCAGGCTATTGCTGCAGAGAGCAAACAGGTATCACGCAGCCCTGCTCTGTGCTCCTGGGAGAAGCCCCTGGCACCAGAACATTTGACAAGCTCCCAAAAAGTTCGACCACTGCAGCAGGACAAAATGCCAGGCTACAGTGGCTGTTGTTTGCGCAACTCAAAACACTACTGGCTCAGACTGCTGTAAACCCTCAAGGGTTTCAGTGCTTGTGGATTTCTTTAGTCCCTGAAGCAGAGTAGAGTAAGGACTGAAGTCCTCTATGTTTGCATCTGTTTTGGAGCCCTGTTTTTTTTTTCATGTGTTTCCCAATGATGCCGTGCACAAACTGAACTCATTCCCTTGGTGTGTGATCTGTTTATGCTGTACCTTTATTTCTAATATGAGAACCTTCCAAAAACACTTTGCAAGGCCTCCTACACACACACTTTTGCTATTATCATTCCTTACTACAACACCATCTCCATTGCTTGAAGATTATTTAAAACAAAACACTGTCTGAGGGCTTAAACAAAGTGATTATATTACAGTGACCTTTCTTCATTATACTAGTTTCCATTTAAGTGAAGGATTTATTTTAAATTGTTCTGTCTGCTCTAACAGGATCTCTACAGTGAGGAACTTTCAGGATCTTCAACTACAGCCTTGTCCTGACATAAGGTTTGTAGGATGTGCCATGTTCTCCCTCTTCCCATCTGTTTCACCACCTTGCTCTTCTTAAAAACAATCCTCCTCCTCAGACTTTTTATCCTGCTTTCTCTTTTTTTAAAATATTTGGAGAGCACTGGCTTTGGAGGGAATTGTTAATTTTGTCACCGTGATTGTTGTTCTTTCATATTTTTACTATTCAGTCTTCCTACTCCTAACAGGTAAGGGAGTATTATATATCTTTCCTATTTTGGAGATATAGGTATAAAGGTGTCAATGACTTTTTCAAGGTCACAGAGTTCTTCCAATCACACCGGGGTTTCCTGAATGTCAGGTACTTATAGAAAAGATTATCCTTCTGTAAGAAATTGACGCATAACAGCCTCCAGTCCTGAGAATGTACTTTAGAAAATGAAATATAAAACATTTAATTACTGTCCTCCTTTCAGGATCTTTTGAAGAGTAAAACAGAACTTACGTAGCTCTACCAAAAAAAAAAAAAAAAAAAAAGAAAAGAAAAAAGACAAAGTGAAAAACAACAAAATCGGTTGTATAAAAGATCATACATTTGAGTTTGACTCTATGACCTTCCCTAAGTTATATAGGAATGCACTTACAAAACAAGCTTGGTAAGGTTTTTAAAGCTATATGTTTGAAATAGTTTTGTCTTTGGGGGTTGTTCATTCCTCATTAAAAAATTAAGCTTTTAATTCTCTATTTTTCTCATTATAAACAGAAATAATCATACTTGCCCTATTTTTGAAAAGTTTTGTGAGAACCTAAGGGAAAAACACAAGTACTAAAAAATATTAATATGATATACAGTATTTCTACTTCAACTCTGAGAAGAAAACTTATCACTCTAGTCAGTTCTTGCATGGTGCTTTTCCTTTCTCTTTAATTACATGTTTACCTGAGATTAAGAAGAATTGCTTACCCAAAGGAAACTACAGCATTTCCTTTGAAGTCATAATAGCCTGAGAGCTAGGCACATAATTAGGCACTTTTAATGATACAAATGATTGGCCCTTGTGTATCAAATACATATGGCTTATGCTTCTCCTGCTACAGGTGAAGCAAAGAAAGGAAAAAAGTGCCCGTGATTTATCTTCCCTCCAAAGGCCTTGGGGCAGCCGTGGAAGGGGGTGGGAAAC
Organism: Nothoprocta perdicaria; assembly: GCF_003342845.1. NCBI lineage: Eukaryota > Metazoa > Chordata > Aves > Tinamiformes > Tinamidae > Nothoprocta > Nothoprocta perdicaria. The sequence continues at coordinate 439,838 of NW_020455608.1, forward strand.
ACGGCAATCAAACCCTTCAGCACACTTGCAGATCCTAGAGCAGTCCCCTCATAACCAGATCCTTTGCACTCCCTTTCACACCTGCGCTCCCCCAGGCACTGCCTAGGCTCATCCAGTCCTGCCCTGTCAAATAGGGCACTGCATTAATTCCCCACTTTCTTCCATACTTTGGCTCACTAGCACCTACTTGTTTCAATGACAGCAGATGGAAATTGCCCCAGGGGTATAACTGCACTATGAATTACCTGGAATTGTATCATTATATAATACTGAGAATTCTTTGAAAATAAGGTGTGATAACTTCATGAAATGATCTTGTTTTGCTGATTCAGGTTGCAATCTCTCCAAAATTAAATTCTCTTTTGTATCTATTATTTCACTGAACTGTTAGCAATTTGTCCAGCTAAACTCGACTCTAATACTTTCTAATACTTTTGAACTGCCAAGTGTGCTTATCTGATCATAGTAATCCTATCTGATGCATCGTATATCATCTGATTACGTTGCCCGCCGTGCCAAGGAGAGTCTGCTTTTGTCCTTCTTCCAAGCTTACATCAGATGCTGAGAGTGACTCAGAGGGTGCTACATCAGTGCCCATGCCTTCCTCTGCCTTCAGCTGGTGTTTGGATATGGCTTATAGCAGATCATGAAGGCTGAGAGTGCTGTAACAGAAAAAAAAAAAGTATTTGAAAATTATTTTATTGTCCTTTTACAATTTGTTCTGTTTGCCTTTTAGTTACTGCATGTCACTTCACAGTTTTGCAGATAGAACCTTTCATTAGCCGTTTCCCTAGACTAGATTTATAAATGTTGCATGACCTCTTGTGGCACAACGAAGTACTACACACATAAGCCATTAATAAAACGGTTTATGTAACCCACACTCCACCTATGGCTAATTTGCCTTCATGGCTGGATACCCATTAGCAAAAGGCTAACGAGTGGCTATGAAATTCCCTGTTAACACTGAAAAGCAACAGAAAAATCTGTCTTCGTTTCAGTCATCCAGTGAGGGCATGTAATGGGCATAAATCTTAGCTGCTAAGACAAATTTAACTTTCAAAAACCACCTTGCTTATTTTTGATGACTTAAAATTCCCCAGTAAGCAGTAATATTCAGATGCTAATACTGAAAATGCAGCTTCATTCTTGTCATTAAAAATAGTTAGCACTGAAGAAATAAAGTAATTATGTAGGCTGTCAGGTATTTGCTTACATGAATAAGGGATCTTTGATAGAGAAATATGCATGCCAATAGTGAATGGATAAAAGAAATGTAATTGTCTACAAAATCAGTCACTGGATGTTATATATCAAAGTAAATACTGTCATTCTTTAAGCAGTGCAGGAAGTTGTGGAGGTATTGTGACTGCAGGAGTTTTCTGTAACTAATCACCAAGCATAAAGCTTGCTTAAAATATAATGTCAGGGAAAAGTATCATTTTTAAAAATTGTCTGGATCTTTGTTTCTTGTATTGTATATTGCTTGTGGCCATGACAACCGAGAGCAGCAAGACTGCAATGCCTCTGCAGTCTTATCGCAGCAGCAGCCTCGTGATGCACTGCATGCAGCGTACATGAAAGATGCATGCCCTGAAATATGATGTGAGTACCTGCCATTAGGTGTCTGTTCCAGCAATACTAGCTCAATAAAGACATCAGAGCTAAAACCAGAAACAACTTCATTTCGGTCTATAAGTCAGAATGAGTAGCTCTATCTAGTACATCAGAAGATTAGTTGATCTGCCACTTCCATAGCTAGGAGAAGCATAAGGATACTGCAATGTCATTTTTTCTATTTATAGCAGTGCCCTGTCATCACCTGAAATACATCATGACGTAAAAGAACTCTTTCAGAAATGACTTGAAAGTAATTAACATTAGCTAAATTGCAAACATAATCTAAATATGTTAATTTCATTAAACTTTTTAAAATACTCGGTTTTTCTACTTATATTCAGTATCTTTCAACATAGTAATTCAGTAAGGTAGGATATTTTTGATTTTTTTTTCTTTTTTCATCTGCAGATCTGCCTTTTCCTGAATTAGATGAAAGAGCTTTCAAAAAACACATGCTGATTGAATTGTTAATGTACAGTACTTTATCTTTTAATTCAGTGTAAAGCTGGCACGTATGTTCTTTAGATTTCAGATGACCAGACAGGTGGAAAGCAAGAAGCCTCAGAAAGAATCCAGCCTATCAAAGAAAACAAACTGAGCCCAAATGAAACACTTGGCATTTTGCTTATACATGAAGCCATCTGCTGCATATATATAAATAACAACTTTGGAGTATACATTTTACTCACTATTGTCCTACTCCCATCTTGCAAAATTACTACTCAAGCAATGGAGCAGTATAAGGCTAGAGCAAGGGAGCCCACGATCTAGTTAAAATTTTATATATAGGTGCAATTACGAGCCAAATAATTTTGCATGAGTCCTTCAGTGCTCATTAATGATATGTAATAAATTAATAGAAATAGTTTGGCCTGTATAGGGAGAAATATTCCCAAGCCATATGCACAAGGACAAAATAATAATCCCCAGAGTTTTCTTGTTGAAGGAACCAATACATCTCTGTAAATTAAAATCCCACAACTTATGAAGTCAAACTTAGATGAAGAAACAGAAAGAACTGAAAAAGAGGGCAATATGAATGGCTGAAATTCTACTAAAATAAATGTGATTGTCCTTCAACTCGATGAAAATAGATTAGGCTATGAAATGGGAGTTTCTAGACCCAGACAGCTCATGGAAAAGTATGTGGAATGTTCATGTATTTTAATCATGCTTGTTCTGAAGCAGTAGAATCAGATGCTGTTTTTGATGGCTTTACAGACCTGGATGGCAGCTGTGCTAACATGCAGGTCAAACTAGTGTTATTGTTTGGCATAAGAAGTCATAAAGCATGTGAAAAGGAACAAGAGAGATAATAGCTTCTATATATGCATTATTAAAGAAACCAAAATCTTTCACATGAGTTTGAAAATCTCTGAAAATCAATCAGAATTTAAAATGTCAGTATAATTGGACTCCCTCAAGCAACTGAAAGAAACAACTGTATTGCTTCTCTAAAACGTAGGAGGCAAATGTGTCACGGTTCAATTTAGCTAAAGACACAATACAGAGGACGCTGAAGGACTTAAGACCCCTGAGCAAGCAGAAAGAGCAATCAAAGTCACTGTGACAGATGAATGTGACAGAGAGAATGCTGACAGTAACTAGGAAAGCAATGGATATATGCTATTGTAAGCATCTTGAGAGATTATTTTTTGGTCCCAGATTTGAGCCTATGAACACAGGCAAATTGATAGACTTTGTTCTTATAAGAAAAGTTAAAGTATCTGACTAACCATTTACCAACTTATAGCCAGACAGGAACAGGTAGGAAAAAGCACTTTTGCGTTAAAAACTGACATATACAGAAAGTATTTTAAGTCAACTTCTTTTTTTTAATTCCTTTTTGAAGACTTTTAAACTTATTGTGCTATTATCTTTGAAGAGCAGAAAATCATGTACCTTCCAAAAATAGAAAATGCATCTCTTGTGAGATGAGATGTGAGATGCATCTCTTTACACCTCCTTCCTTTTTTTCAGTGACCAGTAAGTCACCAGTTTCTGACACTTCTCTGAGCCACCACTGAACTTCTCCAGATGTTTCATGTGATGCAGCAATCAGTACCTGACAGCTTGGAGAACTCTTGCAAGGCAAGATGAAGAGCTAAATGTAGCATACAGCACGATGTCCGACATCGACTTCTGCCAAAATGCAGATACTTTCCCCTGTTTCCTTTTCTATCATGGACAATGCAATGATAATATTCGATTATAGTAATAGCAAGTGTACATAAGGTAGAAGGCCTGTTATTTTTATATAAGTTAATTTGTGAAGATATCTGTTATTTTCTGAGGGTTATTAGTACTGAAGATGCTTTCTAATGATAAATTTTGTTATAATGCCAAAGGTGCGACAAGCCTGCAGATTACTACATGCAGGCTTCATGCAGACTTTGGGGCTAACCTGCCAGATTGATTTCTCTTTCATTTAAGCTTTTTTTTAAGTAACTCCTCTCATCAATTTATTCAGTTTTACAGCACTGAAAATTAGAACAGATTTAAGAGTGTAATGGGATACATTTTGCAGCATCACTTAGTTGCAGATAGCCCGTGCCAATTCTGCACATCTTTCTGTCAGTGACAAAATCCCTCCCTGGTTCCAGTACATGCTTTCCTGCCCATTTTCTTGCTGTTCATCCAGATTTTTGATATAATGCATTCATAAAATGAATGGAATTCCTGCTTTCTTACCTTGAACAGCAGGGTGGGATTATATCCCACTTCAAAGAGCCTATTTCAAGAGCTCCACACTTCTATTGGTTTGGCTTATTCAAATTACTAAAAAAAAAAGAAATTTTGAGAAGATTAATCTTTTTTGCAGAATCCTCAGTAGGCAGTAGATTTCATTGTAAATAATTTATTCTTAGGAGGAAACAGTTGTTGATTTATCAGTGACCTGATGGGCCACTCTTACAGAAGTAAAACAAAACAAAAAGTCAGAAGGCAGAGAAATTTACTAAATATATCTGTTGATCTTGCACTCCTGAACTGATTTCTATACAGAAACAAAAAAGTAACATTTCACAAAATGAACAAGAGCTATATTTCAACAATAAAGAGAAGTGAGTGATCCCTCAGCTTCTGTGGAAAATGGTACATCTTATTAGAGTGTTTGCTAGCCTCACAAATCATTGGAATTATGACAGATTTTTGTTCTGGCAGAATTTAATTAATCATTGATGCATTCTAGAAATTTCAATATTTTGAAAATCTAGAAATTGCAGTCATTGATGTTATGATTGCAAAACAATTCGTGTGTAGCTCTGTTTATCATATAAATTATTCTCTTGAGATGAGCTTGAGCAATGTTGAAAAGTAAATGTCTTTTTAACATTTGGGTAAAATTCATTCAAATTGAATAAAGGCATACTACACAGCTTTCTGTATCTATAGAGAGATATATAGAGAGATGTTTTATTCTCCATATTTTATTACTTAAAATAGGTAACTCAGAATGGTTAAATTTCAGACTTGACATATCTGAAAATTGTTCTTCCAGAAACGGGTGGGAAGAGTAAACCTTTTTATTCCAAATGACAAACTGAGAATAGCAGAACTTCTCTTGCCTAAAACTTTCCAAATAACACTATTCAATGTGATTTAAAGTATAAGCATTGTCTCAGTCTTAGGAAGCAATACACCGAAAAAAAGAGAAGTGCAGTGACACCATACCAAAGGTACATCCCATTCTAGGAAAAAAAAAAAAAAAAAAAAAAAGGAACTAATTTGGCAAAACTAATAGTGGCAAAATAAATAAAAAACACAAAGAACTCAAATACAAGTACTCCAAAAAATATGACTGGACTTTATTTACCTTATAAAGGTGTCAATCCACAGTAACTGCATAGATTTCATAAAATCAGCATAAATTTATCGATTCATCAATATATTGTATATGTCAATGTAGATGGTAGATTTCCAATATTACATGTACTGGAAAATTAGTGACAACTTAAAGAACTGCATAATCTTTGTTAACTTGAGTTGGCTCTAATATAAGTAAGCTTTCTGTGCTACACCATCGCAAATTTTAAGATGGGTTCTGCAAAAAGAAAACTAAAGCAGAGATATGCCCTGTATTTATCGGAGCATAGCCCAAATAAAACAAAAGAATCCCCAAAGCTTCTAAATAGAAAGACAATTGAAAATGAAGTCATTAAGCTGAAACTTGAATGCCTTGAGTTTTATAGTGTATATATATGTATATATATATATATATACGCACACTATATCATGTCTCACAAAGATCAAATGTTTGCTAAATTAGGAACACTTTTCTGAAGTTCTCTCTTTAATAAACTAATAAGCAATTATGGAGGTTTTATGTTAAAGTGTTAAAATATTTTATATATTTCTCTGAATTAACATCAAAGAATTTATGGGAAGGTATAATAAAATCTGTTCTGAAGAAGTTTTCAAAAAGCTTGTGTAGTATCAGTTTCTAATAGATTTTGGATCAGAAATAGATTCTGAATAGATCAGAAAACACTGATTTTTCCACTGACAGTGAAAGCAGCCATACAAAAGTGTGGCTGAAAATGTTGGTCTGCCTATTATGGTTGAAAAGACAGTTGAATTGTTCTTTCAACTGTTTTTTTCTAAGAAAAATATGATGGCTTTTCTCAGTTTTGGTTAATAATTTGTGTGTGTCTTATATTCTTGAAAGTGACAGATTTATAAGTCTCATGGGCAAAATTTAACCAGGCAGTTACTATGCAAATTTTCCCAAATTTGCCTGTCATTGTGCTTTAAATTTCATTTTTTTTTTCTGTTTTATCTGCCAGCTTTTCTGCAGGAAAAAAAATCACACAAATTCTGCAGGGATGAGTGGAACCACAGCTCCACACAAATCTTCCAAGTTCAGCACATCATCTCTCCCATCTTGATCATCCATATGTTATAAGATGAAAGAATCAGTCTTTCTCGCAGTCAATTTCTCAACCTCCTCCACTTGTCAAAAGAATATAAGAGTGCTATTATTATTTATAGCACAGTAGCACCTAGAGATCTCAAGTGAGATGGGAAGTCAGCGTGCAATTTATTTTGCTAAAAGTAGATTAGTAGTACTGCTTTAGATATTGTTTGGAGGTGTTTTACCTGGACTCCTCCTCTATATGCATGAAATGTGTTATCTTCACGCAAATAGGCAGCTATATTCAGATGTCCAAAATAAGCAACATGTCTGGATTGCTTCCCTTGCATAGACACTCCATACACACCCCTGTTATTCTAAGCTTTTAAACTATGTCCAAAACCGGTCATGATTCATCTCTTGCTTACTAACATTTACAATAAGCTTTTGCTCTTTACATAGCCATTATTTTTCATCAGGCAAGGACCATTACCCACCAGCTGGGCATCATCTGAATGAGGTACCTGTCAAGGTGATAGCAATCTATAAAGTATGCTCATTCAGGCACACCTGGCTTGGTGCCTGGAGCATCAACAGTGTGAGGAAGGGAAGGGAAGGGAAGGGAAGGGAAGGGAAGGGAAGGGAAGGGAAGGGAAGGGAAG
>NW_020455608.1:447071-451593 GCF_003342845.1 Nothoprocta perdicaria
AGGGAAGGGAAGGGAAGGGAAGGGAAGGGAAGGGAAGGGAAGGGAAGGGAAGGGAAGGGAAGACTTTTATGAGAACTCTAGATCAAATAAAAATAGAGAAAGCAAGAAGGAAATTCCCATTTAGAGCTGGGCTAGAATGAGGGATGTAAGGTTTGACTAAAAAAGCCTGGCATGGTTAGCAGAAATAGACTAATACAGACTAGATGATGTAATGCTGGAGTTAAACATACCACCATGTTTGTCGGGCAATACACTATAGTCAAATCCTACTTGCAAGAAGAGTACATGGATACAACTTTCCAGGAGGTTCTGCCCATGACCCACTGTTTCAAACTGACCAAGAAAGCCTGCGCTGTGATTTTCCTGTCCTCCTGCTTTTCCTCATATGTAATCAACATTGCCACCTCCATCAAGAAGAAAGTGAGCAGGAAGCATCCATAGCATCCTGGCATTTTTTTCACTTGAATGATGATTATGCAGTTTCATTCTAATAAAAGATTTGGGACATTTTTGAGATGCTTAGGAATGTCGGAGTTAGTGGTTTGGGCAGAGCCGCTGACTCTCCTGTCTCCTGTCCTAGCATTTTTCTTGTGAAGACTATGAATAGCTCGCACAGTTCTGCTCTCATTTCTGGTATAGTCTTACCTACCCGACACAGGTTCCCTTCTCTCTTGTGCCTTTGGCATTTCCGGGTCCCTTCCAGACAAAAGCTCTCTATTCATGGCTATATCTATATTAGCAAGTTCTGTGACCCATAAGAACAGACCTGTGAAGCAAATTAGCTGCTGTCAGATGGTACCCACAGTTCTCCATGCAAGTGGTTGACTGTATGTGACCTTGTGAAGCTGAATCACTACGGAGACCCCAGTGGTCCAAAGTGTCCCCCACAATGTGTGGGCAAATGAACTGTAACTCTGTGGATGCATTTTTTTAGGAGTGACTTGTAGCTTAAATATCATTGACTGCTCTTAGTCAGATGATGCACCCTCACAGTTGGACCCACAGCACAAACTTACAATACAGTCCAAGCTTCAGCCCTGTGAATTCTGCATTACCTCCTAGGAGAATATTTATAAAATGCTTATGTTAATTTCCACTCCAAAATATCAATATGGAAAAAAAAAAATGATCTTTAATTTCAAAATTATCTTAAAGCTTTCCCGATACACAGCAGTGGAAAGGAGTATTTTTACCAAAAACTGGAATCAAGCTCTTGCATTGCCAAAAAAGGCACTTTCTGCTTCAGAGGATTCTTAAGATCCAAAGAATTTTACAAGTCTGTATTCATTTGTAGTCATGTGGCCTAAGAAACGTTCATGCAGTTCGCAGCCATTGAACAAGTGACCAAAAATAGGATTCATGACTCCATGAAATCATACTGTTATTTTTCAAATGCATAGCGTGTCTTTGTGGGCCCACAAAGATGATAAGACCCATTCTTTAGTTTGTTTTCAGAATTAATTTGAATTTAAAAGGATAGATAATTGCCTTGACAAGAAACAAGATCCATGTATTATTAGCACAGCATTCCTTTCCACTCAAACAAGATTTTAAAAAAGAGATATCTGAGATTCAATACAAATGCCCTTTTTGTATTACAATGGAAATGTTCAAAGATTTTTAGTATTTTTACAATGTAATTATAAGTAAAGAAGAAATGCCTGAAATTCTTAGCTTTTATTCCACATTAGTAAGTATACTAACAATAATATGACCTTGTTCACCTTGGAGCCCAGAGATTTCTCATTCTGAAGTGTGACAGCTATTTTTTCATTATTTTTCAAATACAGTACAGTATTTTGAAAGCTTCTACCTGAAATGTTAATTTCTTAGAAGGCAGCAATTTTGCAGAGCATATACAAACAAACTTCCACTCTAAATTTTCTTAGCTGTTTTTGACCTATTGAATTTGCGTTGTTGATTATTTTTTTACTTGATATAAAAACATCTTTAATTTTGTGCACGTTACTTAATATTTTCTTAAAACAATAAAACTATCAATCAAATACAGGTGTGCCTGAAGGACAACAAGGCATTTTTCTAGTCCTGTACTTCAGGTTTTTTTAGTATCTTACTCAAATCTGTGAGATTGCTCTGCATCACTATGCAAGAGAAATCAGAACAAAACACGAGGACAAAGCTCCCTGTGTAGGTATTGCTATCATCATTGCACTATAACTACCTTTTCTCTTACAGATTTGCTTTCTCGCTTGAATAGAGTGCACTGAGAAATTAAGCCTCTACAAGAAAGAATTTTATTATTTTGTAATGTAATAAGTGGGAAAACCACTTGTTTTTATTCTACCATATCACAAGACAGCAAATTGTCATTCCAAATGCAGGCATATTTAAAGTTCCATTTTACTTTGGAATGAACCCACATCTGAAACTAAAATAACACAGAATACTTCCCCTGGAGAATAAAACTAGAGTGACTTTGCTTTGTCCTACACATCAGCCTTGTGGACTATACATCATAGATATTGTATATGCATTCATCCATCATTTCTGTTTCCTACATGCAAGAGCAAATCTATAGCCCATCTATATCATTTCAGCTGCCAAAAAAAAGCAAAAGAATTTTAAAATGCTATTTTAAATTACTTAATAAAACTTTGCTTATATAGATCTTCTAGGTAAAGTGCAATGTGTAATTGAAGATGCTTAATTGCATGGGTAAGCATATATCTTTTTCCCTTATTTGATTTTACCAAATCAGATTGAAACAATGTTTGTCTGAGAGATACTCCATTACCTGCATAACAAAAAGCCTTGCTTTTTGTGGATTTAAGTTTTACATCTCCCAGCCATTTCCTCTGTTCCTCTCAGCATTATCCTATTAGCCTTTCATTTTCTTCATCACTCTATTTCCCTACTGTTTCTTATGTCCATGGCTGTTTGACTGACTGATGGTCAGGATACGCAGGTATTGGTTTGAAGTTAACAAAGAGCTGACCCATTAGCTCATATGTACTGGCCATCAGATGGCCAACGACTGGTTGTCTTACTCCATCCTCTTAGAATGAAGAGAGACCTGAATCCTAACTCTCCCTAAGCACACACATCTGAAACTTTCATTTTCTCCAGCCAGCCACTGATTTTCACAGAACCTGTAAGAGCTTCACGTTATAAGACCTAAAGTTTGACTGCAGCAGGTCAGGGCATCCAGAGGTTTTTGAGGGGACAGCCAAAAAGACATGATCACTGCATAATCCTTTTTTGCTTGGAAAACCAAGCTAAAAAATAGTTAACATTTTTATTTTAAAAGCTTTAAAGTGTAAGTCAATATTCTGCATGTTTATTAATAAGACTAATTAAGAAAAAAAGTAAAATCAAGATGTCATTTAAAGCATTTCAATCTGAGTTCATTAAATTCTATTTTAATAACACTCTATTATTACTGAGACAGGCTATAAAGAAACGTTGCATAAAAAAGTGTAAGATGAAAGGTGCTTAAATGGAAATGATTTTGCAATTTAACAAATTAAACTTGAAAAAAGAAGACTGAAATAAGAAATATAGCTACTTCATTGATAATGACAGTATATTTTTCTATGGTTTTGTTCTTCAAGAAGGAAATAGAAACCATTTTCATCTTGGCTTTATTCCAGATTTCATAGTTGAGAGCAATCAAGTTGGCTTTCACAGCTTAGTTAGAAAGGCTCAAAGTAATTAACAGAAATATAATTTAAGAAAATTGTACCTTCTTGAATATCACATTCAGACTAAGACAGCATAATTGCTTCATTCTAGGCCACCAAAAAATCCATGTGTTTCCCAGAACCTAATATGCTAAGATCTACTCTTCTCTGTTTGGAAGGAAAAGGGTAAAAGGATAAAGATAAGAAATATTCTTTTAGTTCATTTAGCTGATTGTACACCTTTCCCACAAGCAAAAACCACTGTATTTGAAGGAAAAGTGTGTATTTTAGAAACAGCATTAGATGAGCTTGCTTATGCAAAACAGTAGGAGTTAATGAGGCATCAGTGTAAATCTCTAGAGTTAACATTTAAGTAAGAACAGGCATTCATACCTATAATTATAGCCTTATTATGCATTTTAAGTATCTACAACAAAAATACTTATTTACCACCTCTGGTAATAAATCTTTGGCTCCAGACAAGGTAGTGCTAGAATACTATGACAGTCTATGTCATAGAAAATTACAGGTGTTTCTGAAAATTCATTACTCTGCACCACTTGGAAGGGGCTGTTGCCATTGATATTTTCTAGATCAAAACATTTTTTCTCAGTAGATGCCCATTTATGAACTGTTTTGTTACCACATGGAAAATTTAATGGTCAAAATGCTGACTCAGTTTTGATCACAAAATGAAGATATGTAATAATCAATCTGTTAACATTTTGAGTATAGATAGCAATTCCTGTGGGGAGGGGAAGGGAGGAAAGAAAGAGAGAAAGAGAGAAAGAGAGAAAGAGAGAAAGAGAGAAAGAGAGAAAGAGAGAAAGAGAGAAAGAGAGAAAGAGAGAAAGAGAGAAAGAGAGAGAGAGAGAGAAAGA
>NW_020455608.1:452276-537298 GCF_003342845.1 Nothoprocta perdicaria
GAAGGAAGGAAGGAAGGAAGGAAGGAAGGAAGGAAGGAAGGAAGGAAGGAAGGAAGGAAGGAAGGAAACTGAATATTCTTTCCTTTCTATTATTATCCACATTTGAGGACCTAGTGGAGACTGGCATAATCAGCCAGCTTTATGCACTAGTAATTCCCCCATTAAGGGATAAAATGAGCCTTTCCCCTCTCAACATTGGCACAGCTAATGAGATGGCAGCAGTTTTGGACAGAGAAGATAGGACCAGCTGTAGGCTTAGAAAAAAACCCAGTTGACTACAGCAGCAGCACTAACAACCTGAGGTGAAAATGTGCCAGCAAAGGGCAGACAATGATCTAACTAATTTGTCTACTAATTCTGCCCTCCAGAAGCTTGTCCTGCTGAGAGTCCTCAGACAGAGACCAGGCTGTGTGGAGCTAGGGCTACTACTGAATGAGGCCAGAAGTTTCACAGCAGAAGCGCATCCTATTAGTAGGCCTTTCTACAATAACACAGAGTAGATGTCCAGGGCTTACTCATTTTATTCCCATTCTCAAGGCAGCAAAAATCAATTTTCCTGCACTGTTGAGAAACTGAGAGCCACTTCCAACTGGAGACTGCAGAATTAACATTGTCAGAGACTGTTATTTTCATGTCTCTGTTCCTGTCCACTAAAGGAGGCTGCTCTTTCACTACTGAATATTCATAAAGCATTCTTCCAGTACTGAAATGAATCTAGAGATAATTTGGTCAAGAGTGGATTGCTGAGTTCAAGCACAAAAGCAGCCAAACCTCACAAGACTGCCCATGCTGGGGTGCCAAATGTAAGAGGGGTTTGGAGGCTCTTTCAGCCAATGCTGTTTTCCTGCCAAATTGAAGAACCACAGCACAAAAGACAGCCCTAGAAATGAAAGGCCATGACTTGTAAATAGGACCTAAGTGTGTTTCATAATGTCTGCATTTTCCTTTTGGAGCACAGGTGAAATTACACTAGCACCACAACCTTCTCTTTTGGGCTTAATAAATGCCAAGTATATTGCTTTTTTAATATCTTTTCTTTTGAATGACCACTCTGTTTCTACATATTATGTATTTTTGGCATGGAAAGCCCACAAGAAATCATCTGGAATTTCAAAATGCAATGCTTACTGTTTTCTATTTTCAAAACAGTTGCAAAGATTTTAATGGAGAAAATAAAATGAAACATAAAATTGATCAAAGCAGCACTGCAGCTCAACTGCTTCTCATGATATTGCTAAAATTTCTCTTGTACAAACTTAGATTTATAAAATCATAAGCTAGATAACATCTGTATTTTTTCTGTTACATTTTATATATATTTATTTTACGGTTTATATTTTATATTTCTTATTTCATGTTTTATTTAAGCATTAGTGTTCAGACCTCAGATAATTATTTAGCCATTTAACTAGATACAAGCCATTTGCTTATGTGACATGTTAGTACTGTGCTGTGATAAGATATAACTATTAAATTATCCTTTCTAGTAGTCCCTCCTATACCCTGGCACATTAAGATTGGGGGGAAAAAAAAGAGCTTGTATTTGTTTGTTTGCTTGCTTGTTTGTTTTTGTATAACCTTGTACCAGGACATGTTGCCACAGTATCATTTTCTGAACAGCCCAGTTCCACCACTACACTGAACATCTGTGTCCAGTCATAAACCAGCTCAGGAACCTCATGTGAAAAGTAATCCTGTCAAGGGGTAAAAAGAAGAAAATGCATTACTTCTCACACAGATCAGCCCCTTTCACCTGTTGAAGGCCTATCTCACAAACAGTGGGGGAAGAAAATAGCATTTAATTCATGTCTGGAAGAAGACAGGAAAGCAGGATTCTGTGTGCTCAGGCTTATATTGGCTACTACTACCACAAAACAGCACCATTCATGCCCCAAATGCAGCCTTTGAGACCAGAAGTAAAACCCTGACCCTGCTGGCATCAGTTTGAGACCTGTAAGTTCTTTTTGGTGGTCAGAAGAAGTGTCCTACCTTGATTGACCTTGGCAGGAGATTTTGCATTATGGAACTGTTTAGAGACAAAACAGTAGCGTGCATTTTAAATCATCTTCTGTTTGATAATGATGTTAGGTTATTTGAGATTCCTGGGTAAATAATGTAATGAGCAACAACACATCAAATGCTAAAGATGTTAGGCACAGCCTGAATTCATTCTAATGTGAGGTCGAACTACACATGTATCCCTGTCATAATAGGTGTCCAATTTTGTCCATGCTGTGCATGGTACTGCTGCACTAAGGCAACACGTTGCTGGAGAATGAGCTGACTGTGGACCTGGAGACTGTTTATGGCTTAACTAGCTCTGTTGTTACTCTCCTTCCTGGCCTCAAGTTTGCACCTCTGCAGGGCTCTGCACAATGCGTCTCACTTAGCACTGACTCAGACATCTCTCAATATTGTTGTGCTTCGCACAGTGAAGACATAGCCCAGAAGCCTGTCGATTGATTTAACTAGGCTTTAGATGATCCCCTGTAAATACAAACATAAACTCCAAGAGCAGACCATTCTAAGTCTGGCAGAAAGATTTCCTCTGATATCTGGACAAAACAATAGCGTGCCTCACATAATAAAAGCTATGAGGGAATGTTTAAGGAACAAAGCCATTCTACCTCCCTGCAAGTAAAATCAAGGCATCATTTGCTTTAGTTTCATTTACCTCACAACTTTTAATGTTTTAGTATTTTATTTTAAAAAAGTCAAACCTTTTCTTTCTACTTATATAGAAAAAGTTGACAGATGTTGAAAACCACAGGTGAAAATAAATAAATACATATGGTATGTAGATACTGCAGAAGCTGAGCTCTTCTCTCAATACACACCTTGCATCTGGCAAAGCATTTTTCTAGCTAATTCTAGGAAGCATTCTTTATCCTCTAGATTTTCTACCTAATAGCACTGCTGAACTAATTTGTTATTTCCAAGGTATATACCTTGGAAAATACAGAAAACACAGCAAAAATAGAACTCTAAAATTGCTGCTTTAGTTTTTATTTCTTTTTTAATTAATTACAGAGCATTTTCTATCACTGTTTAAGAAAGCATTTTTTTCTTATTTTAAGATTTAAAGATTTTTTAAGATTTAAATGGAGATACATCATTTATAATGAAATTGTACTAAACACAAAAAAAAATCTTCAAAAAAAAGGTTTATCTCAAAACCACTGCAAGGGAGAGTTTAAAAAAGAACAAAGAATGTGTTGCTGAGATATCACAGATACACATTCATTTCTATGGTGTAGGAAATCTTGATCCTCAAGAATTTTTACCATTACTTCCATTGGTCAGTATTTACTCTTTTTTCTTTTGTAGTGGTTGGGAGATCAGTAACATATATAAACTTGTAAATTGGCTCTTCTTACCATAAGATCATGTTATAGCGAAGTGCACCATGCATGGCAGTTAAAAAAGCAGCAGTATGGAAATATTGAAAACATGGTTCAAACTACTGACTTACTGAGCCCATGGTCAATCAGAAACACTATCTCTGACAGACTCATTAGTAGTTCTTTTGCTTTATGGTGTGAAATTTGCAACCTAATTCAGCTAGGGTTGTAACAAAACGATTTACTGTACGGAATAGCAGGAGAAAGCAGAACCCAGGCCATCCCCTGAAAAGCAGTATCTATCCACAGCTCCAACCATGTGCTCTGCCTCCTTCCCTTATCCTTATGAATACCTCAGATACAAGCTTGTGATGACTCTTCCTATTTCTTTCTAAGTTTAGTCATGTGATGGTTTAACTACCCACTGTACTTCGCCATGGGACTAGATGGATGTCAATATGGTCGCAAGGAATGTGGCAGGAGCCGAAGGCTGGGGATGGAAGAGGAAGAATGAGACTTTTCCAATGGCAACCAGTCCTCAGCAGAGCCACAAAAGCACATCCCCCAACACTGCACCACAGGCTTTGTCAGCCTGCTTTCTTTTGCCTTTAAAAGCTTCCAGCTCAGGTGCCCTGTGCTAGCTGCCACATCCATAGGTTTCTTCCTCTGATATCAAAGTATAGTCAGTACAAAGTTCTGTATCTTATTAAATGCTGCACTGTAGAGACAACAAAATTACTTGTAATTTCACCCTCAGGTTAAAGGGGAAAAAAAAAAAAAAAAAAAGAATATTGTACAGCTTGTAGTGCTTTGCTTCATGTTTAATTCAATTAAAGCCTACGTTTTAAATATGAATGAAATAGCCAAAAAGTTTCTGGTCTACTGCACCAATGTCCCGTGGAATTTAGGCCCCAATTGTACACAAGGCTTTGATAATAACCAGAAGGTACATTTTGAAATGGTGCATTGAAAACAGCAATTAAGCAAAGTGGTGAATTGAAACTAATATCAATAAGTCAAGACAGGTGGGAAATTATCAGCAAGTGGCAGAAGGTGAGATACATACAAGACAAAATTGAACCTGAAATCTGCTGGGAAAAGGGCATGTGTTACATAACTTGGATACAACTCTTACAAAATCCTAGCTTACTACCCAGCCATCCCTAGGGCTGGAGAAACAAAGGTTGGCACAAGGCTGGCCTTGGTCCTCTAATTATGCCGTTGTTTTGAGGTAGCTTGGCTGCTCAAAGGAAAAGCCTCCTAGGTCCAAGAGCTTCCCTACAAGTGATTATCTCACTGCAGTGTAGACATATACCTTGAAACAAGTCTGTGGGCATGTCAACATGCTAGCAACAAAATAAGGTATAAGGGATAAATCAAAGAAACTCAACGAGTGTTTCCCATGGCCAAGCCGTATTTACTGTTTTGTGATGGCTTCAGGTGAACAAAGTCTAAGATGTTTTTTCCATCTCTGATTTTGAAGATTTGGTGATACATAATACATGTCAGAAACAGAAAATATTTAATGATTAGATATGGCATTCCAGCTTTCCCCAGGCTGTGTAAAAATTAAATCAAAGAACGCTGTTCTTTTCCCACAGTCATAGAAAGGTCCCAAGGCAAAATCATCCCCTCTAATCTACTTTTCTACTTCTCGTATGTATTTTACAAATAACTTTTGCCTTATCAATTATTTTACAGATACTAACTGTAGGCCTGTGATGCATTATTGAAAAGCAAGAAGACTGCTCATTTGTAGCCTTATGTGTAGAAAGTGAACTGCTTAATTGGATGCTTCTCACAGGCTGCCACAACTCATTTTAATGAATATTTAATGACAATATAATGTAGCTATTCTTAACCAATAGCTGACTGCTGCAAAAAAAGGCTTTGCAAGGCTTCACAAACACAGGCAATAAAGTCTAACAGTGCATTGCAACTTAAAAAAAAAAAGCTACAAAACAAGAAACCCCAACAAGCAACTACAAATCAAGACGAGCCATCTCAAAAAAAATTATTAAATACGTTTTTATTACTTTGAGGACCACTCGCACAAATATTATTGCTACGAGAGCATTTAAACTAAAAATATTAAGAATTGCATCCTACTTACAACCCAGTGCATGGAAGATTTAATAGGTTATGCAACTATTAAATTGCACAGCAACATTTGATTATCTATGTATTTATTAGAATAAAAGTGATGCAGTTATGAATATTGGAGCACAGAGAGTCTTAGTTTTGCATCCTTCTCATTTGCTTTTCTCATCCTTTTGCTTTTGCATTTGCCTTTCCTTAAAGACAACTGTTATTTTCCACAGAGGCATGGGAGAACTGACCATGGAAAAGCTCCAGGCTGTTTGCAAGTGAGCCCATACAGCCAAACACCATGGGCAACACCTGGATAGATACACTGCAGATCACCCATGATGAGGTCAGAAGTGGAGGAAATGAACGGATCTGAGGGCAGTTTGTGCTTACAGCCGTTATTCAGCCTCTCAGGTCTGAAATGTCTTTGCTTCATTTTTGAATCTCCGTTTTTCCACATGCCTCCCCTCCTCTTCTTTTCCAAGGCCAATCTTAACTCATTCGTCTGTGGAGATCTGCAGCAGCCAGCTTCCTATCTCATCCTTCCTCCCTTTGAAAGGGATAGCTAATAAATCTGATGCAAATAGAACATAGGCTCATAAATAGTGTGAAAATGACCTGGGGCTAACATGGTTGTCAAGCAACCAATTCCCTGCTAATCACTTCAGCTAGTGATGGAAACAGTTTAGTGTCAGCCTAGTCTTTTCTGAGTACAAGAATTGCTGTCCTGCTTTGCTATCCCATATGACCCCAAGTCATATGTCTGTCAGCAAACTGCATGAGATATTTCAAAAGTGTAAAAATTCTGACAATGAGGAAATGGCTCATGCACTGGCAGTTTTTTTCCAGCTTTTAATTTTTAGTGATTGACATAACATATCTCATATATATTTATTCTAATGCAAAGATGAATGTTCTCTCAAGACTAACATCTTTCTGACAGTGGTATTGTTTGCCGGAGTTTCACAGAATTATCTGTGTTCTGTTCGTCTTAAATCCTCTCATTTCAAATGTAGTTCCTTAGGATCTATTTATGTTTCTCTTCATCCTCTCTTATAAAAAGAGGCTAATTATAAGAGCATAGTAGACCATCTCAGCTATTATTTTATGTTCTCTTTTCCCATTTTTTTCTTGTCTAGGCTGATTTTTTTTTTAATTCAGGGAACTTCAGGGAAATCACCAGATCGTCATCCTGTGTTATCACTTTGAAAAAGAACTATCAGAAATGAGTTCATGGCTCCATCTCAGTAAGATCTATACAACTGTATATAGAAGGGATACATACTTACACTTTATTCATAAATACCTCTGTATCTTTGCCTCATTTATTAAATTAATTTAACCATGGAACAATAGTAGAACTATTTCTCATTTTGAGTTTCTAAGGATATTTCCTCTAAACAGTAAAAGCATTTGAAAACATATCTTAAACTGCTTTAGAATTGTATCATCAGCATTTTACCATCTTTTCCTGTTATTTCAGATAGCTCCTTGCGGCATGTGCTCTTTTGCCATCATCTCCTCCTATTTTGCCCCATCTACTCAACAGAACTCTATTATCTGCAAAATCTATCACCTCACCATCTGTGTACTTTTACAATATGATTGATAGTACTTGCAGTATGCCCCAATACGACTTCTGCAGTGCTGAAAACTAACCATTAACTATTATTGCTTCGTTTCCAATCTCTGAGTGAGTTTCCCATCCCCAATAGTGACTTACCTCTAACCCTAGGTGTATCTGGTTTTCAGAGCAGTATTTTATGAGAGACTTTGGCCAAAGTTGTTTTGGGTCAATAATTATAGCTGGTAGTTCTCTTTTCTCCACTGCCATGTGATGGTTCAAAAACAATTATGTAACACTACAAATATAAGGTTTTTAACCACATCCACAATTAAGGATGGTTACTCTTTCTATGTCAGTGTTATTTTTGTTTCAAGCTATGTATACGGCAATTCAAAGAAAGTTCCAGATTTCATCTCTAGTGCTTTTAAAAAATAATATTTATTATTATCTTATATGATTATGTTGTCTTATATAATCATATTATGTAAATATAAATAATACTGTTCTATATTATCTTAATATTCTTTTGCAGGTTTTAATATTCTTTTTATCTTGAAAATGCACACCAATTTTATTAAGATTATTATTTCTAGCAAATATGACACCTTTTTCCTGATTTTTGGTTGATTGCCATTCAGGATTAGAGAACAAAAAAACCGTTTCCACAGGATTTCATTCACTCTGTCAGAAATCATTATAAATGAGTTTCTCCCCTTTCTTTCTCCCTACCGTTTTGCCATTTCAGTAGCAGCTGTGGAGAGTCAGAGCACTAGTTCTGTGACTCATCTGTGGGCCTTTCTTCCCAAGAGATGGAGCCACAATGCCACAACTCGGCACAAAACTAGTCACACTCAGATACAGCTGGAGAGTGAAATTGATGTCACCCCAGGTATGTGACTTCTCTAAAGCCTTGCCGCACTACTCCATTTCCGAGTTAACTGCCAGAACCCGCTGTCCTACTGGCAGTAAATGGAGTGTAGAGGAACCCTGCTGTCCAGTCAATATGCTCCCAAGAAGCCACGGTGAAAATTTGTTTATTTCTGAAATAGAACCACTATGGAGAGCCTTCCTACCACTTTAAATTTGACTTGATTAAAAAAAAATAATAATATAAATTTTATGTTAAAACAATTGTTTGAATTTGTCTTTCTTTTTCTCTATCTTGGTAAAATCTGTGTTGATTTAGAATATTGGGTTTGCAGATTTTGAGTTTCCATACAGAATTCATCAATCTCTCTAGTTAGTTGACTTGCATGGTAGGTCTGATGCTCGATTTGGGATTGTATCCCAAACAATATAATATAATTTGATTTCCCTTTTGGTTTACATTGGTAATTACATTGGTTTACATATGTAATCTATGATCTTAGGACTCTGAGGAATTAACTTTGCTGAAAAGTGGTAAGTTCTGAGCAAAAGAATTCAAAGCAAAATAAAAGGACTGCTGATCCTAGGATGCTAGAATTGAGAAAAAGAAAAAGGATCAAGCCATTCAGAAGTTACCATGAGATTTATATTTTATTTTAGCTAGAGATGTATAGTGTTTTATTGGCCTTAAGACTTATACAACTGAAGGTCCATCAAGGGGCAATCATACATTTGTACCAAAGCAATGTGAATGAACACCAGATATGGCATATTCAATAAAATTATACAACTTACTAATTTGGCAAATTGATAAGAAAAAGCAGTCTAATAGTACATGCAATCAGTCTTAGGCTTTATAATCATTTGCCCAAATTCTCCAGAAAATGGTAAAGCGGAAGATATTTACTTGGAACAGATGTCCTAGGAAATTTTTGTACTTTACAGGTAGCCTAATTTTGCTTTTAGAATGAACACACTCTTTATTTTTTTTACTTTTTTTTTTTCAAAGGATCTAAGGATCCATAGACTTCAGTGGTTAAATAGACTATACATCAGTTATCTCAGAAACCCTATGCAGGAATTTACTGACCTATAGGAACTGAAATTTTAAACACCTGCTTTTGCACATAAATAATAAAATGATTTTACAGGTTTTTATTTAAATTTTACTTACTTTTCTTGATTTTATGCAAAGACCTTCAAAAATGTCCTTACAAAAATCTCTTCTGAATTTCTTCATATTGCTTATTAGATAGTATTGCAAGTCTGTATAGCACTGGAAATTTAAGAACTGGTATCTTGTAGTGCTACAACTGGTCTAAACAAATGCAGGCTATAATACAGTCCTCTGATTTGTTTTTCATAAATGTACTCTGATAGCAAGAGAAATTCCATTCACAACAGACATGTAAAATATAAACCTACTGCAGCATTGCCATAGTTCTTAGAAATTTACACTTTTGAAAAGAAATAATAATAATATATACATGTGATTTTGAATCACTGAATTCACTTCTCTGTTGTGAATAATTTGTTTTTCTCTATTTTGTATATAACTTATTAAAATGTAAAATACTTGTCCTTTTTAATGGCATTGGGATGCAAATCTGAGGAAGCAAGTGTAGGGTGTACTAGTCTGATTTGCAAATCACTGTGTGCACCTGGGATGAAAAATTCTCTATGCTGTGGATACCAAAAAAAGCTTCTATAGATTTAAAATTTATTATAATAGAAATCTATTGTACTCAATGGAATAGAATCAAAATTACATAGTTACACTGAATATTTGAGTAAAACAGGAACTCTGTGTCAGTATAACTTAAAGGCCCGTGTTTACACAGGTCTTTATTCTGACTTTCATATTTGCTTTCAGAGTCCTTTCATGACCCTTTCATAGACAACTGTAAGTGCCATCTTAGACACCAGACTTCCATTCAAATAGCTATAATAAAGTTATCAGCCATCTAACAGAGTTGTTGTTTAAGCTTCTAGGCTAACTACATCATGATTACTTCCTATACCAATGTTATGTACTAAATCAATAAAAGACAGAAAGTTGATTATGAAGCTAGCATTTAAACCAGCCCATTATTTGAGTCAGATTCAACAAAAAAATGAATTCAATTTCTGTAAAATACAGAAATTTGGGAGCAGAAGTCTTAACAACCCATTTCCCTATTAAAAAGAGAGGTAATTTCTAGAAGAGACACCTCCACAGGCATAATTTTCTGGCTTTCTTGTGACAATATTATTTAAAGAAAGCCAAGTACAACCTTGGAGAAGAAGAAGCAAGAAAAAATGACTCACAAGATAGAACTAATAGTAGGGAATCAAAATGATAGTAAGCAGTAAAACTCTGAAACTAATTAGAAATTAATAAAACTAACTTTGGGAAGAAAACAGGGAAAAAAACACAGCCTTCTTTTGGTCTATCTACTGTGCTTACGTTACACATTGACAAAAATATTGGCTATGCTGTTCAGATCTGACAGAAACAGAAGTTCCTATTCATAATCAAAACAACAAGCACAAATGCAAAGAGGGGCGGGGGATAAAGATTCTAGAAACAAAATAATAGAAATTCTTTGGTTTTGCCAAGAGACTTCTGTTCAAGTAGCCTCATAAATTCTTCTATTATTTATATGAGCAGCAATTAATCTTGAATTTACTTGGCTAGGTGTTGAGTTTGCATTTAAGACTCATCTATTGCTAAATATCAGCAGCTCTGATATTTATACAATTGCAAAGGCAAACAGATAAAAAAGGAAAAAAAATGAACTAAAT
This sequence comes from Nothoprocta perdicaria, assembly GCF_003342845.1. NCBI lineage: Eukaryota > Metazoa > Chordata > Aves > Tinamiformes > Tinamidae > Nothoprocta > Nothoprocta perdicaria. The sequence continues at coordinate 462,924 of NW_020455608.1, forward strand.
GGGTGAAGAGAAAACTGCAAAATAACTTCATGTTCAGCATTCGTTATATCATGGATTTTTATGGCTTGTTAGTGTTTAGTCAGTGTTTATATCTATTAGAAATTTTGGTAATGATATGCAAATTGCATGTTCTGGAGACTAGAAAATGTTTATAGTATAACCACAAAGATCTAGAGACTGCCTTTATTTCCCTGTTATGCCACTGGCCAAGAAAAAGGACATCATAAATAAAACTTAACTATCTTCAAACAAGCCTCACTAATTTACTTATGCAGAAGGATTTTTCTGTGACTGCACTAAAATTACTAACTCTTCATATGTCCATCTGTCTTTCTGGCAAGAGAAGTCTTCAAGCTCTGATGCCAATGCCTAACCTCATGACTGAATATCTGTTTATGGTGAAAGCCTGGTGAAATTGGCTTAGTCTTTTTGCTTACATCTGTTAACACTGTAATGGGGACAAGCGGGGAGATTTTGATAACATGCAGTTTAGAATATGGTGTTTAACACAGAGAATTAAAAGATAGATGAAACAGAAAAGCCCATATATCAAATCACAATCTTACTATAATACATTTTATGCTTAGCCATAATCAATCTTAAACAATTTTTCTTAAATCACACTGAGTTTGAAGAGATGAGGGCTCTATCAACAAAATTGGAAGCAGTCCAAAGGGAGAGCTATTCAAAATACATAAATTACTCCTGGACAGCAACAAAAACAGCATGTGCAATTACATAATGTCTTACATGCTATATATGCATCCTACTAGGATCTATTTACCTTGCTGAAAATATAACCTCAGAGATAGTGTAACATTAGGTTAAAAATCACCATTTGCTCTCGTTGATCAAAGAAAAGTGTCATATGTAAAAATCAGATAATTATTTACTGTAATGCCAAAGTAGATTTAATTTCGAGCATAAGCCAACTTACTATCCTGATATGCTTATGCTTAAGATGATACAGTCTTAAGCACCACTTCATTATGTCCAATTGAGGAACACCTGGACTTTCTGCACATAAAACTAAACTTCTGCAACTTAGCTCAGTTAGTGTCTGATAAGTTTCTTTAGTACTTCCCACCAAAAACACAAGGACATACCTGCATTATCTGTAGATACAATATTTGCAGAACTGCGTGCACTGGAGAGAGAACAGCTGCCAAGCCTCAGTCGTACATATAAATGTTAATGGCACTAGTACTGACTGGAAAGCAGAAAGAGATCTTGTCCATGAGAGTCATCCCTGAGATCCTAGATATACAGATGTTGTGAGGAGTGTTTGTGCTTAGAAACCTTTTGTGATTTGCACCATGCTTGGGGGAATGATTGAATGATAGCTTCTGCAACGCTTACTAATGGTAATAATGGCAATGATAATGGTAGGTGCCATCTAAAGAACACTGTGTAAGTGAGCTGTTGATAGCACAACCACAGCTGCTGTGTTGTTGTCCCCTCAGACTAGATTGATACCTGATACACTGTGGCTAGTCCCAGGCATGAGCAGCAGAGGAATGGTGGCAGTGCCAGACTCAGCACCCTTGAACGCTGTACAGACAGTAGGCATCCACAGGTTGGATGTATTTCTGCACTGAGAAGATGCTCTTAAATGGGAAATTCTCCACTGAGACTTCTCTGAAGAACTGCAGTGCAAACACAAAGGAGGAGTCAGCTATGACAGTTCTGCTCTTGCTGTGACTCACACATGTCAACAGTTTGCAGGTGATACTCAGTCTCTGGGTGTCCCCTGTGAGAAGAACTAAGCAGGAAATGGAGCCTTTTCAACAGAAATATAGGTGGTGTTAAGAGGAGTGTGAAGGACTGAGATGTACAGCAACTGCTGCCTTGGCTCATGAACAAGCGTGCAGCATGTCAGGCAGCAGCACTGAGAGGTGTGCAGCAGATCTCTCACCTTCTTCTCGTCCCTTAAAAAAAACATTCCTGAACAGTAGCAACCTTGAATTACACTACAAGGTTATTCTGTTACAGAACAGAAAGACATTTGAGATTGAAACCTTTCTAAAAGCTAAGTCTTTTTAAAAATTCAACAATAACTGACATTTAACACAGAACTCTTGGTATTTTAACCTTCTTTTTGACAATGGGTAAGTATTTTCTATTTGAAGACATGTTGCAATTATTGTACTACAAGTGCAGCATCTACTTTTCAGTTTGGTTTTATTTGTGTTTTTTCTTTCAAGAGCTATACTATCATCTCAACTTTTTAAAATATTTTTAAGTTATGCTGACACTGCGTAACAACACTAGGAACTAGGAGAATTTATCAGTTCACCCCTAGTGATCCAACTTATTATAACTAGATATAAGGGTATACAACATCAGAATAACTCATTATAGTGTGAAGATGCTGTTGAAGTACTAGCATTACCCTTACAAACCGAAAAAAAAAAAAAAGAAAGAAAGAAAGAAAAAAAAGAAAGAAAGAAATAGGTTGTAGCATATATAATGGCTATAGAGGCTTTTAGCTCGTGGAAGTTTATAATCTGCTTATGCTTACAGAAGTTTTAACTATAGCATATGTAAGCAAATAAACATTTTGGTAAGGTTAACACAAAACTGCAGAGCCATCCGTACAGCGGCTTGAGGCTTCACATGAATTTTACCATGCAAACTCCTATTTGTTCACTAGGCAACTGTGGAGAAAAAAAAGACTTGGCCTTTTACACCCAGAGATTCTGAAGACTCTCCCAAAATAAGATGATTTGCTCCTGAGTTATCTGAGTGTACTGGGAGAAGCAAATGGATAATATAGTTTGTTGAACTGACAAATGCATCTGTGGTTTGAGGATAAGTGTTTTTATTAACATGGAGATGATTTGCATGCATTTGGTGGTCATCAATCAGAATTGCATCAAGTGTTGTTTGGGTTTATTTTCAGGGTTTTTGTCCGCAGTGATAACATTTCTTTGGAAGAGGGTGAACCACATCTCTATTTAACTTGATCTTAGTTCCTCTGGGGTGGATGATTAAAATGGTAATTTACAGAGATAACTTAAGCTAGTGCCTACTATACTTGATAAAACTTTCTAAAAATATATGTTTTCTGAATGAAAAACATGTTGCTTTCAAATATTCTGTATTCCATTCTGATAGCAAGATATAGAGGGCAGTTGTATGTGGAAAAGCATTTATGATTTCATTACATTCAGGAGGAGTAAATAAAAGACACTCTCAACCAATAATGCCTTTCGTCTTCCTTAAAAAAATGATGATTGGTGAGGAAATAGTGAGTGAAACCAACTGAAATATTTAGGCAGTAAAACATGAGTGAAACTGAGAGTAATCAAAGGAAATTAAATTACTCTATTCCTCCAAAAATCTGAGAAAGGAAAATAGTGGAAGACGTAAGGAATTCCAAGGGAGTATTAATGCAGAAATCAGGGGATTTGGCAAATGTGGAAATAAACATCTATCATCAGAATGTACAAGTTGGAAAATAGTCAAAAAAGTACCTACTGAATAAGGGAAGTGATCAGCATCACAATAAAGAACGTAAGTTCCAAGGAAGATGTAAATGACTCAGTAGTATCTTTTCCAGTTTAAGGTTCCTTGGTCAAACATATTCATCTGGCAACATTTTATTCTTTATGTGAAACAACGAAGGAAGCCCAAATATTACAAACAATTGCAACGAAGCAAACATATAGAGAATAGGAACTGCATAGTCACTGTTCCGTGTATATAAAAGTGCGCTGTGTTATTTCACAGGAAATAGTGGTAATAAATTTAATATAAAGATACAATAATGCAGAAATCGCTGAGATTTAAAATACCTTCTAACATAACCCATAGTGACTAGAAGTGGAAGAATAACATAACTACAGGAAAGGACATTTAACCTGGATTTTCAGATTTTTTCACTGGAATCAATGGAAAGAATTCATCAAGGAATCAATGTCACTTGTGCTAAAACAAATGAAATTAGATTTTTTTTTCTCTTGCCAGATACCATATTGTACTGTAACACATGGTTAAATGCACTTTTGTTTCACGCCAGACACCATGAAGATCTTTTCAACCTATCTGATCAAAATCAGTGTGCTGTTTTCTCACTGAAAAAAAAAAATCTAAACTTATTGTATTTATATAAACTTTTCTATGTAGATAAATATACTAAATTTAGATTATGTCTTTCTGGTATATGTCTTTGTTAAGTAAGGACTTCAATGTTACAATGAAGTAAAGGGAAAATAACTTCTATATCTTTGTACTTATACAATGACCCTATACAGCCTTTATAGCTTATCCCAGAATATATGGAAAAGTATGAAATTATAGTATTTTATCTTTCAGTGGCTTTATTTTGGAGTACAAGACTTGGAAGAAAAAACAAAAAAGATCAGCATACTCTCTGTGAAATCTTTCTCTTGTCTTCTCCTTTTCATGTCTATACTATACAAAGATAATATAATATAGAATGGTCTCATTTGTAATGAATAATTCACAAAGCCTAAGCACAACTAGGCATGGAAAAGGAGTCATTTCAGCTTTTAACTTAGATTTTTCTTTGTTCTATTAGTTTGTGCCACATTCATAAGGATAGATAATTTATCTTGGTTCAAGAAAAATAATACAGTATTCACAGTAATCTCCAGCAATGCTAATAGGATTTATGCTTAGCAAAATTCTGTGCAGAATTTGCCTTTTTGTTATATATACAAATAGTTCTTGTTGAAATAAAAGTATTGACATTTATCAAAAATTAGGAATGTTACAGCATATCTTGAAGCAAAAAAAAAAGCTGTGAGAGAATTTATGGCTCAATCAGTTTAGAATTCTTCCATACTGTACATATTTCAGTGTTGTATACTCCTTTAAAACTTTCCTTTGAATAATAATATGCACTTTATTAAGATACCTAGTGATCAAATGTTTCAATTTTTAAAGACTACAGGAAAAGTCAAAGAAAGAAAACCTACCAAAATTCCTTTCATAACTTTTTGTAATTCAAGTTACAGAAGTAACTCAACGCTCCACGATGTACTACCAAAATGCCTTCAAGTTCCCTAAATTCTTTCTGTCCCCTCAGTTTTCTAAAAATAATCCAGCTTCATCTTTGATTGCCAGCTAACTTCTTGGAGAGAAGCTCCAGCAAAAACCTAGGTCCAATTATCTAGAAGCACCAAAAGAATAACATTAGAGAATATGATATTGCTATAATATTACAATAGGCTATAACAAATAAATTCAAGTAACACTGATGCATAGCAAATAGTGCTGCTGTACAGTCAAAGTAAAGCAGGTCTAAATCATCCAAAGATCAGACCACACAGCTTGAAATAAATAATATCTGTTTACTGTTACAACCAGATATCCCCTTATCTATAATGTTTAACAATGTTTCCAAAGACTTAGGGGGGGATAGTTTACCCCAGCCATGAATCAACTACCTCGTATGCAAGCAAACAAAATTGTTAAACATGTATGCTCTACATTAGAAAAATGAGTGGAAGGGAAAAAAAAAAAAGATTTCTATAATGACTTATATGTGTATTTCCATAGCCTTGCTAATAACAATAATAATCTTATAGCAAATTGGTATTTGCAATTGGATGTATTAAAGCACCTTCTAAAGCATTAAAGCGAACTTCATCACAGAATGAATAAATGTAATTTCACATACCATTTGTGCCCTATTTCTCCTCTATTTCAATTACTTCTGGTGAAAAGGCCTACTAACAGAAAATAAAATTTACTGTACACATGACTAATCAGGCACTCATAACAAACTCAGAAACTCAAGAAAAGTATTTTCTATCAACTTTTTACTTGCAGGGCCTTATGCACATACTTGTTTTACTACCCTGCACAGTTCCATTACTTCCAAAAGGATCTACCACAGTAATTAAGTAGTATTTCCTTATGTACTTATAGGAAGCCTACAAAGCTGCAAACTGTTCAGTTATCCTCAAAGCCTTCATAAAGGTGAAGTAAGCTTTCAACTGACTGCATGACCCTTTTCCAGACTGAACCTGAATTTCCCCACTCAGCAAATTTTTAAGCATATATATACCTTTACATGCATGAATAAGCAATTTCTTTTACTTCAAGAAAACTATAGACCTCTGTGAATTTATTCAAATATGTATTTACAGTTTTTTGAAAGTAATAAGGAGTTAATTCTATACCTTCACTGGACAAATGACTTTTGTAGGAGTTTTGTATATAGGTTAAGCAGAGCCATAGAGTGATGATAAGTTGCATTTTCACAGCTTTGTAAATGATGCGAGAAGAGATGGATTTTATCAGATGAAAATTTGGTAATGCCTGGAGCTTCCTTCTAAAGTCATTCCACGTTAACAAGTGAATTTCCTCCCATGACGGCTCAGCTACCATTTGTCTTAGTGAAATTAAAAGCAGTTGCCAAAGGAATTTATTTGCCTTCAATTATTATAATTTCTAATCATGATAATAACATTTTAAACCTGTTCAATCCTAAACTGATTAAAATAATTGTATTTTATTGATTGAAAAAAAAAAATAGAGATAATGAGGCTTAAATGCCCCCAAGGAACTGGAGGCCCAACACATAGCTAAAGCCCTTGGTGGGCTTTGCTTGATGGCAGCACTGGAAGAAAGCAAAAGGACAAGCATTTGTTCTAAGACCACCAAAATGAGATGGTATAAGAAAGCAGGGAGAAGAGGGAATGCCTTCTTTTCAGCGGGAAGGCAAGAAGAATCAATCAAAAGCTGTTTCAGAAAATATCTGCTGGGAAGCACAGGATGAGAAGTGGGAGAAATCCTCAATACCAGAGGATTGCTGAAGCTCAGGCATGCTGAAGTTGTTGGTCTCGCACTTACTCTTTCCCCAAAATGGTCTGGCTTTGTATATATGTTATGTTATGTTATGTTATGTTATGTTATGTTATGTTATGTTATGTTATGTTATGTTATGTTATGTTATGTTATGTTATGTTACACACCAGGTTGTTGCAGGTGTGCAAGCGACTGGGAAGGCTGCTCTGGTTGTGGCTGTCCTGGACCCAGATCTGTCACTGCAGACAGTTTGCGGGGATCTGGACAGTGAGGTGGAGGAGGAAAGACTTTTCCCATCATTCTGGAAAGCCGTGTCATAAGCAGAAGAGAGGTGGAAATGTGCTTCTCCATCAGTGCCTGCAGTACCACAGCAAGGGAGAAAGGAAGGAAAAAGGAGGCAAGATGTATGGGTGGGAAAGTGGGAAAATAATAAGCCTTGGTGAGTCTTGGAATATAATAAGCCTTGGAGAATAATAAGCCTCTGCCTTGGTGAGAAGGCAGAACATGATTGGAGTGGGAGGCATTTAAGCGTCAAGGTAGAAGGTTGGAAAGGCTAGGACAATCTGGCAAAGTTGTGATGTGCCTCTTAGTGCTCTCGGTGCTCCTTTTCTTGCTGGTTTGCCTGCTCAGAAGCACCATGCAAGAGTGCTTTGTAGGGGGTTCAAGGGAGCAGGAGTGTTTTCTGCCACCTGACATGGCACAGAGCCTGGACAGAGGGATGGCCACAGCTCTGAAGGGCTTCTGCTTGTTCTGCTCATCCCTCCTTATCGGCTACAGTCCTTGGAAAGGGATGAAACATCTTTTACAGACTTGCTCTCATCCCTCATAGTTTGCGTGTGTTTCATAGTATATGGTGGAAATCTGGAAGGTTCTTAAACTATAAATGAATTCCCAGGCATGTGTGATTCACATTCTGGCATGATAATCTCCTTCATGTTGTGACAAGAGGCAATGTCAAAGGCTCTAGGCAGACTGAGTGCCTAGCTTCTCTCTGTCCTCAGCATCCTCACCAGGACCGGAGAAAGATTAATCTGTCATCTCAGCAGTGGGCTGATATTTTGAAATTCCCAGTGGTTCCTCTACTACTCTCTCAGAGACTGCTGTCTGTACTTGTCCCTTTATTTTGGTGTGCTGGATTTCTTTTCTAGCTGCAAGCTTGCCTGTGACTAATTCAGTAAGAAAAGTCAGCAAAAATGTATTATTTGCTCTCTTTTATTGATCTAGACAGACAATAGTAAGCTGTAAGCACTTCCATCATCACATTCAGAATTGTAATTTCTCTTTTTCATCCTTAGTGACATTTACGGCAAGCCTATCACAAATTCGTCACACTGTTTTGAAGACAAAACTGCAATAATAACTTTGGAAGAGCATGATATCCATATAATATTGATAACTATATATGACGTTACCAGTTGCATTTGCCCATTGTTATTGATATTTAACCTTTACTCTCCTTCTACAACTTGAAAGTGCTTTCCAAATACATTTACGAAGTGATCAAACAAATTTAGGTAAGGCTGACACAGACAGTTTCTTTGTTTGGCATTGATTTTTTCCCTACCAGAAATACTGTTAAATTAAAGCAAAGGACATTTTTCTTGTGAACAGTGTTAGTACTACAGCTGATTGAATTCAAAAATCTATACTAATCAGTATAGTTCTCACCGTAATTAAATGTGAAATATTTCACATCTACAGAAAGCTTTTTTTGCCATGTGAACACAACATAACAGAAAAAATAGCAGTTTGTGCATCTTTGGCATGTAAATTATCCAGATTTCTTCCTCCTTTGCATTGATTTTACAGAAGCTTGTGCTTCTTCCACTATGCTTGAAGCTTCCTAAAAGACAGTTTGGAAATGGGAGCACATTTGGGATAGAGAGTGTGCCTGTGTTCCTTAGTGACATTGCTGTTACTGATGTGCAAAGCATGTTTGTATTCAGTCATGCTAAAGAGCCATATCTGTGTCTTTAGTGTTACCAAAAATCTTGATTATTCTATTTCACATGAAGTTCCCTAAATCTAGTTCATACCACAGTCACCCAAACAGTTTCACCAGTACAACTGAAAAGCAACATAAATCCTGCCTTGGCTTGCAGACTGAAATGAGTCACTGGGGATGGAGGAGACAGACAGACCTTACGTCAGTGCTGCTACTGAACACTCTGTAATATGAAACCACATCCTGAGATGCATTTTCTTAATATTATCAGCCTAAATGGCATAGCATATAAATATTTTAAAGCTAATTACATATTTCCTGCAAAACAGTTGGCTCATATAAGTCAATGGTTCTACAGTATGCTTGTTAAAGTCAAACCTTTAATGGCAGACAGCCCCCTAAAGGCCACTTCCTCCCCTCCTCTGCTAATCTGTCTACATTAGTGTAGTTTCTGCTCAGCAAGGATTACTTTTTCCCAGAAGGTTCATAACAAGAAAATAATGATACCTAAAACCCATACATGCCATGTGGCACCAAGCATGGGGAATTCTCAGGAGTGTCACTTATCTCACAAATTCTGTTTCACCCATAACCCCTTGCTTCCCCTACCATGTTTATCTTTAAAACATTTATCCACATGTAGCAGCAATCCCTTTCACGATTCATATAAATGGACCAGCTTGTGCCCTGATTTCTTCTGGCTATTGAGAGAAAAAGCTGTGGTGACAGCCTCTCTTTCTGGGTTTGCCTGTAGGAAGAGACTAGGTGACCCTCCCAGGTGTGGAAGGCCCTGAGTCCTCCTACCTTGCACAATAACTTCTAGTCTAGTGAAGAACAAAGAAAAGTAACCAAGTAGTAAAGAACAATGATTTTTAACCTCCTCACTTCAAGCAACTCACAGATCATCTAAAGTCTACACACAGAACGATCTTTTGTGATTATTTTGAAAGCAATCAGTTTGAAGATAGACAAGAGTGTGCTTTCTGGAGTCTTACCCAAGGCTCTTTAAAATACAGGAAATGAGGAGAGAAGTTTTGTGATGAGGGCTTTGATCTAACTCCAAATTAATTCAGCTACCACAGTAGGAGTACTTGGTCCTGCACGCAAGAGAGATGTGTCACAGCATGCCACCATTTCCTCTGTCCTTTAAAATCAAGCTTCAAATCAAGATTTAAGCTTTGTTGTTTACCTCAAATATAAGGTTCTCCAAAGAGTACCCTCCAATTTGCAAAATCAAACTACACTAGCACACCCAAATATTACTGAAAGCTGAGAGATTTATCTGTACCCTATATAGTCTTTGGTATGATATGACTCTACTTTCATGTAAATTCTTCTCACGCTACTTGCCAGAGGCAGCCTTGGAAAAGTGCTGAAGGAAATGTGGAGAACTGCCATTTCACAGAAGAAGGATCTTGAGAGTGATTGGCTAGAATTACAAGTTTCTCCTTGTTCTGCCAGCCAAGCTCAAATTTCCAGTTTCTATCTTCTCTGCTGGGGCTATTTATTTGGTAGACATATAATCATAAAAGTAGATTGAAAGTACAAGTTTCAGTGAGCTGCACAGGTCTCAGAAAGAGGAGAGTGGGTTTCATATCCCTCCCATTAGCAGCTCCAAAGAGAGTTTCAGGAGAGGCTCCTCTGATGGACTGAGGCCCTCAGTTAAGGTTAGAGAGAGAGGAGGTAACCCTGACTACAGATTCATGCGACTATTACTCTTTTGACAAGGCCCAACTCTGAAACCTTGGCTGAAAAAGCAGAGAAGAATGTTCAACTGTGAGAAAGAGCTGTGAAAAAACTACACAGAGCATCCTTGGTGTACTGAGTAGAGTAATGCAAGGCAAGGAAGGTTACACAAACTACAGGTAGGTCTTCCGAAACAAGAAGAGTTAGCAATGCAGTGATTTAAAAGGAGGAACACTGATGTGAAAAGGTACAAAAATGTGAAGGACAATGAAAACAGAAATCAGGAGACCACAGTTCAGCAGCACTGAGGATGTGTGTGCATCAAGGAGCGAGGGTGTCTGGACACTCCCTACTTTCTGCTGAGAGCCCAGCCTGCACCGTATGCAGGTGGTGAGTGTATTAATGCCTCTCCTGCCAACTTGTCGGACTGGCTTGCTTTGCATGTGTTAGCCAACTGCTCTGTGCTTCTGGGTTGCATATATCCTGCTTCCAGGGTGCCGTGACAACTGCCCGAGCAGAGGGACCCTGCGAGGCAGGGTCCTCGAGGGTGCACTAGGGGCTGCCGGCAGATGGCAAGGGACGGCCGCGGCCGCCAGCCGCTTAGACTACAACCCAAAAGCCTCGTACGAGCGGGATGCCCGGGCTGCTTTACACTGTGGTGCGGCCCTCCGCGTCCGGGCAGCGGCGGAAGGGCCGCGAAGCCTGAGCGTAACGACCGCGGAACCGACATGTCCGCGCTAACGGTCGCGCTAACGGTCGCGCTAACGTCCGAGCTAACGGCCCCGCCCATGGCCCCGCCCCCCGCCTCCGCCGGCACAGCAGGGGGCAGCACCGCGCACCGCTGCCGGAAGGACGAGAGCCATTGGCTGCCCCGCCTTTCCCGGGGTCACGTGCCTGCCTCTCTGAGCCGGAAGTGGCGCGGGGGCGGCAGGTGAGCGGCCCCTCTGCCGTTAGGGCCGTTACGGCCGCCCACCCTTTCCCTGCCCCCCCGCCGCCATCATGCACCCGCGGCGCCCCGAGGGCTTCGACGGCCTCGGCTACCGCGGCGGCGGCCGCGATGAGCCGGGCGCCGGCGGGCGGCCTTTCGGCAGCGCCGCGGAGCTGAGCCACTGGGTCACGAGCCCGCCCGACATCCCTGGCAGCCGCAACCTGCACTGGGGGGAGAAGACGCCGCCGTACGGCGCGGGGACGCCGCTGGGGGGCGCCGCCCTCAACGAGGAGCCCGGCCTGGCGGCGGGCGGCCCCGGCGCCGGTAAGGAGGGGCAGGGCCGCCGTGGCCGCCGCCGCTACCATCGGGCCGCCCGCGCTGGGGAGGGAGATGGAGGACGAGGGAGGCCATGACGGGCGACAGCCACTGCGCAGCTCTTGCGCTTTTCGTCCTATGAACTGTGATCTCTCGAGGAAATGCTTAATGTACGGTAGCTTGCGGAACGGAAAGCACCTTCGCTTGTGCAGCACATGCTGTCGGGCTGCCCTTTTGTTTCGTTGTGTGCTCAACGTTGAGGTTCCTGACCTTGTGTCTGCCATCTGTTGGGTGTCTTTAGGGAGTAGTCGATAGGGCAGGAGCTGACCAAGTGAAAACAATTATGGTGCATCACGGGGAAGAAATTGTAAAGTTAGTAGAATCTGAGCAAGGGACACACCTCCATTCTTACTCAGTGGCTGTTGGGAAATGCACGTGAAACTCTCCTTGAACATCTTTGCGAGGGTGAGATGGTTTAGGAGAAATTTAGTAAGTCAAGAATACATAAAGAGAACAATAAGTCCTGAGGGTATTTTGGAACACCCGATGAACAGTTGTGTATCAGAAGTCTAACAAAAGATTAGTTTAGGTAATTTTGCATTGTGTTTCTTGGTGCTTATATACGTATCATCTGTAATATTTTTAGGTCTTTATCTTACAGGAGGTTGTATATAACCCTTAACTTATCTATCAGAACACTGATGAAATATTTTTAAATGCTCTGACGGTAACTTTTTTTCTCCTAGCTGCTCATGCAGGTTGTTAATTCTGCCTTTCAGAGAGATAATAAAGATTTTCTATATCATTGAGTCCAATGATATCTGTCATGTTGCGGATGACACCAAGCTGGGTGGAGTGGCCGACACTCCGGAGGGCTGTGCTGCCATCCAGAGGGACCTGGACAGGCTGGAGAGCTGGGTAGAGAGGAACCTCCTGAGGTTCAACAAGGACAAGTGCAGGGTCCTGCACCTGGGCAGGAATAACCGCAGGCACCAGGACAGATTAGGGGTCACCCTGCTGGAAAGCAGCTCCGCAAAGAGGGACGTGGGAGTCCTGGTGGACACCAAGTTACACACGAGGCAGCAGTTCCCTCATGGCCAAGAAGGCCCATGGGCTCCTGGCTGCATCAGGAGGATGTTGGCAGCAGGTGGAGGGAGGGGATCCTGCCCCTCTGCTCAGCTCTGGGGAGGCCGCACCTGGAGTATTGGGGGCAGTTCTGGACTCCCCAGTATAAGAGGGACGTGGAGCTTCTAGATGGGGACCAGCAGAGAGCAACAAAGACTAAGGGACTGGAACATTTCTTGTATGAGGAGAGACTGAGTTGGGCCTGTTCAGCTCGAAGAAGAGAAGGCTGAGAAGGGATCTGATCAACATGTATAAGTTCATGAAGGGGGAATGTAGGGAGGAAGGCGCCAAGCTCTTCTCAGTGGTGGCCAGTGACAGGACAAGGGGTAATGGGTGCAAACTGCACCACAGGAAGTTCCATCTCCATGTGAGGAGGAGGTTAGAGGAAGAACTTCTTTCCTGTGAGGGTGATAGCGCCCTGGCACAGGCTGCCCAGGGACGTGGAGTCTCCTTCTCTGGAGATCTTCCACACATGCCTGGATGCCAACCTGTGCCAGTGCCAGGATGTCCTTGCTTGAGCAGGGGAGTTGGACTAGATGATCTCTAGGCATCCCTTCCAATCTTAAACATTCTGTGATTCTGTCATTCTGTGTCCAAGCAGGGCCCACTGAAGTTACTGAGATTCTCCATGTACACAATCTGCTTGCACCAGTAATTTAGGATTGAGCATTTATTTTCTGTTTGCCTTTACAATTTTCAGATTTTTTTAAACCTTTCCTGATTAACAGTTGTCTAAATCTGTAAATATCTGTCTGTTTACAGACAGAAGAGATCTGAAGCCATTTTCACATTTCCATTTTATGCGTTCTTTAGTAAAGAGTTTGCAAAGAAATGGAGGCAAACAGCTGATTTGAAAACTCACGTCATATTGATGACCACTATTATATCATTGGTGGTGTTTTGTGTTACCCCTTCTTAAGCTTCTCTCTTTTTGCTGTCTGGTTTTAAATTAACTTCTGCTAACACATGTACATTTGCAATTCAATTTGCAAACTCTCATACATGTTATTCTGACAATTACGGATTTGACTTAGCTTTGTTAGATATAAAAATAGTGTTACACCGTAACTATTCGCTTTGTCTTGTTTCTTCTGCATTGGATTCTTCTTTGTAAATACATGAAACTTTTTATGTACAAAAGTACATAAATAAAGCATTCACAAGGATATGATCCAAACTGCAGGTGTACCTTGGTGAACTATTTTTAATATCTTCTTTTGCTGGGTTGACATAAATGTTTTGATTTAATGCTTGTAATTTGCTCAAGCAAGTATGCTATAAAAGTGCATATTCCAGTGATCTGCATGGTTTTCTGCCCTTCATGGTTATCACTCTATATAATCTATTTTCATTTCTTTCAGACCAATTGAACAGATTTGCAGGCTTTGGTATTGGACTCGCAAGGTAGGAGTTGTATAATTTTCAAAGATTTTGCTGCAGTAAAGCTGAAGTTGTCTTGCACATTTTTGTTACATGTTTTTATATCAGTAGACCACACAATTGAACTGCATGTAGAAACCTACTACGAAAAAGCAGTGCCGATTTCTGTTTCTCTAATTGAAGTGTTCCCTATGAAAATGCCGCTGTCATTAGTGAATACTGGAAACCTTTGTGTCCTTATCCCTGTCTGCCCTATGTACTTATCTATCACAGAAATGTGAAAATAGCACAAGAAAATTACTTCCATGCTTGCTACTCCTACTAATGTTTTGAGGTGTTATCTGAATCTTCCTAAGAAGATAATGGAGCCTTTAAGTTTTGTAACAAAGTATCCTGGAATAGTAAACTTGATTTGGCATAGTGGATTAATACACATTTTATTCTTTACTTTTGGTGATTGTGTTGATAGTATTTTGTGAAGTGTTGATAGTATTTATTGATAGTATTTTTTGTTTCTTATTATTACTGCTTTATTTCTTATTGATCTCAGTGTAAGAATTCTCAGAGAGAAGGGCTTTCCTTTCAGAGCTTGCCCCTTCAGGATGCTCCCTTCAGAGTGCTTGTGACATTTCTCAAGGCTTCAGTTTTATGGACAGTTGAGATGTACTGCAGTTTAAAGAGGAGGACCTCTTACTCGGCTCACAGCTATAAAACAGTCCTCCTTCTTATCCCATTGTCATCACCCTTGATGCCTAGAACTTATTTGAACCAATATGACCAGTATGACTGACTAAACATAAAAGGCAAAGCCCGTGAGGATGCTGCATATTTCTTTGCTTTTTCATTAAGTCAGGTTTATGTGAATGTGGACTAGCTGTTAGAGGCAGTAGAAACTGGCTTAAATGGTGGGAGGCCAGTTATGAAAGGGATAAAGGATAGGAAGGACTGCTTTTAGCAAGTGAGCTTCTAAGAGCTCACTCAGAAGTGAGCTTCTGAGCTTCGTAGCGGTCCAAATGAGCCTCTTAAATTAGATCATCATATCTCATTAAACTGCCCACTCCCGTTCTCTTGTTTTCCTTGCACTGGCTCTGCTGCTCATTTAGACCTGCTGATGAGTGTGCTGTATTTATTAAAACTGTGTTAAATGGGGAAATGAATTGCAAAAAGAGCTTGTTAAAAAAGAGAGAGAAACTTTCACCCCTTTCAGTAACAGCAAATTTCTAATTAGCTTAATAGTTTAAGAAATTGCAGCCTCAATACTGCATGTTTCAATTAATATTTGTTTATCCTGAGTAAAGCTTGTCTAGTAGAAAGCTGTGCCAGCTGTGCCAGTAGGTTTGGGGTTGCAAATGTTGTCAGGGATGCTTGACATGGAGTCTGCATCTTATTTATTTGTAATCCAGATCACAGATTTGAACCACGTAGAGATCACTACTCACTTGTATGCTTTGGGATGAAATTAAAGTTTCTCTGATGACTGTGACCACAAGTGCTATTTTAGAACTAACAGAACTTTACTCTGAACGTTTGAGTGAAAACACTCTTCAGAGTGAGAGAGTTGGTTTCATCCAGTAGCATTTTCTGATGAAAACTGTATTGCAGAAAATTTCCAAACTAGGTTTAATAACAGTTGCCTAGCCTTTCTAGGGAATGCCTTGATGAGTACTGTGGTGTGTGAAATGAATATAAAATTGGAAGGTAACCCTCCTGATGCTGACTCAGACATGTTTTTTTTTTCCCCCTTGTGTTTTGAGGAAAGAGGATTTAAGAATTTTAATACTTTGTTCTGCCTATGAAAAAATGTACGTGTAGAGGCAATTACTTTTTCTTTCTGAATGTATGCGTTGGAGTGGGTGGATGGGTAATTTTTTTCGTTGTTGTTTTTATTTTGTGGATATCTTTTTAATACTTGTCCTTTTGTGTTACTGGTGATTTATGTGGCAGTCCTCCACAGTACCTCATTCATTCACAAAGTATAAAATTAATACGTAGGGTTTTAGGTTTTGTGTTTTCTTTTTTTTTTTTTCCCCAAACACAGTGCTAAGAGTATTAAAGGGAAAAAAAAGTATTATTAAATCCGTTTACAGTTACTTCTGATGTTTTAAATACACATTTTTTTTAAAGCCTCTTTACAGAAAATGTTTTGGCTCATCCTTGCATTGTCCTGCGTCGTCAGTGTCAGGTATATCTTTTATATTTCTTCTTCTACACAGACCTGTTGTATTCTCTACTAGTTTCATGTGCTTTTATTTTCTGCCGAATTTTAGTTTTTGTAGAGTTCTCTGCTTTAAAAATTCTGCAAAATTTTTAAAAAGACACTGCTGGATTGTGTTTTCACTTACAGCATTCATGTTTTCCACTGAAAATTTACTTAAAATTCAAAATTTCCACCTCAAAATTTAACTTACTTTCAACTTTCATGTTCTTTTCCATTTGAATGATGGAGAATAATCTAAAACAGCGTTTATGTGACAATTTTTGTATCTCCATTTATAAGCAGGATGCTTTGTCTTAATTATTTTCAGTGCTTTTTCCTCTTTTAGATCTGTATGCTTAAAATGTAAACACATTCTGTATGTTTCCTTAAAATTCAATGGAGAAATTATTAATATTTTGTTCACTTTGGCTGATCTTCATAGTTTTTTTTGTTTGTTTGTTTTGTTTTCCGAAAAAGCCTAATTTTGCAAGTGCTTTTTCTGTAGAGTTTTAACATTTGCATATGTGTTTAAAAAAATACCGTAATTTATCTTTTAACAGGTTAATTATCATGCTCGGAACTATCATCTCACTCCTTTTACTATTGTCAATATTATGTACAGCATCAATAAGACACAGGTCAGTTTTTGGTGTTTAGTTGCATGTGCGTGATGGAGGTTACTAGAGCAAGTGTGTACTGAAGCATATTCTAGATGTAATTGGTAGTTAAAGAGCTTGGGTATTGTAAAGAGGTATTACTTCTGTTGCAGAAATTTTTAAAAGATATCTGTAAATTCATTTTATCAGACTTAATATTTATTGGTGACAGTTTTAGGAGATATTAGTAATTTACATTCTCTAAAATTAACCTTGTGTTAAGATCCTTAAAAAAAAAAAAAAGATTTTTTTTTTATGTAGATAAAGATATTTAGAATTAAATAAGTAATTCCTAAAACAGTTGTGCATGAATCTCAAATTCTGCGTAGCCCTTGGAGAGAAATGTCCCAAAATTAAAAATAAGAAAAAAAGTGGAAAAGGACTTTCTGGATTTCTTACAGCTGTGCTTTAACATCTCAAATACTTTTTGCCTAGTGGAAATGGTTGGATTTAAGGTACAAAATATCTGCGGAGACATGCCTGTCACCTCTCAAATTATTGACAACTATTTGAAATTATGTAATTTGCAGAGTTGCAAGAAGTTAGTTGCATTTTGAATTTGGGAATATGGAAATATAAAGTTAGATTTCTACCCACTGGATAGCTGGGAGTTGCTGGTATTTTATGAAAAGGAGCAAAAAAGTGGGAACACTAAGTGTTACTTTGCTTGACTTTAATTGTATACCTCAAAATATAGGGTCCAAGAGCCCTTTGGAAGGGAATGGGCAGCACTTTTATTGTTCAAGGCATAACCCTTGGAACAGAGGGCATCATCAGTGAATTTACACCTTTACCAAGGTATTGCATTTTTTTTAACTGCTCTAATAAATTAATCATCAATTTTTGACAATGTAACATTGTTTGAAAAGCTTAAATAGGTTAAAGCAGTCAGTTGTAACTGGTGAACTATGTGTTCAGTCTATCTGCCTAGCTGTCTCACTATAGAAATGAAGTTGCAATTAGTATTTAGTACTCTATTGGCATGAAAGGACTCATAAGATTGTTTTTGTGCATATGTTATGCTGTGTGATACTAGCAGCTATCATGTCTAAAGTCTTGGTTTCATTATTCTAAATAGAAATCTTGGTTAATGAGGCAATACTGCCAACTTTCTAATCATTTCCACTGCCTTTTGAAGTGAGAAAATAAAATGGCCTGACCTATACATTAAAAGACATGTTAAGTATGAGTCCGTGTGGTTATCAGGTTTATCTTCTGCACTTCTTTACCAACAGCTATATGTACATCGTTCAGTAGTCTCACAATAAATGGGGCCAAATAAAATTTTGTGCCCACTTTAAAGGATGTATTTGCCATTCTACTTCACTGGGGCTATCTGTACCATCACACGTAAGTGTGAGTAAATCTTGTCAGAAGACTTTCTCCTCAGTATTTCATTTTGTAATGGTCCAGAGCTCATAGGAGTGATGGATAGCTGTAATGATATGTTTTCGGATCTGTTATAGATATGTATATTAAGTAGAAGAGTATTTGTGAGAAATTTTGTTATATAAAGTCACTAAAACTTTAGCGACAAGCAAGTAGATTCTGGCATAATAAGTAAGATAGGAAAAGATACTTAACAGTTGCAGGACAAACACTGAGGCTGGTAAAGACGCTTTTTAGAAGGTGTTTTAGGAAGGCAGACGAGTGGTTAGGTTTTCAGGCTGTTTTTTTGTACTGAAGTTTGAATGGACCGGAGGGCTTGAGAAGCAGGATAGCTTTGAGGACACAAATGACTGAATTTTAAATGTGTGTACAGACCTGGGGACCTCTAAACTGAACTGTCCTTAGAAATAAGAAATGGGCAGGATGATTTGAGCTACTACAAAGCCTGCATGCATACTGACAAAAAATCATGGCAGATGTCATAGGCATTACAGTCATTCATACTTAAATTGCATGCAGTATGTACTTAAGCTTTTTGATCGCCTTTGCCTCACAGGTAACAGAGATTCCTAGGAATATACTTTCATCTGAGTGTGAGTTCATATTTGTTTGAAATACATCCAAAGATAATGATTTAATTCGTGAGTAGCAATACAGCATGTGAGGTTTCACAGTTCTGATTTCTGCCCAATGTAATTGATGACTTTCTTGTGGGACATTTATTCAACAGTTTGAGAAATAAACTGATGCTGCAGCTGAAAGAAGCGATTATACCTGATAGTAGTTGCTCAGTTTCGTCAGTGCTACACCCACCTCTGCACCAACACAACAGCTGAGAAGTTACACAGTGAACTAGGTTAGGGAAGTGATCTGGCAAGAATGGCTGTCTTTATGTGCACCAGTCTATTCAGTTTTCTGCTGGATCAGCTTGCTTTCTTGATGATGTATATCCTTGGACTCACACTGGGAGATGAGTTTATTAACTGTAGAAACTAGTGCCACTAGCATCACTGATTAAGAAGATTCATCAAGCTCCAAAGCAGACAAGAAGGGGACTGATATGTTGATTATAATTCACAATCAATAAACTCTCCTGATTTAGAACAGAGTAGTAGAAGTGTACATTAACATTTCTGTGGTAAGTTGGGTGTCCATTGGCAAGCTCTTCTGACTTTGCTCCTCAAGTAAGAGGATAATTGTACCTACTGAATTGATAGGTTAGGCTTTCACAGATCACTTAATTTATCTAGGTGATTTCATTTTTCACATCTGCTAAGTATTATGGCTTAGTGGATATCTTCCAAGTGTTCATGGTGCCTAATATTTCCCAACTCTCAAACAGTTGAGAGTAACTGGTTTTAGCAGTATTAAGAGAAATACTATTTTTCTTTCTAGAGAGCTTTCACATAAATGGAACCTCAAGCAGATAGGTGGCCACCTTCTACTCAAAGGGTAAGTGTAGCATGTGTTATTACCTTGTTTCTTATTGCTTGCCATTTATATCAGTGTTTATTTTCAGAATCTTACATGCATTTCTAAGTTTCAAATTGTATGAGAGATCACAAACCACACGGTACAACAGTTTGATCCGCAGCCATATCTGTCTGACAGGGTGTTAATGCTAACTTTCAATAACCTTAATCGTATGATAGTTGCATAAATTATTTTTTTACTACTAGTTTCTTTCATGGAGCCACACTGATTTGAAAGATCAGCTTTTTTAATAATTAAGTTCTAATTCCTCTGAAACTTCAGGTGATCTGGTAAAAGGGAAATAGAATTTAATGCTTATTGCAGTTCAGATTGAAGGGTTTTTTTGTGTGCTTTAGTAATTGAATTAAGGTTTGCTAATTTCTGTCAGGTGTCACTTGATAGATGACTTTTATCAACTTTCAGTTACAAATTAGGCTAATATTGTAGCAGTGTCCAGACCTTAATTTGTATTTTGTTAATTTCTGCAGCTTAACACATGTGATAGCAATGCCTTTTTATTCTGCAAGCCTGATTGAAACAGTGCAGGTAACTTTTATGTTTTTACAATGTTTATAAGATACAGTTCTTTTTTATATAGGTTAGATTAAATAAATCCTTGTGTTTGTCCTTGTCGGTTGTATATTGTAGTAGTTGTGGTTATTTTACTTGGGGTTGCACGACTTGTTAATTCAAAGAGTAAAGTGTCTATTACAATAGGTGTATTAGTTGTATTATTTTAAGCGGAAACTTAGGATGAGATATGCCAATTAATAGAGTTGGAATACAATATTTGTAAAATGGTGTCGTTACTTCTTCAAGTTACTACTTCTTCAAGTTACTTCTGCGTGTTTTGTACCAGATAAACCATAGGAGCTATCTTTGTCATGTAAAGGTTTTGATAGACTCCAGAAAAATTATTGTAGTGACTTTCCCCTTATAAAAATTACTATAATTTTCTAATAATTCAGCTTTGTTTTGTTAAAAAAATTGAACTGTACTATTTTAGGGCTACTTCCATCTCATCAACCTTCTGCTAGTTCTTCCTTTGCTATGAAAATAAGTTTCAGGAAAATCTGTTTATGTCACTAGGATGTATCTTAACATGCTTTGTAACTGCGCAAAGTAACCCATAGCACTATATTCTAGATCATCTTTCATTCATTTGAATTGTCTTTCTGGCAACAGAAAGAGGTGTTTTGTTCAGGTCATTTGTTCAAATATATTGCATATATTTGCCTGAAAGGATGTTAGCTGTTGTGTTGGAAATGGTAGAAGGGGGCATAATTTAAATCCTGTTTAAATTTTCAAAGTAAGTTATTTGTGCCAAGTAGCAAACTAATTTAAAAAAAAAAAAAAAAGAAAGAAAAAAAAAAAAGGCTCTCCTCCAGCCTTTTAAATAAGTGACCATCTTTGTACATTTATCGAAGTGATCCCACCAAGAATTTAGAAGATTTTAGGTTACACACAGTAGCTGTGTATTGGTACATGGTAAGCTCAACTGTATTCTGTATTCTACTGAATATAAATATGCTGAAAATCTACTGAATATAAATATGAAATGAGGAATTCCAGTTCCTGAAAACATCATCATAAACTCTTTTATTAGAAGCACAAGTAATGCGAGCATTTGTCAAGACCTTCTTATGCTGTATTAACTAACGCAGCTTATCTTGCCTAATTTATATTCCTATACATTTACTTTGTGTTATATTCCTGTAGTGCAAGAGGGGAACTAAAAACTGTTAAGATTGTAGGGTCTTTTTTGGATATATATTAACTTTGTTTGAATATTTTAATTCTGGTGAGATATACTGTTCAACAAAACAATTTTGATACTTCTTATATATAATTCATAAAGTGTACACACTTTAAGTATGCTTTAAATTTCTACTGCAGTTACTTGGATGTAGTTGTCTCATGAGCATGTGATGACCACATGGTGGCGTGTTTGACAAAAGTAAGCATAGCTTTGAAGTGACAGATCTGTGATGATACGAGGGAGAAATAGCAAAATTTCAAATATCTGAATCACTTTCTGTTCTGTTACAATGACTTGGTGGCTGGAAGATGGGGACTGTTATGGTCTCCTCCTCACATGTGGTAAGGATCCATCTGATAGGCACCTAAAGACTTGGGCACGGAGAAGAACTCCCAAATTAAGTATAGATATAATAGTGATGATAAAACATGAAATCTGGATAAATGTGAGAAAGGGAGAAAAAATGTCTTGGTCCTATAGCCGTAGCTGGTATACAAAGAATTCTGTTAAAACCTTTGAAGGACAGGATAGATGTTGAACTGGATAAATGCTTCCTAGTATTTGTATTCTAAAATAAGCATTTCAGTACCAAGTGGTTCTAGTGCGAACTGATACCATTTGTAATATGCAAAAAGTTCAGTGTTTTTGGTAGTAAGACAAGTAATTCAGATGTAGATTTAATAATAAAAAATTCTAAATAGAAGTTCAGCTTTAAAAGCAAGTTTTCTTGAACATTATCAAGAGTGTTAGAGCAAAAAAATTAGATTGGTATGGCTGTTCAGGTTTAGTAGCATATAAACAAGTAACTTCCCTAGTAAGATGGAAAGAGTTGAACTGTAGTAAACAGCATGTTAAAGTGGATGTCAGAACGTCTGAGAAATGAGTTACACAGGTTGTAACTATTCCCTTATGTTTGTAGAGTGAAATCATTCGCGATAATCCTGGAATTTTGGACTGTGTGAAAGAAGGGATCGGCAGAGTTGTAGGCATGGGAGTACCCCATAGCAAACGTCTCCTTCCTCTGATGGTGTTGACTTTTCCAACGGCTCTACATGGAGTTCTTCACTATGTCATCAGTTCCATCGTCCAGAAGCTTGTTCTGTTTGTTCTGAAAAGGCAGAATTCTCACAACCTCTCAACAGAGAGCTCATCTTCTGTGCAGAGCATGCTGGATGCGTATTTTCCAGAACTTATTGCTAGCTTTGCTGCTAGCCTTTGTGCTGATATCATGCTTTACCCACTGGAGACAGTTCTACATCGCCTTCATATTCAAGGGACCCGTACAATAATTGACAATACAGACCTTGGCTATGAAGTGCTTCCCATCAATACTCAGTATGAGGGCATGAGAGACTGCATAAATACTATAAAACGGGAAGAAGGAATGTTAGGTTTTTATAAAGGGTTTGGAGCTGTGATAGTACAGTATACCGTACATGTAGCTGTCTTACAACTCACCAAAATTCTTTACTCAGCACTGCTTCAAAATGTTTCTTAGTTTGTTCAGGTGGATTTAGCAGAGTGATTTAGTTATTTACCAGTCTTGCTATGGTTATAAGTGGCTTAGAAATGGCACTGAAGAATGCACTCTATAGATTCTATCTACACTGTTGAAAAAAAATTGTTTTAAAAAATGGAATTTAAATTCCTCAATGTCATTCAAAAGTACTACTTAAATTTAGAATACTAAACACCAATTGAGTAGTATGCCTGGTTATACAGAAAGGAATCAGATTCTGATTGTAATGAGATTTTAGCTTTCTTCTTAGTGGTGAACTAGCATGAGGAATGTATATGAATTTTTCATCCCTGCTTTATAAGGATATAAAGGCACATGCTAGGCAGTCTAGAAGGATTTGTTTTCATGAGTTATAAAAACCTGGAAGCAGGAGAGTGATGAGTGTCCTGATCTTTTAAAAATGTTTCACCTTCACTATTAATGAAGCTGTGAGCAAAATGGAAACCATAAAACTTGACTAGATGTAAATTCATAACTTACAAGTATGTAGAAGACTTTTCTTGATTTAACTGCTGCTGTGTGGCAGAAGAAGATGAGGTAAAGTTACTTGCTTTCAACAAAATACTCCATAGCCAAAACCTGGTTTGGGGCAAAGGTGAACAGAATGCAGAGACTTGATGTTTGCTAGCAGGTCTTACAATAACTGGCTTGTATGAATAAAGCAAGTTAGAAGCTGATTATGTGAATGTGTAAGTACCATTTTTAGTTAACTTTCCACTCAGGACTTAAGAGTTTAGTTTTGCCTTGATATGCTGTGTAAGAGTAAACTAATCATGCAGATGTGTTTAGTATCATTGTTCAAACTGAAAGCTGAAAGCATAAAAGTCTAATTGACATTTTCTAAAGTTTCACTTTTGTTAGACTGGAGAGGTATGTACACATATATTGAACAACCATTTATATAATGTCCACTTAAGATTTAGCACCAATGTCTTTTGTTTACAGTCTCTGTTCAATTGAATATTTTGTGAAGCAGAATTAAGTCTGTTAACATGTAAGCTGACTACTGAAATGTACTACTTTTGCCTTCTTTTCCTAGTAAATCAAGGCTTGCAGTCTAAAAATGAGTTTTGATCATTCTAAATAACTTTCAACCAGTTCAACTGAAGAGACTTCTTGGTTTCATCAGTAAATGTAATGAAAGCTGGGGAGAAGGAAATTATTTTAGCAAGTAAAGCAGGTATATGGAGAATCACTTTTAAATTGTATAGAAGGCTGTTGTCTTTTTCACACTTGTGTGGCAAGTCTTTATCTCTGTGAATACTGTAAATTGATGTGCATTTGACTAATCTTAAGCATTGTATAGTAGTCTGCCATGACTGCTTTCCATAAATGAAAATTACTGAAAGGTGTTGCTATTCATATCTTCTGACTGTATCATTTGAAGGTCTGCTTTGCTATCATTAAACAAGCTCTCATGTATTTTAAAGAAGTGTTGGAATGGAAAGTGTAGTGATTTGGGGAACTGGCTTTGTTTCAAAATACTGGTAATTACAAATTTAGTGTGTAGAATGGAGTAAATCAAATAAAATAAAAATATATGATAAATACTTTTGAGAAATAATTCACTGAAGAAGCACATAGAGGAATCCTGATCTACACAGTGTTTTCTTGTATAGATTATTTTTCCACTAGCAACTTCTAAATTCTTGAATCTTTTGAATGCTGCAGCATGCCAAATTGAACAACATTCAGGAATACGGGTAAAATATTCAGTTTTTAGTTTGTATTTTTACAGTTTCTGTTACCATGAAATGTTTCTGTGACTATGAAGTGATTCATATCAGAGGATTGCCTGTGTTGCAAGGGACCTTAGTAAGTCATCTGATCCAAGCAGGATCAGATCAGATTATCTGGAGGTCTGTCTAGTCAAGCTTTTAATTCTATCTTTTAATACATAAAGCAGCTTTATTTCAGAGGTGTTAAATTCAATGGAAATCTGCTGTTTCATCGTGGTCACTTTGAAATAGTTAACTAATTTCAGAGGCATTTTAGACAAGTGATTCACATATCAGTGAAGCCAACTGAGAATATTTTTCTAGGAATGAGATTTTAAGGGAAAAAAAAAGGTATTTTCCATACAAAATGGAGGACATAGACTCCCTATAACTCTTTTTATATACTGTGTGACTATATTAGCTTACATGAAACACGTACTTTAGCTTTTCTTGCCAAGAGTTTCCCAATTCTGTGCTACACCACGTTTCTACTCAATACCTCTAAGCAGTGTCAGAAGGAATGCTGTCAGCTTACAGCAGTTCTTCTGTGATGGGGAAGCAATTTGCTCTAGGCTATTATTTTTGGTTGCCTTGCGTCAGTTAGAATGAACGTGTTTTGAATCTTCATATATGCTTGTTCTGTTTTCAAAAAAAAGTTAAGTTCTGCTGTGTCTAAACCTGCAATTTTTACCCGTGCAAGTGGCATTCGCCTTTTAATTACAGGTCTTCTGTATATGTGTTTCTATTTTTTATTTGGATATTAATCTAGACTTAAGAGACCAGGCAAGCAAAATTTATTTCAATTTTATTTGCTGATCTCTAGATAATTTTATTAGGCTGTGTCAGTAGCAAGAAATTTAAAATATGGAATCCTTCATTGTTATGGAACGTTAAGTGTTAGATTTTTCAGGAATACAAAAAAAAAACCTTGTATACTCCATTATTCCTGAAACAAACTTTTTTTGTTTGGGGTTTTTTTTTTTGTTGGTTTGTTTATGTATGTTTGTTGTTTTGTTTGTTTAAAAGTGCTGATAAATCTTACAGAAGAGTTGGCTGGTGTTCCTACTCAGGAAAGAATTAAAGGCAAGCTTTCTTTCATGTGAAGTACCTTACAGTGGACCAGACAGGAGGCTGAGGTTGAGACTGATGGAAACCATAGCAGTTTTCTGGCTGCGTTGTCTCGCAAAGTGTCCCATGGGTGAGACTTGTAACTTTTGGCTCAGTTAGAGTAGAATTTTTGGAAAGCTGTACTTTCATCTACATCTACAGTGTTGATGTGGATAGTTCTCATGGAGAATAGCTGTTCTTCAGCAAGTTAACAGCCATTATCTTTCTTTTTCAAATTCTGCTTTGCTTCACATGAGTTGATCTGTTTTCTCTCTAATTCTTGAGATTAAGGTTTCTTTTTTGGGAGGCTTTGCCTGTTTGTTTTGTTTATCTTTTTCAGATCTGTGTACAGTTAGTAACACTTGGTATCAACTGGTACTACACTTTCCTTAGCCCTTCTGAGTGTAACTGCAGGTTAAAAGCACAAGACAAGCTTATGTCATTGTAGCTGTTTTATTTCATCTGAGATAGTGCTTGAAGGACTACATCTATCTGCACTAATGTGAGCAATAAGCAGGAATAAATGGCTACTTCTTTGAACCTCACAGACGAGAAATCACATACTAACTTTTAGACTTAGTGTTTGCAAACGAGGTTAGAATGCAACATGTAAAAGCAGTATTTCTTCACAAGTTAAGGAAGAGAGAGTGGTAGTGAAAAGTGAATAAACTGCTTGCCTAGTTTTGTTCTAGAAAATGTCATAAAAATAGCCAGGGAGAGTAGAAGAAAGTAGTACTGTTATTTAATGAAGAACTGGTAGCATCTATGTTAAGGTAAATCTACGGATTCAAATAGGTTGAAAAAACCTGTATTTTAGAGGGCTTTTTTGGATGGCGTAAGGATAATCATCTTTTTAGCAGTTTAACCATCTTTTTTAGAGTTTAGCAGGTGTGAACAACTTGGATTTAGCAAAATTTGAGGGTGAGAAATACAGAATGTCAAAAATGGAATTTAGAAGTTGCCCCACAGTGGAAGTTTGTGACAATGATTAAGGTTTTGAGTTTCACAAAATTAATAACAGAAAAAAGTAGAAACACTTATATGTTTGTATTTATGAGGGATCTCATTTAGAAGTCTATTCCAATTTTTATCTTAAAAAAATACTTTAAAGATAAGTAAAAATCACAAAATATTTGAAGCTCAGCGTTTTTCTTTCCTCCTGGCATTCCTAGACTAACTCAAGTGCAAAGCCAGTTACTCTTTTAAATCATTTTTCAATATGAAAAATGGCATCTGCCTTTGACCTTCAAATCAGTGCAGCCTTTAAGTGGATATAAAGGTGGTCATGCAACAGTATAGCTGCCTATAGTTTATATTGCAAATTAGAGAGGGTTTTTCATTCAAAATGCAAATAAGTTGTCTGCAGATCATGTTGCCTGTGGCAGCTTGATTTGGATGAGGAACTGAAAATGAGAGGAAACTGGTGCTGTTGGGAGGGAACGTGACCTGCACCCAGCAAAGTAATATATGGGAAAAGATGCATTAGCTGTTATGTGTAATTATGAGGCTTGCCTTTGTTCTGCAGTCTCATGCTTGATATTAAAGCAAGTTCTGAGCAAAAAGAGCTCTTGGTTGGATTTAATCCCCTTTTCCAGTATGATCTTCATGTCCTTGTAGAGACTAAGTTTCTAGTGGCAGTAAGCTAAAACATTGATGTTTCTGATTGTTGATCTTACAGCACACCCCCAAAAAAAGAATAAATTTGTTTATTCCTGCAGAGTTGAACATAAGACACTTTGCTTTTTGGTTCCTGAATCAGTCTACTCATTTTGTGTATGTGGTATATGAGCTTTCAGGCATTGGATGTGTGTCGGAACTGTATGCTACTGCCAGAGGGCCTTCTCCAGAAACACCAGTGTGCAGAGCTGCCTTAACTCCTGGCTGCTGACAGCTCTGTTCAGTGCTATTCAACATCTGTGTAATGCCTTTGAAGTCTGTACAGACCACTGATGTTTTCATGATCTTTACAGGTACAAAAAGCAGTCCAAACCTGATGGAAAATACAAGCACAGGCAGGCTTTCCAGAGACACTTCACCATGGCCTCCATGGCCTGACTTTAAATAGGCAAAATGAGGCATATGCCAAAAAAAAAAAAAAAAAAAAAAAAAAAAAAAAAAAGGCACACACTGTAATAGAAACTATGCAAGTAAACACTGAGGTGAGCACTTTGACCAGAAGGCACATGTAGCCTTAATAGCCATTTGAGCATGGTAGCAGAAAGGGAGGATGCAGCTTCTGCCTGCCTGCAGCTAATTGTGTTTCAGTAACTTAAAGTGTTGTAGTTCTATTTATTTTCTTTATATTGCAAAGGGAAAACTGGCAAACAGGCAATTGTGTAATAGTGATGCTGTTGTGTAATCATTCTGGCATGTTTTGAAATGTGCTGAATTCAACTCAGTTGGCTACAGTAATTTGTTAATAAAAGTCGGCTAATCATCACCTTTTTTAAGCCTCTTACTCTTAGCAAGTAAGCAAATGCCTCGTGTCCTATTTGGCTTCAGTGATTTCCTAGCATCATTTATTCCATTGAAACTTAAGTGTTTATTTATCCCTTTGTGTCTGATAAGCAGTCTATAATAATGGAGGTTCCTCAGTTATATCCTTTAATCTTAAAAAATCTGTTGCTTAAAAATGTCTGGTATTTTCTATGTTGCAGGACTACATATTTGTGATTGCATGTTTAAAGAAAACCTTCAACACTCAATGGAAATGCTTACAAATGTTTTAGGTCACAAGGGAAGCTCTATGCTCTTAGGTAGAAAGGTTAAAAATTGTTGAGCTTCCTAAAATGATACCTGGGAATTTGTTCTAGCAATAACAGTGCAGTATTGATATATGCTTGCAGATGTGGATATGAGAAACTAGAATCATTTAGTTAAGGCATAACTGGAGAGTCCTGTAGCTAAAGTGCTTGGTAATGTTCTGTAACTGCAAGTTTCTTCCCTAATAAATAAAATGTCAACAGCTGCTTTTCAAATCTCTAGGAGCTGAGGGCGAATTCTACAGGGTTATCCAGGTAAATTATTCAAGGTTTAATAATCACTGAATGATCTTAGGTTGTAGGAAGATTTCTTGATCATTCTGCGAAGTGAGGTGGGGAGTGAGGTGGAATGTGCTGACCTTGTACTATCAGTGCAGCAGATCTTTCTGAGTATACCTTTTTTTCCAATTTGTACAAATCCTAGATATTCTTTCCCATGGCCTTCCTACCAACCTGCCATAGTCAGAAGATTTTCACCCATATTTTCCATATGCTGCACATACACACTCACTTGTAGTGTGCTGCTTGTTCTTCTCTATGAGAGTGAACTTTTTTTTCCTGTTTTCATGGAAGTGTAAGATGTCTTTGTGCAGGCATTTTGTCTACTATGGTTTGGTATAGTATCTAGTCAACAGCTTATGTTTTTAAA
Source organism: Nothoprocta perdicaria (assembly GCF_003342845.1). Taxonomy (NCBI): domain Eukaryota; kingdom Metazoa; phylum Chordata; class Aves; order Tinamiformes; family Tinamidae; genus Nothoprocta; species Nothoprocta perdicaria. The sequence goes on from NW_020455608.1 coordinate 492,312, forward strand.
CAAAACTTAGAATATGCTTCAATTTTGAAACTTTTCAATAAGCCCAGGAAAATCTTGTGTTAAGCCTCAGATTTATTGAACATATTTATTTCAAGTATTCTTTCTTCTAATGGAATGCTCCTTTACCAAGGAGATGCTTTTAACAAAGTAGACTTTCTCCCTCTTTTTCTAGGATTCCTCTATTTTCTACCTACTTTTATCTTCTAATTATGTATTCTTGAGTCTTGTAGCTGGGTAGATCGAAGCTTGTCTACACTCTATTTGTTTCATGCTTTCCGCCTGCTTCTCTTCCACCCTCTGTTTCTTGCTTTATCTGCATTTTACACCTTTTTTTTGTCCTTTAGGTCTCCTCTGTGAAATCTCTCTCACCTGTGCTTTATGTGTTTTTCTTCTTCATATTCTTACCCATGAAATGCAAAAGTTCAGCTATGCTATACAAGCAGATAACTGAAGATCGTTTTGAGTACCCAGCAGTGTGTAGAATGCTGCTCATTGCATGCCATGGAGCACTTGAAAAGTTTTTTTTTCAGTCATCAGATGTGACAAATGGAACTTAAGAATGGAACTTTTAAAGAAGTACTCATATGTACTTAGCATTAGTGAATTCACAGAAGAAAAAGGACCTTCCCTTAATTATTCAGATGAATGAGCTTCAAAGACTTGTAGATCAGTCATTGTGAAATATTTCATGTTCTATTGGCAGTTCTTGTTCTACTTTTTGTGTTCACATGTGTACAGACATTTATGCACGTATGTTATATTCCTATGCATTTGCCTATATGTTTACACAATGTACATGTAAAAAAGTGCATAGTATATATGTTACAATGTATAGGGATAGTGCAACAAAGTTTTGGATTGTCGTTCTTTTTAGCTCTTGAAGCAATTTTTGGAAAGGTACCAAACTTTATATATTTTTAACATTTGTTACTAACAGTTTTTACTTTGGTGGTAGAACCTAAAGAGCTCCTGATTAGAGGAAATTGATATTTCAAGAGCTGACATGCAACCATCCTAGAATGCATTCACAATCAGGATTACAATAATGTGACTGTGGCATATCACAGAATCACAGGATGGCGGAGGTTGGCAGTTACTTTTTTTGACTGAACATGTGAAGAACAAGCACACAGGAGAAAGGAATCAGAGTACTAAAAGTTTTATTTTGTTTTTGTCTTTGGGTCATTTTTGAGGTCTAGCACTGAGATGTAACTTGGAATTTAGTATCATGTCTCTTTTTATCACTGTTGAAGTATTACCAGGAGGAGTATAGTAGTATAAATGCATTAGCTAATTAGGCTAAGCAGGGCAACATCATAAGGCTGCCAAGATTGATTAATATTTTTGGCAACTGTTTCTAGCTATTAATGCATGACTCATAGTAATTAAACGTATAAAATGATAGCACTGGTGATTGACGACTTAGCTGGTAAAAAATAAAAAATAATGCTTAAATTAAGTAATATGAAATATATTTCAAGGAAAAAAATGCAATTACTATACCACAGAGTGATTTTTTTTGCCAGGTAAGAAACAAATGTTATGTTGTTCAGATACCGCTGTGCATTGCATTGTGACATTCATGTGAGGTTGTTTACTTTGCATCCCCTACTTGCATGGTACTGTTTGCTCATTTCTGCAAATGTATACAGCTTCCTAAGCCATATATATTTATTATCTTTCATGTATTCTGTCCCTGTGGATTAGAAGCTTTGAAATAAACAAGGCAATAGCTAGAAACCAGTACAGATGTAATTTCTTTGGCTAACATGTAGTCATGGTTCAAACCCTTACCAACTTGCTAAGAGAACATTAAAACTGTACTGAAGAACAGTAAGTTATGAACATCTGGAAATGGCAGATTTTTTTTATTCTTATGATTTACAACAAAAAAAAAACCCACAATTTCAAAGGCTGACAAAACTTGTTTAGGCTTAAAAGGCTTAACAAATGCCTGTAAAATCAATGAGTCTGCTATGAAAAATGTAAACTTACTTTACATTCTTTAATCACTTCTGAAAAATAATGTTGCTAAGTTGCCTCATGGAAGTTATATTTCATTGGCTTTTATCATTTCATTTTTCCCATGGAAAACTGTGGCTTCAATCATCAAAGTTATTCAGTCTTTTCTTACCAAGTGCTTAATGAATGTGCCTCCTGGCTAGCCTCTATTCTGGATTTCCTCTAACATCATCTAGCCAATATTGCATAGCCCTTAGGGCTGGAATTCCTCCCATTTCCATTTTAAAAGAAGACAGTCACCGTATTCTTTTTTTATTCAGTCACCGTATTCAACTTTGTTTTAATGCAAGCTTTTGTAAACATGGTTATTTTAGTTTCTTCAAGAAAATATTTCGTTATACCTTGTGAGTAGAAAACATCAAGCAGTCGCCTCTATGTATCTGATAGCTTTATATTCAAGTGGTATGATAGTTCCTTAAAACAGTGTAGAAGGGACCAGTCTCTAGGATTTTTTATTATCCCTTAGCTTAGCACCTTGCAGATGACTATTTCAGGTACTGAAGCAAACACTCATCATGTAAAATAAATGAGCAGCAAGAAAAGAGTGGAAAGATAGAGAATCCCTGGAATCTGATTATTTATTTATTGTAGTACCAGAAATGCAAAAATAAAAATGATGTAGAACTGGGAGACATCTAAAGTCTGCCCTTCAAAGACAGATCAAAGAGTTATTAGATGAGCGCTGGTATGTCTTATATGTGGTTCTTTGTGTTCTCCAAATGATGGGAAGCTACCTCTTCCTTTGGTGGCTGTTCCAGTGCTTAGCTGTAGACACTGCTTTATTGTTCCAAACGGGGCTAGGTTTTGATATCCTGATGACCATTTTGAATCTGATTACCACTATGAGCATGATGCCTTTCAATTTCACGTAAATTTATTGGTTTTTTTTAAACTTCTTTTTTTCTAGACTAAACAATCTGGTCAATTCTCATCTCAATTCTTACCACTGCATTATAGTTTTCTTTGAAATATGATTGTGAAGAGAAATCTGTGTCAAGCAGAAAGACTTTTTGCCGACAATGTTTCATTAATACTCAATATTTGTTTTTTACCATGACCAAACTTGAAGGGTGATTTAAGAACTTTTAAAGATTTTCAAGCTTACCATAAAATAAAGGCATACCATCAGTGATTTTAAAATGCTGAATGTAAACCTTGAGACAAATCTAAGAGAATACAGCAGAAAATCACAATACCTAGAAAGAAGTGCTCTCATACCAATCATTTCTGCTGCTTTTACATCTGGGGCTATACTCAAAAGAAATTCATTGCAGATATAAACTATGTTTAATAATCTTTGGAGTAGAGCTTTATGCTTTTGCCTAGTCCTGCATAGGGCTCTGTAAATACTGCCATTTGAATCAAAAGTCAAACTTTCTATCAGACTTCCCGCAACTAAAGTTTAGAGCTGCCAGGCTCTGATTTCACTTCTAGAAGAAGAAAAATAATTCCGTCTATGGAAAAATCCTTAAAGTGATAGAAAATTGTTACCTGCCTTTAAGATATTTGATTCCTAGGGATGATGCTCATGTTGATATCTCATAGGGGAGAGGAATGGTGCTGCTGCCTGTAGCTTTATCAAAAAGAGTAAAGAGTGAGTTCAGAGCATACTGTGCGAGATGGGAGTCATATAAGTTTGTGTAAAAACTATGAGAGGTTTGTTGGCTTTGGAGGATTTTCTTTTTTTTTTTTTTTTTAATCTCAGTAAAATGCTGAAAAGACTATACTTATTCCACTCATTTTCAAAATAGGTTCTTTGTATGAACTTTACCCAAATCTTCCTTCTGAAATGACATAGCATATCCTTACACTTGTCTTTCAGGACAAGCTGACTACCATGTGTCAGAGCTATCTCAAAACCTCGCGAGGGAATAGGTGGAATTGAGAATGGAGGCTTTCATGGTGAAGTAAAGAGTAAGACTGAGTATGTAGACAGTTGTGTTGTGGCCGTCCCATACATGGGCTTTCTGCTCTCATCTGCTTGGAGGAAATGTGTGTGGCTGCTCTGTTGCTTCAGAATTACCACAGTGCAAGAGTAGAGCAGCAGTTACTTTTGGGAATCCCAGCACTGTTTCTAAGTTCTTAGTTGTTTTTTCTTTTCACTGTGGCCACAAAATTGACAATTGTGTGCTTTACCAATGGCAACAATAATACTGGTCAGAATACTTATTAGTGTTTTATTTTTACTGCAGTTCTTCAATTTGTTCTAATGCCTGGTTCTGAGCTTCTTGTAATCTTGCTGTTGGATTTTTTTGTTTGTTTTGTTGTGTTTTGTTTGTTGTTTTTTTGTTTTCTTGTTTGTTTATTTTCCGAGCTCTATTGTCTTCCAGTCCATGGAACTGGACTTCTGGGCTTTTACTGTTACCCTTGCATCTGCTAGAACTGCTTTCATTCCTTCAGCTTGACTTTCTGCTGAGTGACTTACAGAGAGCTTCTCCCCTCAGGTCGTATGAGCACAGCAAGATAGTTCACACTGCCTAGCTACAGGTCAATTGCACCACCCATCAAACCTAGTGCTTGGTTTTGAGTTGCTTGGAGATCGCATTTTGTCTCCTGACGCTTCCCATGAAAAAAATCTACAAACTTGACCTGGTCCGTAACTTCATTAATACAACTCCTCTTTGTTGCAGAAGCCAAAACATCTATTTAGAGAAGCATTCAATTACATATTTTTTAAGTTCTGGTCTGCTTACCAGAATACTCCGGAATGACTTGGACCAACCCTGATAAGCTGAACTTTTCTTCCTTGCATTACAAAAACTGCTTCTTTCCCAAGCCCCGATTCCAATTCCAAATGGGACTCTCCTGCCTAGAAATTAACCAGAAGAAATCCACCATAATATCATTATCAATTTAAATTAGACCAGAACAAAGGTAAAGCAAATGTATGAAGCTGATATAACCTGTCTGGTTGGAACAGGAAATGAAAGTAAGATATTTTTTAGAGGAGGTTTGTAATCTGTTTTAGAAATTGTGTTGTTTGTTTGAAGGGTGCTTGGCCCTAACGTAGACCTTAATCTTGAAATGGAGCCTGAGACAAAAGAGGGAAGAAGAGTAGAGATCAACCTTTACATCTACATATGCAAAGGTCTCTATGCTTTCCAGAGAGATGTGTTCTTATAGTGCAACCCAAGTTGGCTTATGCCATGAGTTTACAGCAGCTAGGATATACACCAATACATTGATTGGGTTTTAAAATGATGCCATGAATCATACCCAGTGATGACATCTGTCTGGCTAATAAATTAAGAGTGGCTGAATTAACTTGATACCCTTCCATTTTCTGCCATACATCTTCTCTAGTCTCCCTTACTACACCATCATCATCATCAGTGTAGCATGCTAGAGTATCAGTTAATAATGCAGACCCAATGCTTTATGTAGACCAGAAGTTTTCGCTCCATAGGGATTCCATTTTACCCGTTGGCACCAAAAGATTTCTCATCTCATTTGATCAATGTGACCTTTACCTATTGCACTACATCTACATTTTCCATCTTTTCTGTGTATTTGTTATCCCTGGCATTACAACATTCCATCTACTGTCTTTCATTAAATTTCTAGTATGACAATTGTGTTGATGTCCGCATTACAATTTAGTTTCCCTGCTTAATGTCTTAAACTTCTGCCATTCACGTAATACCATGCTTACTATGGGCCTTTTCCTTGTCTGTGCCTTGTGTAAATGTCCTTTACCTGGGAAGCAGATTTACTGTTACAGATTTACAGCGGGGTGCCTTTTATCAAGCAGAGCATCCTTATGCACCTTCCCCACTTCTATTCAAGGACACATGTTTAACTGCTTTCATTGTTAACTAAAACTGTTTATTAGAATATATGCCCCAAATTGACCTAGGTTGTAGTGAGGCTGTGAGTGATCACATCACTATCTAAAATAGGACAAGAGGAACTGGCCTTCAGTTGTGCCCAGAGAGGTTCAGGTCAGGCATCAGGAAGAACTTTTACACAGAAAAAATAATGAAGCACTGGAACAGGCTGCCCAGGGAGGCAGTGGAGTCACCGTCCCTGGCAGTGTTCAGAAAAAGTGGAGATGAGTCACTTGGGTACATGATTTAGCAGATGTGGTGTTAAGGGACTTAGAGTTGGACTCAGAGGTCTTTTCCAACCATAATAATTATGCAACTCTATGATTCTGTGAAATCTGTTTGATTGATAAAAAGAGAGCTGTAGGAAATCAAAGGCTTTAAATGAACAGGAAAGTTTCCATTGATAAGCAGGGGACTGAACCTCTGTGATGGTGTGCTCCTTCCCACTCCTACACCTCCCATGGGCTGTCTCCCCCTCCACCTGACCTACCTGTAAACAGCACAAAGATAGAGACTGATTGAGCATGGGCCAACTAAGGCGGGTCCAGCATGCAAGCTGATTATGAGTCAATCATCTTCCCCCCCATCTCCCCTCCAATAAATGGGGGTCAGTCCACAGAGCTCATTAGGCTCTTCTGCACAGCAGGGGGCTGAACTGCAAAACCTCCTCTTGAGCAGAGGCTGAGAGATAACTTACACACTATGCATCCTCAGTAAGTCGTAATTAGTAGCATGGTAAAGCTTCTTGAACCTTCAGAAAACTTTGTTAAACTTCCTCTGATTGATTGTGCATGTAAATCTTTTAAAGTGTTGACCAAGTGTGGGATAAGAACTGAATCAGACTCCAGCACCCAGAGTCCCCTGAGAAAGAATTTGAAAAGCAAAGGGGTCTGCTCTAAACCTCATGACTCAATGGAAGAGTTTATGCTCTTCTCCCTGACACTTTCAGCTGGCTCTGTTCTCCATACAGTTAAGAACCAGGTGAACTTTGCCATTGACCTTTATTAATTCAAAGAAAATTTATGAATGTACTGTGTTTAGTCATTATCTGACCTCAGTGAAACATCTTCCAGCTCTTACAAGTGAGGTACATCACTCCTTGCTCAGCTGTGACACACACAAAAAGCATGACAACAGAAAGTCATGACCACATCTCATGCCTTTCCTATTTATTTTTATTTAGGCACTGGAGGACAAAACACAGAGCAGTCTTAGCTTTGAAGAACAGTGCTTTGCTTTCTGGCATTTAACAGAAGGACATTTTACTGTAAGCGAAGGGCATGAGTTCTTAAAGTGGCATTAACTGACACCCAAAGCACTTGCTCCTTAAAATCTCACTCTTTCTTAAAAGACATAATGCAAGACACATGCTTGAATAACAAGATGCTTGAAAAACTGCACTTAGTCATTCTGCCTTAAACAACATTTACAAGAGCTAGCAGCACTTGCAGTTCTTTGAAAAATCCTTAGAGTAGAATTAAAGAGACTACACACATGTATGTCTGCAAGATATATTCCTGTGCAACATTCAGCTAAAGTAGCACTGGCACAGCAATTTCCTATTTTTCATGGGCAAATTTGGCACCAGAGCAGCTCAGAAGCTAGTGTATCTTTGGTTTCCAAGTCTAGCCTACACTTACGAGCATTAATAGGCAGCATCTCCAGGAGGTATAGAACTATAGCTGGCTCAATATGCATACCTCACTGAACCTGAGTGAAAGGTCTTTGTCTCACAATAACTTGTATCAACCTTCACTTACCTTTCTCTCTGTTTTTCCCTTATAGTATGGAAGGGGAAAAATAAGAACCACCAGGAAAAAAAAAAAAAAAAAAAAAAAAGAAACCACCAAACCACAATGTTTCATCTGTGAAAGGCATCTGTCACTACCACTATGTTTGAGAGGCAAGAGCATAGCAGATACAGAGTAAGGAAGCAGCCCATATTAGAGCACAGGTAAAGTCCAAGCTTTCTTAATCTTTTGTCTGACCTAAAAAAAGAATATATAACAATGCCCAGCAATGCTGTAGGCAAGCATTTCATTCATCCTCCATATGTTAACTCCCCACAGCACTATTTTGAAAGAAAACACTAATTATTCCACCAAAGTTTACAAGCAGAGTTTAGATAGGAAGTATAAAATTACCTTCCAGGGAATTTGCCAGGACTTGATCTTTTGTCAGTGAAAAGCTCCAAGGAATTGTCAACAGCAATAAATGATAGACATTAATATGTAATTATGTCTTAGCTGTAAAAAAATCTAAGTAGTCTTAACAACTGTGCAGGCTGTATTCAATTCAAAGGTACCAAATTGGGGTCACAAGATTCAGGCTGTCTTCATATAAGATTAAGAGTTTTCAAGACAGTATCTTACTAATGAAGATAATGAAAGGTTTTCAGAGCAAATGATCTTTGGTATCAAGAACTCACCTTTCAAGTCACCTTTCAAACCTACAAGTCACACTGTTAAGATAATTAAAATTAATCCTGATTTGTGCTTGAGGTGACCGCACCAAGTAATACCAGCACATGAACAAAAATAAGTTGGAGAGAGGAATGTCATTAATTTTGCTGCTTATGAGATTGATTTATCCTATCTGTTAGTACATAAGCATGGTACCACTCTATGTTAAACAAAACATATTAGGTGTAGGGAAATTCAGACAACAACTACAGTTAGTGCAAGCTAATCTTACCAGGTATACCGATGCATGTCTGTGACTATCCAGTTATTCACATCAAAAACTACCAATAAACTCAAGGGCTTTTCTTCATCACAAAAAAAGCACATAACCTCATTCATTTAGATTCAGAGACCAATGCCTGACTTTATGCTACCCTGCCTGCCTTGAGTTAACCATCAAACTCTGCTTTTTTTGATGCCTTTCCAATAGTTAGGCATCTGTGCTGGTGCAACTGTTGGCTGTGCTGCAGATCTAAATGGTCTTACTTCTTCCTTGTCTTCTTCAATTAGTTTCTCAATGTTTCCTTGTCGCTTTTTTTCCTTTCTCTCTCTCTTTCCTCCCTCTTATACTACTGTAAACTCTCGTGGAGAACAATTTTTTTTTGCTCTGTGTTTGTACAGAAGCCAGCAAACAAGAGCCCTGTTTGATTAGAACTGCAGGGTACTCCCCTTATACAAGCTGACTGACCTGAAACAGCCTCTGCCTAGCACAATGTCAGTTGGAAAGCACAGTTATTTTGAATTTGTCAGAAAAAAAAAAAAAAAGGCAATGACTTCTTGCTTTCACTGTCTTCTTCTACTTTAAGACTTCACAAATTTGTTTTGTAGTATTTATAAACTACAAGTAGCAAAAATACCATCAGTTACCACATTTCTCTTCATATGCCTAATCCCTTTTCAGCAACAGTAGGTACCATGATACTGAAATTACTGAGGACAGGATAGCACAGAGAACATCAGTCAGAACAATTCACATGTGAGTACTCTGAAATGTTATAATATTATCATCAATTTCCTAGCAGATAAAAATGCCAAATGCAGTGTGAGTTATCTTATTCCCTTCCTGTGCTCTTTACTTGGCTTGTATTAACATTAAAGACCTATTTAGTAATATGAACAGGCTTTATTAGGTTGTGTTTTCAGGCTTCCTACCACCCTCAGTGCCTTTTAGTGTTAAGCAGTAAAGAAATAAACAGTGATAAGAGAAAATTGGCATCTTGAAGAGTTCAGATTTAAATGAATTCATCTGAAGACAAAAATGAATTCTGCTACTTAGTGATTTCCCTGGTGTTCATGAAGTAAGATGTCTTCAGCTCATTTCATTGTTTAGTGAATAATGTTCAAACTACATCTAGATATTTTAACTGTCAACTTCTAGGAATAAGACTTAGGCATTCTGGTTGAACAGTAAATACTTTGATTACTGAGGACCCACTCAAACAGTCAACAAAAGACCGATATATAAAATGTAACCCGTGGGATTTCCGCAGTACCTTCTACAAAAATATGAATGTTCTAAAAAACCTGGTTTAATCACAAATAATGCACACATAATATGGAGCTCATTCAAGTTTTCTGGTGTGAAGATTGTTGAATAAATGAAAACATTTCACTCCAGCTGTTAAAAGCTGGTCTATAGGCCTGTGTATGTCTAAAAACTCAGCTAACAATGGAAAAAAGGTAGTAGCTTTCAAAACAGCCTCCCATTTCAATACTATGTGACCCTATTTTTACCTAACTTGGAAATGTAATAAGTTATGAGGAAGTTATAGTCAGGCAAGCAGAACTGTGAGTTCATCCTACTTCTTCTGGGTAAAGCCATCCTGTGCCTCACACTTATTTAACACAAAAGAGAAAATATTATAATAACCTATATTTATTAATCATAGGGAGTCAACCTCAGGTGGTCCTTCACCTGAGGGTGCATCAGTACACATTAGGGCTTGACCTGCTAGAGAGCACATCTTCAGAGAGGGACCTGGTAGTCCTGGTTGACACCAAGTTATCCACAAGGCAGCAGTGCCCTCGTGGCCAAGAAGGCCCATGGGCTCCTGGCTGCATCAGGAGGATGTTGGCAGCAGGTGGAGGGAGGGGATCCTGCCCCTCTGCTCAGCTCTGGGGAGGCTGAAATACTGTGTGTAGTTCTGGGCTTCGCAATACAAGAGGGACGTGGAGCTTCTAGAGAAGGTCCAGCGGAGAGCAATAAAGATTAAGGGACTGGAACATCTCTCGTATGAGGAGAGACTGAGTTGGGCCTGTTTAGCCTGGAGAAGAGAAGGCTGAGAGGGGATCTGATTAATACGTATAAGTACCTGAAAGGGGAATGTAGGGAGGAAGGGGCCAAGCTCTTTTCAGTGGTGGCCAGCGATAGGACATGGGGCAATAGGTGTAAGTTGAAACACAGGCAGTTCTGTCTGCACGTGAGATGGAGTCTGCTCTGGCACTGTGAGGGTGCCAGAGCCCTGGCACAGGCTGCCCAGGGAGGCTGTGGAGTCTCTCTCTCTGGAAATCTTCCAAATCCACCTGGATGCCGCCCTGTGCCACATGCTCTGGGTGTCCCTGCTGGAGCAGGGGTTGGACGAGATGATCTCTAGAGGTCCCTTCCAACCTCAACCAATCTGTGGTTCTGTGAACCTTGCATAAGAAAAATTAGTAGTGCTATCAAATATTAAATGCTTCCGGTAACTTTAGGAAAATAAATAGAGGAAAAAAAGTCCCCCAGACAAAGTACCTTAGCATCGAATACACCTGTGTTTCCATGCTTACCTCTCATATCGTTACAGGAGGTTTCATATTTCCTACACCTTATTTTTCCCCTTAAATAGCTTTTTTTTTTTTTTTTTTTTTTTGGCCAATTGTGATGAAGAGCAGAATCAGAAAAGGGCAGCCATTTTAGAAAATATTTCAGCATATGCTGTTTAACATACAGTATCAGAATCAAAAGACTTTAATTTTAGTGAGAGGAAGTCTGCTGGTCTTTAGATCTGAATGAACAAACACAGCTGAATAAACTACAAAAAATGTTTTTTTTTAAAGGTTATACAAATAGATGAAAAAATGTTTATCTCAATTGGAAGATTATTTTATCTTGGCTCTGAAATGTAGAAAGTTACACCCTCCATTTCAGAATGCTGGGGTCTTAAAAGGAATTTATAGTGCAATATTTGTCTTTCATTCCTAGAGCTTTTATTGCATATTGAACCCATGCTGGAGTGGACATATGACTGCAAAGAGATGTATAGCTCCACCTTAATCTAAGATTAGATAGAGGATTCTGCGTAATTAGACAAACAGTCAAACTCTTTATGCCTGGAGCACAATAAACAGAATGATTAACCAAGTTACATTGAAGGGACTTCTAAATCCCATTTGCAGTCTGATTAGCTGAGAAGGACCAAATGAAGCTTTTCATTTCTGCAAAGGTTCTGTTACCTCACACTGCTAAGTGCAATGCTTGATCTCTTCCTTTTCTCCATTTTTTTCTGGGATATGATACTCTCCATAGTATCTGTCTCCAGAACACTGGAGTGAATCCCACCAGCAGCGGCAGCTTAGCGAACCCGCTCTTGACTGCTAGCCCAGCTGAAGCCCTTCCACTTAATGCAAGAGGAAGGAAGGACCGCTTGCACTGAGAGACTTTGGAGAATGAAAGTTAGGTTCCGGTTATCTAAATTAATAAAATAGACTCCTCCAAGCTAGCTACCTTTGCAGTAAAGGACCTCTTAATCAGCTAGGAAATGAAAAAATGATTATGACTTAAAAGCTGGTATCTCGCAGTGGTAGAAGGAGGAGGAAGAAAATAGGAAAAGAATATAATGCACATGGGGGAGCTCAGTAGCCCATGCTACTTAGGGTTTGTGAATTTTACAGTGCTTTTTTCTACCTTTGTGGGAAACTCGGGCATATGACCTACTTTGAAATCACTCAACTTTTGTCCAGGCAAGGGACCACTTTTCAGAAGCCTTTATTTGGAAAACAACAACAGCAACAGGTTTCTTCAACAGCTTTAAAAAATGCACTATTTCCAACACCCAAATCTATCTTTGAGAAAGTGGCAGTGTAAAACATCCAGCCACACTGGCCACCCTCCAGTCACTGAGTAGCAGGCAAGCACTGTTTATAAAGCTGCTTCTTTCAATCTGCTAGGCAGCAGGCTATCTCTAACTAAAATCTGGTATAGCTTGAGTACAAGTAAAATCTAGCTTTGAGGGATCAGAGTACTTACTGACTTTAGAGGCAAAATGTTGACAGATTTACCTTGAAGGCCCAGCAAAGGGCGTTCTCATCACAGAAATGCTAATTGCGTATCATATGTATGATAACCATTTTCTATTTTTTTTCTCTTCCTAACCTAAAGCAAATGTTCTCCTTATGAACAGGACAAATAACATGCAATTCTTGTTTTAGAACAGGACTATTGGCTGTGCAGTTTACTTCATGAAATTTGTCTTATTGCAAAAAGAAAAAAAAAATCAAATCTTTTCTTCATGAAAACAATTACAAATTTAACTGCAAAAATCGTACCAAGCAACATACAACACAAATGTTTCTCTCAACAATATCTCAAATATTGTTATGTGACAAAATAAACAGGAAAGTAGATTCTTTATCAAACAATTTATCCAAGCCAAATGCACATTGTAAATCTGTTTTTGAAAGTGAATCTTGAAAAAACCTAAAAAAAATCCACATTACATATTGATATATCTACTTTCTCCTTTTCTCTCAACTTAATCTATTCAACATCATTCACTGCTGCTACCACCTGGATATGTCTGACCATTCTGTTTGCTGTTTGCTATTTGCTGTTTGCTATTTGCTATTTGCTGTTTGCTATATATTCTTTTTACAAAAAAGAACACTGCTTCTAGATATTGACTACAACTAATGTTTGTATGTCAGCTTTTAGAAAGCATTTGGAGAAAAAAAATCATTGGCTCAGGATGATATTAAGTTCTTTATCTATCTTTGGTTCTTCTTGATTCAGCAAAGTCCCCAAGCTGAGCATTTATTTTTAAGATATTGCCAACAATAAAACACATGTTTACAAAAGATTTCTCTACATTTTTAATGAGATTGGTGTGTCGCATTAATCTCCCAGATGTGCTTTAAAGAATATTACTGAAAAAGCTTCTAGCAAGTCCAGCTTTCTTCCCCTCTTTGTTGTGTTTGGAGTAGTCATTGTTTTGGGTTTTGTGGAAAAACATAGTAACAGGCTTCTTTGCTGAGGGAACTTCCAACACTGACTGTGGATGATGTTTATCAAACCTGAGCAAGCTGTGAACAGATTATTGGAACCTGAGATGTGAGCTGCTTCTTGTCTGAGTGTATTGGGTGGAAACCTAATTCAGATCTTCAAAGCATCAAGTAAAATTGTGCTATCCTCTTGGGTTCCCACAGAACACAGAAAAGCTAACATTCCCATCTTTCAATATTGCTCTGTCGCAGATGACATCTTGACTGATAGCTTATGCCAGCCCCTCAGCCTCAGCACACAGAAGAACCTACCAGCATATGCTACTGCTTAGAAATAATATCACCTGATCACTGTGAGCTACTCGAGCACCCCTTTTTCCTTGGCAAATACTGAGGTTTATATCTGTGCATTCATAGCACAGTCATGTGATCTCATATTAACAAAAGAGTTACTCATCCTTCCCCAATACAACATTTAAGTAGTCCTGCAACAAAAGCATTGAGATACAGTCACCTTTTCTTTGGGAGCAAGAAATGGGAAAAATGCAAGGTGCTTGCAAGCACAAAGCATGGAAGCTACGGGAATCTCCATTTTGCCTTCAAATCTGAAAGCTGAAGTAGTATGAGACATAATTTAAATTCTTCCCTTAGCTCTACTGACCCTCTGCTTATACAACCATTAAGGGCTATTTGAAACCCAACAGCAGCTGAATTTCTTTATTCTTTGGACTAATATGTGTTAGCATTGACTTTTCCTTTACTCATCTACTGACTCTGTAAAACTTAGTTATCTAATAATTCAGGATCATTATGAATCTCATATATTGACTCAGTAAGAATTTGAAAAATGTATTGCAATTTCTATCTTAGTAGAAGGTCACAGTAGCTAGTATTTGTGCTGTCAGGCAAGTCTCAGCTTTTTTTTTTTTTTTATTGCACCGAAACACTGTAATTACACAGCACTGCTTTTTATCCTAACTTGGCAATGGAGATTTGTTAAGAAATCTCAGAAATGAAAGTCTTTTAGTAATGTTTACATATGCATACCATGTTGTCTCTGTGCCTAAATTAAAACTTGGATCTCAGTTCTTTAGCTACTTTGCTGATACTTCACAGTTTATCTTGGTGTCTTATTATTTATAAAGAGGGCAGTGAATCCTCAAGAAATGAATAGGAAGCAAGATTTTATGATTGCATTAACAAGACTTGGCAGAGTACAACAGGGTGATTTCTTCAGAATGGTTCTATGACACATTTGTGTCTAATTACAATGAATCATACTAAGGAGCAAGAATCTGTATAGAAGCACTCCAGTGTGCAACTGAGTAAGAAAAAAAAGGTCAACGTACTGATGTTACCACAACACTGCTGGGTGGTGGTGGTCCTTTAGGAGAGGTCCGGGCAGAGAGCCCACTAGATTAGCAGGCTGACCATGGCTGAATACACGTCTGCATACTCTAAACTACTGACTGACACTAAACAGATTTCACTAGGAAAGGAAGGGGTACTGATGGGGTTAAAAAGACCTTTGTATATTTGATATGAGTAGGTTAATCTAAGTTAAGAGGCTTTGTTGTATTTTTCAACAGCCTGCTATGGAAACTGTGAGTGAAAAATCTGTCAATTGATTACAACACGAAAATTAACTCATATAATTGATGAACAAAAGAAAATACCCAGTTGCTAGGGAAATAATACCTTTTACCAGCAAAGCATGCCACTTCTGATCTCTTAGTCTTGACTCTGAAGGGAGACCTAAGAAACACATTCAAAAGAAGAGCCTACAAACTAAAATTAAATTTACCTATTAAAAGTCTCATGTCCCCTTGCCCTAATCTTTCTTTTATTCGCACGTGCTGAATCGCACACATGGGAGATTTGTATAGCTGGAGCAGTGTGTATGTCCAAAATCTAATAAACTTACTCAAGGTGGCTACCTTGAGCCACTAATATCTTTAGTATTGTTTTCTCTAGATTAAATGTGGAACCCATAGCAAAGCAGAACTTGTAGTTTCTGCAGCAAAATCCCTACTGCCTTAAGACATATATATCCCTTTAGTCAAGTCCATTTCCCTACTGCATGCACACATGTACAGCAGCCCTTAGACAGTGCAAATCTGGTCTCTGCAAAGCTGTGCAAGCACTTTGGAGTGCATTTTTGTCTGGAATCATGAGAAATTATCTTAAATGGGAAGTTTGGGGAGATATCTGTTTTGTGGCAATTCACCTCCGTATTATCAGGGAAAGCATCGCTCATCAAATGTGAGCAAGTCTGTATGACAAAGCTCTTACATTTAAACAAATGAAGGAGTTCTTTTTCTCTGTGCCAAAATTCCCACCTGTCAAACTCTCTAAAGTTTTTTGTTGTTGTTGTTGTTGTTCATTCTCTTGAAGTACCTGTCAGCTTAATCTCACTAGACACCAGACTCTTAGCAGTTGCTGAGATGGTTTGCCACTCTTACTTGACCTACATAATATTTTGTACTTCCAGAAATGACCTTGGAAAAAACAGGAAAGCTCCAGATAGCTTTACATGCTAGCATAGTTGACTAAGAATACAATATTTTCATTTCTTTCTGACAGTTGAAAAACTGCTCTACCAATGCAGCAGATATATACACTTGTAACTTAACTTTTGACATTCAAACACAGCAAATTGGTGTATCATGTAGTAACAGGGATGACTGGAAATGATTGTGAAATTATTTTTATTTCACCAAAGTAATCATAATGAAAATATTTTTTTTCTAGCAATTATACGCACACATTAGCTGTTGTGAGGCCGCCCCTGGAGTATTGGGGGCAGCTCTGGGCTCCCCAGGAAACGTGGAGCTTCTAGAGAGGCTCCAAGAGAGAGCAATAAAGACAATTAATGGGCTTCAACAGCTCTCCTCTGTGAAAAGACTAAGTGAGCTGGACCTGTTTTCTCTGGAGAAGAGAAGGTTGAGAGGGGATCTGATCAATAGGTACAAATACATGAAGGGAGAATGTATGGAGGAAGGGGCCAAACTCTGCTTGGTAAAGGTCTGTGACAGAACAAGGGGCAGTGAGTTGAAAGTAAGTTGAAACACAGGCAGTTCCATTTCCATGTGAGGAAGAACTTCTTCCCTGTGAGGGTGCCAGAGTCCTGGCACAGGCTGCCCAGGGAGGCTGTGGAGTCTCCTTCTCTGGAGATCTTCCAAACCCGCCTGGATGCCGCCCTGTGCCCCGTGCTCTGGGTGTCCCTGCTGGAGCAGGGGGGTTGGACTAGATGATCTCTAGAGGTCCCTTCCAACCTCAACCAGTCTGTGATGCTCTGGTACATACACACATATATAATGCAAACACACATATATAATGCATATGTGTATATATAAACACACATAAATGATTTTGTCATTTTAAGTATTTTTTTCCTTAGAAAAGCTTCAAACTAATATTGTAATAAAACCACATTTTTTTTTCAAATATGACTTTTAGTCAAAAAGAGATATTTTCATCTAAAGAGATGTTTATAGTGTAACCATTTTCATCTTTGGAGATCTTTAAAACCCCCTTGGACGCAGCCCTGTGCCACGTGCTCTAGGTGACCCTGCGTGAGCAGGGGGGTTGAACTAGATGACCTCTGAGGTCCCTTCCAACCTTAAGCATTCTATGGTTCTATGATCTTCTTTAGTAACAGTTATTTAAAAAAATGTCTAAGAAATGTTCTAGTAATTGATTAGCAAAACAGATATTATTTTAAATTGTCAGAGCTCTTGAATAAAAAAAAGAATTACATCTGTTTTAAATCTCTGTTTCCATCTCATAGAAACTGTAGATAGTCATATGTAAAGAATTTAAATTCAGCACAGGGTATAAAATGAAATCCAAACAATCCAAACTGTTTGTTTTTATATACAGTATTTTAAAGAAATACTGGTTCATGTAGTTTCACTCACCAGAGTTAATGTCATGAGGCTTTTTTGGTATGTAAAGTTCTGAGCAGTCCCCAAGACCAGAGTGGAATTCAGTTTACACTCTGTGCAGTTTGGAAAATTAACTGAAATAATCTTCTAACAAAAAAAAAAAAAAAAAAAAAAAAAAAAAAAAAAAAAAAAAAAAAAAAAAAAAAAAAAAACAGAAATTGGAGAGGTGCATGATTCAGTACTAATATTTGCTCGTTTTCAGTACACCTCGAATCTTTGTTTCATTTAGAAAATTCCTGATTTTAGCCTTACCTCTGGACAGTTCCAGCAGATACCTTTAAGGTTACTTCCACTCATCGTTAGAATAACTCCCTTTATCAGATTTCAGTTAGTCAGAAACTTTAACCAAATGATGACAAATCCATTCCTATTTTATACTTATTAAAATATAAATTAATATCTAAAATTACCTTTGTTTCTCCCATTTCATGTACACACCTTTCCTGAGTGCCTTAATTCAAATTACAGCTCTAGCATGTCTCACTTACAAATGAGTTCTTCGAAGATACATTACACTACTCCAGTCTAAGCAAGATTAAAGTCTTCAGGGAATAATTAAGAGGCAAGAATTTCTCAGTTCTTAAATCTCTTCTCTGTTGAGAGTTTTTCCAGGAATGTCTATGCACTTACAAAGGCATCAGGAATATATTTTAATCAATAAATGATTTCTGATGGATACATAATTTGAAAGGTTTTCATGGTCTTTTTTTTTTTTCAACTCGTTCTTCCATATCACAGAAAGTAATGTGAAAAAAAAAAAGTGGGGCAACTTAGGAACAGAAAAATGTTAGAATGAAATAAGAAGGGTGACTGAAGCTCAGTATTCATAGTTACGTAATAGAAAGAGAAAAGGAAATCAAAAAGAAAAAGATCCCCAAATGAAAAAGCAGCTATGTCTTGAATGCCAAAAAGGCAAGCCAGGGCTTCTCGTCTCATGCAGTTCAAACCGTAGCACTGAGATGCTTCTCAGCAGCTCCTCAAAATAGATATTTTGGTTGATTGTGGGCAAAAGCTAATAATGAAAAATATCAGGCTATAAATCTATTCACTCAAAGAACAGCATTTTAAATACATATTTACTCAGTTGTGCCATATCTATCGTGGATGAACTCACATAATGCTTTCAATTGTATAATACATGCAGTTTGGAATTGTTCTTAAAATTGTTGCAAATTCTTAAGAAAAAAACTATTTAGCAGCTCTCCAGAGGGGAAGAGTGAAAGTTATTGCAAGTTTAGGAAACATAACCCCTTGAGGACAGATTAACGTATTTAATACTCAGAAAGTATCTTTGACGAAAGGTTGTCCTATCTAGCAAAGAGAAAGGAGAAAAATGAGAATGTCTTCTATAAAAAGCAGCTAAAATTCTATAAATTCTGCCTGAATATCTGTATTGGGAAGTTTGAAGAATAGTAGGCTTAAATAACCAAGCAGGCTGTTTATAAGATTAGGCTTTGGAAAACAATTTTTTAACCCAAAATATGTTGAAACCTGGGAAAGGCTGCCTGGGGAGCACAATGCAGTCTCCACCACTGGCAGTTTAAAAAAAAACAGCTTAGAGTGATGTCTTAAATTATCACCTTGGTCAATCCTGCCTTAGGGCAAAGGGAACAGTTTAGGTGACCTGACGACAGGACTATATTTCCGTAATTCACTGCCATAATGATGTTTAGCCATAGTCTGAAAAGAGACTAAAACAGAGTAATATTTACCTTAAAAATACTAGGCTGCGTCATCTTCATTAATTTCATCTTTAACCTGGCAAACTTTAGGACAGGCTGCAAAACCTAGCACAATCTAGATTTAGCACAAATTAACCTTCAGAAACCACAGTCACTAAGTGAAGGCCGAACACACTGAGAAAACTAAAAAAAAAAAAAAAAGTCTTCTGGGAGTGGAGATGTGAGGAGTTGGGCTCAAACAGCATCACACAATGCTGTATCTCTACAACCCTCATCAATATGGATAAGTCATCATTTACAACAGTGGGACATGTGGTTGCTGTTCACTGCTTGCCGAGTTTTGATTTGCAAAGGAAAGAGAAATGCAAAACTAGGAAAAAGCACACTCTCAAGAAAAAAATAACCTGTTTCTGCTCCCCTCTGCACACAAACAGCAGCTGAACTTTTCGGTGCCTGTGGCATGCAGCTGGAGAGACATGTGAGGATTAGAAAGGATATCTTGCTGGCGTCCTGGCTATCAAGATGTCCTCACTTGCCGTGAGAAAGACTGACCGCCCCTGGCCAGCTGGTGTCCCCTCCAACAGCAAGCTTAAATCCTTAAATCTCTAAAGCTAGTATTAAACCCCATTTTATACAGAAATAGGACTATTATTTGCCTCTGTGGTGGGCTGAACTAAGTTCAAATATGCCTTCTCCAGCAAAATAAAGAGCGAGGTGCTAAGGAGATGCTGAGGCACAACCACAACGTTGTTTTGATTAGTCATAGACTGTCCTTTGCCTCATAGTATGTTCCTATATATCTCCACCCCATGAAAATATTCAGGCAGGTTGCTTGTTGGGTGGTTCTCTTCCTCTTCTTCTTTCTTAGCCCATCTTGTGGCACTTCTAATACATGTGCAGCTTTTCTCTGCTCAAGTGAGAGCAATGCAAGAGTAGTATCGATTGTACAGTCAGTATTGATCGGTGTGTCTTCCTTCTCCTCTGTATATGTAGATTTTTTTTTCTTTACATGAATATGCCTTCTGTAACATCCTTGGTAAGTTGTCATTATCTCTCAAACTGATCTTTCTGTGGTCCTGTGGCTTCCTCCTCACCATATAAAAAGACCCCCAAAACTCACAGAACAAAATAAAAGGCATATAGTTCTGATCTTTGATGGAAAAAAATAAAAACTGAATGAAAATGTGTGGGATTTCAACTATGGTTTATATTACTTTCCTGATTTTACATTGTTTTTCCCAGTTCATACAGAAAACAGATCAGGCTCAATTGGACACCTCAAATACAAACTTGTAAGGATGAGATAAAGTCACTATGATTTCTAAAAGACAATAATTTTATGAAATGTTTATATTAAAATATATATCAAAATTAACATGAACAAACTCTCAAAAGTATGTCTACCCTACAAGTTCCATGGTTTGCTGGAAATACTTTTTATAAGTTTCAAATTAGTAGGTGGATCAATTTCAGATAAATCCTCTATAATAAAGCTAAGTTTTTAAAGAAGTTCCTAAAACAACTCTTACAGCACTGAGAGAATATTAAAGTTACTGAAACAGAATACTAAACTCTGAATTTCCATTTTCCTTTTGAGCTGTTTACATAGTTCTTAGAGCAATTTTACATTTCCTATTCTGATATGAAAAACATAGCATTTTTAAGCATTGTTTACCATCATGGGAGCACCAAAGGAATTTGCATAGCCTACATCTGGTGTTTAATCCAGAAAAATGCATTCACCAGTGGAAAATTTGTTTCTTGTTGGTTTCGATCAGAATCCTGACATCTACTTACTAATAAATGTTTGAGCATTCACGTTTTGTCTCCTTTAATGATCACCAAAAGCACTATTTTAAGAGCTCTTCCTTGAATCACTTGTGAGCTTAATAAGGCAGGTCGTTTTAAGGAAAGAAGGCTTCTTATAAGAGATCATGCAGATTAACAATTTATGAAATGAGTAAGTGGATCAATTACATTCTTGGAAGCAATTGCTTTATGTGAATGTAATGAGGAATAAAGAGAAAACAAATACATAAATAAAGAGAAAATAAATAAACAAACAATCCAATCCACCAAACAACTAGACAAAAGAGTTTGAAGCACCCTCAGTCAAAGAAACCTTTAGACAAAGGATGTAGAAATCTGAAGGAAAAAGTTAAATATTTTCTAAACTTTCTTAATCTTTCAGATCTTATTGCTTACTGTAACATGTACACTTCGTACAGCCTGATGCAGAAGTCCCTTTGACATCAATGGAAAAAAAAATACAGTTCATGAAAGTTTTGGCTCAGTCTCTATGAAAAGAACATATGGGAGGATTAATAGCATAACTTGTGTATAAATCTGTCAAAATAACAGATTTATGAATGTAATTTACCACCAAAACATGCCTGCAGAAGCAGTCTTGGAATGTCATGGTTCTGTCTCCTATATTAGATTTCAGAGGAAGCATGTCTTTTTGGAAGGAGTACAAATTTGACAACTCCATGACCTAGTGCTAATTAATTACTGCTTTTTGAGATTTGTGGGTGGTGACTTTCACACCCTAGCTGTTTCACAGACATGTTCAGCAGAGTTTTGGAAGTCTCTCCCCACCAAGTAGACAATGCTGATAGCAAGCAGTGACACGAGAACCATATTCAACTCTCCACATTTGAGCTCCTACTAAAGCACTCCATGGGTTCCCCATAGTTGCCTTGGTGCTGCAGGTGGGGCCTACGCTCTTAAGACATCTACTCTTCTCCCCAAGGCCTCACCAGCACCTGATAACTCCCCTTCTGAAAGTCATTCATAGCTCCATTTTGTTGTGTAACTTTCTTTTTGTCCATACCCAAACAGCAACTGTTGAAATGATACCAGCTGTGAATTAGCATGCCGCCTTTTGATTTCTTATCTGTCCTCTGCCATCCTAACATCTTGCCAGGATGATTCGGTAAACTTTCCCAGGCTTTTGCTAAAAATACTGAATAGCTTTGGATGCAAAGGAACGAAAGTAAGGGCACTGAATCAAAAGATTTGATAAGGGCAATTCCAGGTTGCAATTTACTTAGTATCCGCTGTGCCAATTAGTATAGTGCTAACATGGTAAATCTGTTAGCACGGGGAGGGGAAAAGTAGAATGTTTCAAATGTCTGAGAAAAATCAAAACTATTATACTGTTAAATTTAACTTTAGGAAACTGATGAACCTGTCTATGTATGAAATATATTTTCAAAAAGTTTTATTGGTTTACATTGATATGGACAACAGTTAACACAGTTTTTTTTATCATATGTTCAGAGTCATTATTTGACTACAATTAAACAAACAGTGAAGTTTCCTGCCTTTTCACATCAAAAATTTATCTCAGAAGCTTTTGCTGGAAAACTTGTACTAAATTAGTCCTAAATAGGTAAAAATAAACAGAACCACTTTATATTTTTAATAAACAGAGCCAGTATATGTTTTTAATATATATATAAAATTTAAAAACTAATCAAGCTGCCAGGAATTCTTAGATTTCTCCTTGGAATTTTGTTTCAGAAAGAAACCTTTTGCAAGTCATTCTATGCATATTTGAACCGAAAAAAATCTTTCAAGAAATGTATGGAATAGAACTCCTTGTAGAAAACTTCTTTATTTCTCATCTCACCCCACCTGCTGCAAATAAGTCTGCGAATCAGCTCCAACTTCTCAGGGGATCTGATGGTGAGAACATCTCATCTCTGGCTCATGCAGAGTTTTGGGCACATATTTGTCGCGGAGCCTCCAAAGGCAGCTCAGCCCTTGCCAGGGTAGTGGAGCACAATTGGGTGAGGAGTGTATCGGGCTGGGATACCATCCACAGAAGGGCAAACACCCCCACTTTCACCATCTATAGGCATTAAATTCTTCCTGTGTCATATCATGGTCTATGCTGGATCTTGGCTTTTGTTTCGATATTGGACAGGTCCGCTCTTGCAATAAACAGAAGTTAGTAAGTAATGCTATTTTTAGCTCTGTCTTTAAGTGGTTGCAGCTTCCAGAAGGACCTTCACACAAAAGCATACTGAAAAAAAAAACAATTCCAGAACTGAAAAGTTTGCAAACCTAGCAAGTTAAGCACTGCTTTTATTTATACAAAATTTGTATTTGTGATTCACACTGTAAGACTAACTGTGGCTTAGTCTTTGTAATTGTTAATCATCACTTAAGGAGTCTGAAAACTGAGGAGAGCCTCCAATACCAATACAAAGAATAGAGAAAATCTAAACAAAGAATGATTCATATAGTACTTTGTATATTTTGCTTTCTTTTTTACTGGAATGTGTCTGTGAGCAAAAATAATAGTAGTTTTATTAAATATTTCTAATACTCCATGCAGGAAAACCAGACATATCAATGTATCCTACGTGTACTTAAGGACAGACTTTTTTGTCATTGTCCTATCTGATAAAAGATGCTTATTGCAGATCTATAATTAATACTTACAAAGAAGAAATTTTATTGACAACAATGGGGAGTGTTTTTTATTATATTTGCATTTTCTTGTTTGGTTTGTTTAGTTTGTTTTTTCCTAGTCTTACAACTACAGGGTTTGGTTCTTTAATTACAGTTCTTGCTGTTGAAGCAGACTCTTTGAAAGCTTAAGCCAGCAAAGGTCCATGGATGCTATATAGTCCAGCTAGCTTGCAAGCTGAGCAACCTAGTCTAGATCAATTTTGAGATTTCCTAAGGAATTTAACAAGGAAAATTCCCACACAGGTTTGTGGCATGTTGGACACTTACTTCAGCCCTCAGCCAGCCTCCCCCTGAGAAACTCAAATTATACTTGCTAGGTATAGGCACAAAATAATTTTCTTCTATGCTGAATGGTAAATGAAATTAATCTGCATGGTACTATCCATTTGTCATAACTTACTTACTTAAAAAGAATAATAATTAGAATACATGAACCACAAGGAGCCAGACCTCGGTTCTCACAGGTGCTTTGTCCTGTCATTGTCATGACATTTGCAGAAACATTTTGATGTATTTTATTTAGGCCAGAGCTGTGATTCCAGGGTTGAATGACTAGTACTGACAATATTTAAGCATTGCCATCACCTGCATAGTGCGAGTTCCTGCAGATTGACCTAGACTGTGTAGCCAGCACAGCTGGGGTGGTAGATCCTGCCTGCATCCCTCCATAGCAGAGTCTGTGTTGGAAACCTCTGTGAGTCCTACCTGCTCACCTGCCAGCCCTGGCGCTGGGCTGCCTGATGAGAGACCCCTCAGCCTGACCTTCATCTCTCCAACCCGCATCCCAAGTTCCTTCCTCAAGACTCTTAAGAGAGTCACAGAGGAGTTATGGCTCTCAGGAGCGTGAATGGCTCTTCTCCAGAGTTGATGCACTGCTATCATCCTAATTATTGTCTTGCATGCAGGACAGCTCAGGTGCGCAGCACAATTTTGGGTCAGAATGCATGGGTTTCTGAGAAGCTAAAAATTCTAAGAAGCAGAAAAATTCTCATTGAAGTTTCACTGCATCTCTCTTTTTTAAAAGTGGATCCAATATATATAGGTACAGCTAAAGTCTACCATGGTGCAAGATCATATGCAACCCCTGTTACCTATGTGAGTGTTCCTCACTGTTGTACAGAGAAGCGTGTGGGGTTGGGGCTCTCAACTTGGGCACCTCAGCATCAAAGGGCTATTTGTGGCCTGAGCAGCTCTAAGGTGAGGTCTGCATGTCTACAACATGGTACCATATCTTCTGTCTAGAGGAATATTTAAGAAGACCTGAGGCCTTATTTAAAAGTTTGGTGTGACTACGAGCTTTCAAAAAAAACTCTGCAGAACTAGATACAAATTCCTGCAGAGCCAAAACATAACCTTGCAATGGTTAGCCAAGGACTGGGAACCATGAAGTGTTTCTCCATTAGAAGGAAATTGTGGTGATGCAAGCCAAGGTTTTCTCTTTTCTAGAAAATCCCAAGCTACCTTTCCCAGAAGGTGGTAGGAAGGCAGAATAGACATGTGGCCTGCTCGGACATTTGCTGCGTATCCCTGCAGCTTGTTCTCCATTCAGCAAGCTCTGTCTTCATTTGCCAAGTTACCTTTCGGCATCCAAACCCTCAGTGCACAATGCAGCTCCCTAAGCCCTGTATTTGTGCGTGTCAGACAGATTCACGTGTGTGTTTCAGCGCTTTGTGTGGGCCTCTGCTCTTCCCCGTGTCTTCTCTGCTCTGCGTTTTCAGGTGGGCCTGATTCTTTGGCCAGGGGTACCTAACGAATACATGACTTCCAAGTAGGGCCTGCAGGCTACATTTAGTATAGCACTGAGGAATGGCAGAAACCTGAAGTGCAATAAATACTTGAAGGAAATGAAATTTGAGAGATAGAGTAAAGCCTGGAAGGTGCCTGACGAAGCATGGAAGGTGAACTTTGGTGTGTCAAAGCCCAAAAATGAGTCAGCTCCTGCAGGGTGGTGAAAGAGGAAACAAAGAATTTTAAGAAAAAAAGAAAAAAAAGAAGGGAGAAAGCATATCCAATTTCACATTCCCAAGCAGCAACATGATGTGCTTTGCTTTGAAAAGAACAAACATAAGTAAATGCATGATAAAAAACAAGGTAGAGGGAAGCATAACTCACTAACTAAAAATAACAGATAAATTTTCTCTCTTGTTCTAAAGGGGCAAATACCCATGTGAAAGTGATACTTGAGTTGCTCCAAATGCAAAAATATATAAGAATAAAACAACTGATATCAGTACAATGGCTGGTCAACTACTACTGTCAAAAGAATTACCCTGTAAAAGTTTAGTTGCCACTAGGTCTCAAGCAATCTTCCAATATCTTTTACAAACATTTTGGGTGTGGAGGAAAGCACCATAGAGGAAATTACTCCAAAAAGAAGCTGTACAAATATGGGTTTCCCAACATGATAGCAGAATGTGTCCCCAGTAGTTGCTTGCTCTTCCTGATAAAATACAAAGCACATGGAGGCTAATATGAAAGTCATTCGTGCTATAGTATGGTAACAATGTGTCAGAAGGAGCTCTTTCTTGCAAAAGAATCAAGTAGTTTAAATATATGTGTGTATGTGTGTGTGTGTGTGTGTGTGTGTGTGTGTGTGTGTGTGTTTGTATATACACATATATATATATGCAAAAGTCAGCAGTCACTAACAGTGATGAGAGAGATGCCAGACAGCTGACTGAAATGTCTTACAATGGTATTGGTACATGTAAAGTTATATTATGGAAAACAGATTTTGGAAAATCTACTTACAAATCATATTTTTTGAGGATCTTTTGTATTTGTTATCAACACAAGTATGTTGCTAGGCCAAGTTGCTGCAGTGCCTTTTTTTTTTTTTTTTTGAAAATTATGGAACTGAGATACAAACCTGATATCCTAGCTAGAGCAGTCTCATAGCAAGAAGAGCAGCTTGACAAAAAGAGGTGATTTTTAAGACTTTGAGAAATGCTGAAGATGTCTATAAACTATTGGCACTAACTGAGCTGGGGAAAATTCAAGAACAAGCAATCTAAGAAAAAAAATTAGTCTGTCTTAACATTCATCATTCTGACAGAAGATGTCAGTGAGGACTGCATCCAAGATACATCTAATACAATATCATCAGATCAAATTAACTAGATTATTGAGAAAAAATATTCCCTGAAGAATATATCATCACTATTGTGGAAAAATTTCCTAAAAGCTAAAGAAGATGTATACTAGTCAAATATGACTCAAAGCATAGAAAACTTCATAAGCAGATATGACGCATGTAGGAAATTACAAGAACTTTTTCCTTACAAACAACACAAATATGGCCGTTATTCAAATTTCTGGACAGTTTCTCTATAGACAGAGCAATGAAACACAAAGATATCATGCTTAAGACTACGTAGTATTGGGTGAAAGATACTAGCTTTTCTGTAGTGACATTGCACAACTATTCTTTGGAAGATGCCAACTTTCTGCTTTCCTCTCTGGAGATACTTATATGAGGCTCTCTCATCTTCTCCCTTTGAACCTTTTAACCTTCAGAGCAACTATGAGTAAATCTGGTGCTTAGAACAGTCTAAGAAAAAAGCCTGTAAAATCTTGTATTTCATTGCTTGCCATCAAATACTTTCAGATAGGTATTATTTGCCTTAGCAGTCATTAGTCATTTCTCCTGGAGATATTATTAGATGAATAATGCCTTAAAACCTTATCATTTGCTTAATGTCTATCAGCTTGACATCAAGTTATTTTCCATTGCAAGACTGTTTAGCAAGAAGTCAATATGCTTTGTCTGTCTTTTCTTTTAGGCATTTTTAGTTAAACCAAGTTTTCTTCCTCTTTCCCAGACTATTAGAAATATTAGTACAAGTTCACTCACTTGTTTCTTGTCTTATGCAACACACACACATTATGTTATGGTAGAACTTCTCAGAGAGAATTGCATGTGATGTTAGAATTTATTGCAGCAGCTCGTTCAAGAGAGGAAAAAACACTAAGTCATATTTGCCTATCAGTATTCTAAAACAACATAACTGAAAAAAGAGCAGGCCTGCTTTGTCAGGGAAAAATAGTTTCACTTGGTCATGTACCAAAAAATGTATAAGTTGTCTGGGGCCAGAACTAACAAATCAAATAGTTTTCACTCATGTAAAGGCCAAAAAAGTATTGCTGTATATGTAATGGTTATGTTACGTAAGAGTATTTTCACATGAAATAGTAGATAGACTACCTTTACAGCTTTTACGAAGGAACTCCAAAAACATGTTTCTTCTTGTTGCATTCCATAAGAGTAGTAATTCTTTTAAAATATGAAAGATATAGACTTTCATAGTGTTACCAAAACAATATGATGTGCTATGAAATACTCAACAGGTATAGGCCTTGGCCAACAATTTGTAGTTTTTATATCCAACTGAAAAACAAAACACTTTAGAAGTATGACACAGAAAACGGCAAGACTAGTATTTAAAAAACATCCCCAGGAATCCCTAATGGAAGGTGAAATGTGAAATCCAAGTCCCCTTAGCTCAAGTTTGGGGGATCTGGTCTGGAGCATTATTTGTGGGGTTGGTGACAGAGCACCATGACTCGAGCACACACACGCCATGGCAGCTGACCCGGTGCTGGCACTTGCCTGCAGTGAACCTGCAATGGACCACGGTCCTCCTCCACAACCTACAGACAGTCGCAACCCGTAGCAGTCTGGAGTGGAAGTTTGATACATCATTATGACATTTCTGGGAGGTGGTATGACATTTCATGGGGAGATGAATGTTTATTTGTTAACTTTTGCTGCATTTTTCTCCGTTATTGTGACTGAGCGGTCCATTTCTCTACCTGACTGACTCATGACCTAGGAGAAAGGAAGATGTGTCACACAGATATGTTTTCAGAGTTTGACTTTACAGGGAAAGACTGATTCATTCTTCAGGGGGACAAGATGCACAGATGGCACAAATTTTCTTAATATATTAAAAATATTTTCTTGTATGCAGGTAGAATTTGAGCGGAATATGCATCCATAGGTTCTTTTAAATCTAGTTCAGAATCTGTTGATGCCTCTTTCTCTTCTTTAAGTTATGCTTGTTTCTCCTCAACTGCATCATGTATTGCTAATCTCAAATGTTCAAAATTTGATATCCAGCTCCCCAAGACTGCAAGACCTAAAAGACTGAATCCTTCTTGAAGCCTGAATTCATCCTATGCACTTAAAGCACATGGGTGTCACTTTTGAAAGCCGGATGTTCAGTAGGTTTCCAAAACTGCCAAACCAATTTGATGATTTTCAGCCAGGAGCTCCAGCAGGTAAGTACAAGCAACTTTGAAATAAATTTGCACAAAATTGCAGGTTGCCTGCTGTTGAGGAATTCTCAGCTTTTTCCTAAACCTAAAAATCAAAAATAGTTATTTGCCCTCCAGGCCTCCATTTACCAATTCCCTAATGTTTAGCAATTGCAGCTGTGTTTGACTTCTCTTTGTTCAGCCCTGATATCTCTCACTTCCTTCGCAGACCTGTTTCTTCCCTCGTGTCTGCCTCAGGGCTTCTTCCTTCTTTCCCATCTGCCCTCTCATAGTGCCTCCTCATGGCTCAGGGCAAATTTTCTCGTGGGATTTGAGGCAATGGGAAAGCAATCTTTCCTACAGCCGATGTGACAGGATGCCCCTTTCCTACAGGTAGCAAAATAGAAGGATGTTTGGCCATCAAGACATTTCCCTTGCATGGAAAGGGAGGCGTTGCGCAGCTGGCAGCTCATCAGCATCATCTGTAATTTGTAGTCCCTCAATTTTAATCTGCTAATTGTTTTTCCTCTTAATCAGTGCCTTCAGATAGCAGATTATACGCCTTGAACATACATTCCTGTCAGGAATGAAAGGAAGCTTTATTAGTTGCTTCTACTCTATTATTAAAAACTCTCTCTCCGAGTTACATTTTCTAGGGTAGGTTTACAAAATCTCCAAAGCACGAGCAATTATGATGGTAATGATTATGGTAAAAGCCTTGGAATGCCTCAAGAGATTTCTGTGTGTATATGATGTAAGTGTGTGTGTTTATACGGTTATGTATATAAACATACAAAGAGAGAGAGAGAAAGAGAGGAGAGAGAAAGAAGACTTCTGGATATGATTCAGGGAAAGCAGTACAAGGGCTTATGTCACCAAAACCATTTGTCTTTTGACGACTAGGCTGGACAGTATATACTATTTTTTGCAAGGAACGAATTTGCTAGAATCTGAAATCTAGAAAAAAAAAAAACAAAAGCACTATGAAGAGATCAAAGTAACTCTGAAGAGTTTATAAGCTCCTTACTGATTTTTCTTATCAGACCTCCCTGATTTTTCTTATCAGACCAGTAATGGACTGTCATTTCTATCTGAGTAACTGACAGTGTGAAGTGTTGTGTTGTCAGCAAGAGTACCATAGATGCCTGTGACCAAGACATTTGTTGTAGGATCTAGAAATGAGGGTAGGCTGGTTGTTCTTCCCTGGAGAAGATGCATATCAAATAGTCTTTGCACTTCAAAAGGAGATATCATACCCACAGGCAAACCGCCTCCAAGGTCAATATTTAATCTGTTCTCTAGATTTAAGGAAATAGTTGAGCAGGCTCCAGGCTGTCAAATACTATTAACATATTTATTATTTTCTTCCTTCTAAGCTTTGGATATAATTTTCTGCTACGTAGCATTTCTCTAGGATTTTTTTCAGAAGAATGTATTTTGAATTATTAATACAACGGAACAGATAGAAAAGTGCCTGAGCCTGTAAAATGGTGGAAGCTTGTACCAAGAGCAAACTTTTGGAAAGACACAGAGAGCACATACCAGAGTTTAACAGCAACTTGCTCTGTGTTGCTTCTTGTGAAGTGCTCAAGAGGAAATATTGGAGACTACATACGTATCTTGGAGCCCTGCCTGGACATGATTGCAATTGCCATTTTTCCCTGATTCAAAATTTTCATAGCAATAACTCAGCTTCCTTCACAACATTATTTTGTGCTGTAGTTTTCCTGAATATAGAAGCCTGAAATCCTTGAATGGAAGGTATTGTGCCATTACAGTACATCAGTCAATTATTCGTTGAATAGTTCAGTTTCATGCTGATTCTGAAAGAATGTTTGTATCTTAATGGTTATACGTTTCAGACTTTGTTGTGTCACCATATTGGAGCATGACATTTAGAAGAAAAGCAACTGAGTTCAAATTAAATTAAATAGACTTTTAAAAATTAGTGATGTGATTTACCAAGGGAAAAGTGATTCATTGTTGTTAAGTTTCCAAATGACCATTACTGAAATACGATGCTATCACAAAAAGTGCTGTGACACATCCCAGTGCTGGCTGACACTTCCCTTAACCTTACATTTTCTTCAACTGAGGAGATGCTGAATTGTGTTGGGTTACTGTTTTGATCATGTCAGGACTCCTAAGCATTTTTCAAAGAATATCTTTTCACATGCATTCTATGTAACTGGTAATTTTAATTATGTTTAGCACAGCTGTCTCATACCCTTCCTGACTATTTGTTTCTCCTCTTACTATTTCATTTCCCAGATTTGTTATGATAACACTGTGTTCCCATTTCCTGCACTTTAAGCTTCATAAGCATTTCTTCATCTATCCCGAAGATACATATTCCCATTTCCTTGCCACAGTCTCAGCTGCACAAGACCATGGTGAGATAGATCACAAAACTGATCCAGGCTCAAAACACAATTTTTTCACAGATTTATTCTTAATCCAGTTTGATTCGTCAGTTTACCATAAATGCTCTGAAAGTAAAGTCTTAAATGCATTGGTTTGCAGTGTGACTTTAAGACAATGAAAATTGAATCATTTCTAGAAATTAGGACCATTTTTTATCTGCTTCTAAAGTAAGTACCTGCGACTTTCATACCCTGTGATTTTCCTTTCAGAGTAAGATGCTTTTTTGATGCCAAATATCTTCCTTCTTTGAAGTCAAATATCTATGTATTTAACTTGCAGTTTTGCCTGCAGTGCTGCAAAAATTATCAGAAGAAACTATTTTTTGCATCTTAGTAACAGAGTGAAATGTAATAAAATAGGAAAACTATACTAAGACTATACTAAGAACAATCTTTCCTTTTGTTCACTTGTTCAGTTGCTCTGACCTTTTCTTTGTTGTCTTATAGGGTGCTAGGTTTGTCTTCTCTAAATTAGAATGAATTTAGGAAACTTTGCATAAATTACATGAGTGGAAGTCAGAATTTCAACATATCACAGGATCACAGAATGGCTGAGGTTGGAAGGGACCTCTAGAGATCATCTAGTCCAACCCCCTGCTCCAGCAGGGACACCCGGAGCACAGGGCACAGGGCGGCATCCAGGCGGATTTGGAAGATCTCCAGAGAAGGAGACTCCACAACCACCCCGGGCAGCCTGTGCCAGGGCTCTGTCACCCTCACAGGAAAGAAGTTCTTCCTCACATGCAGATGGAACTTGCTGTGTTTCAGCTTATACCCATGCACTCATTTCATGCACTCATTTCATATGCACTCCTTACCTTAAAACAGAGCTATTGAAACACAGCAAATAGGCAGAAATGCTCCTAACAACAATCTTTGGAAAGATTAATGCAAAGTTCAGCGTCACGGTGTAAGGGGAGAAAAAGTACAAAAATAAACATTAACAAACAGAAGTATTATAAAGAAGATCCTCCTTGTACGGAGATGGAACTGCCTGTGTTTCAGCTTACACTCTTTGTCCTGTCACAGGACCCCACCGAGAAGAGTATAGTCCCATCTTCTTTACATTCTTCTCTCAGGTATTTGTACATATTGGTCAGATCTCCTCTCAATCTTCTCCAAGCTAATCAGGCCCAGGTGGCTTAGTTCTTCCTCATTCCATAGATGCTCCAGGCCCTTAATCATCTTAATTTCTCTCCTCTGGACCCTCTCTAGAAGTTTCACATTGCTCTTGTACTTGGGAGTCCAGAATTGCATCCAATACTCCAGGTGCAGTCTACAGCTGAGGAGAGGGGCAGGATCCCCTCCCTCCAACTGCTGGCACCATCCTCCTCATGCAGCCAGGAACCCATGGGCCTTCTTGGCCATGAGGGAACTGCTGCCTCATGGCTAACTTGGTGTCAACCAGGACTCCCAGGTCCCTCTCCGTGGAGCTGCTTTCCAGCAGGTCGACCCCTAATCTGTACTGATGCCTGGGGTTATTCCTCCCCAGGTGCAGGACCCTGCACTTGTCCTTATTGAACCTCATGAGGTTCCTCTCTGCCCAACTCTCCAGCCTGTCCAGGTCCCTCTGGATGGCAGCACAGCCCTCCAGAGTGTCGGCCACTTCACCCAGCCTGGTGTCATCTGCAAACTTGCTCAGGGTGCCCTCTGTGCCCTCGTCCAGGTCATTGATGAACAAGTTGAACAGCACCGGGCCCAGTACTGACCCCTGGGGGACACCACTGGCCACAGGCCTCCAACTGGACTCGGCCTCATTTATCACCACCCTCTGAGCTCTGCCATCCAGCCAGTTCTTGATTCACCTCATTGTCCGCTCACCTAACTCACATTTCCTGAGAAAAATCAGTTCCTGAGATATATTGATTTTAAAATCATTGTGATAAGCTGAATTGACAACATGAAGTGCAAGGTATAGTCCTTTTGGGAAAGATATTACACGCATAAGGATAAAATAGGAACTAGCTGATTGGATGGTAGATCAGCATAAAATATCAGCAGTAGGTAATAAGGGAACATATGCTGAAACATTTAACACTTATGATGGTTTGTGTTATTATATTATTGTAAAAATTATTGTAGAAGCCATATACCGAACAATTTAATATTTATAATGGTTTGTGTTATTGTGAAAAGTCACTAGCAGTGGTGCCTGTGCCTGTACCACTAGATGAGCAATGCAAGTGCTGCATTGGATTAACACAAAAGAAACTGTGTTCAACAGCAATATGTGAAGGTTATTGGTCACAGGGCAAGGAGTTTTTACAAGCAGAAGCCCAAATAAGAGTCAACATCAACTATGAACTCTGAGAATTTAGTCACAAAAACTTGGCAGAAAAAAAAATACAAGAATAACTAGCCTAGGACATAAAAACAATAGAATAAACATGTTTTTGTTTATTTCACAGGCTGAAATTGTGCCTGGGAATCAGTGAAGTTAACATATAAACAAGATGTGAAGGAGCAGTCACGGAAAATAATCCTTTGTAGACAAGTACTGCCTGGCCTTTAAGCCATGTCCAAGGGGTGTGTTAGCCTGCTGCCAGCATCGTTTCCAAAAATCTGTTGTCCAGGTATCCCACCAAAGCCTTCTTAACAAGCTGAGTTGTCCTAGGTTAAGGATCAGATAATACCCGAAAAATCACTGACATGAACAAATCGTTCTATTTCCTGAAGATAAGAGATCATTTTCAGCGAGACCACTCACGAGCTCCTGTCAATGCTAAGTAATGTCAATGTAATCTAGAATGAATGGGTGAGTAGAGAGATGGTAACTTTTGCAGATGGTATAATAATAATCGTTCACTGGCAATTGGCTTTATATTTGGCAAAAATTTGCTTGGTACTGAGTGACTGAGTGCTAACATGGTGGGTGAAATTCAGTGTTGATAAATGAAGCTTAATATGAGAAGAAACTATTCTGACACAAATATTATTTCTAAATTAGGTATTACTGCTCGGGATACAAATGTTGGAGCGATCAGGATAATATTCAGTAGTATGCAAAAAGGCAAATAAAATGCTGGCAGTTATTAAGAAGGTAAGGTTTGTGGATACAGGATAAAATGAGGGTATAACATCTGCTATTAGATCAGCTGTTTTTATTATGAAGCTGCCTTGGTATTGCTGGCTATCTTATTAAAGTAATAACATGAATTGAAAAGAATAGAAAAGAGAATAAAAATATGAATCCACAACTATACAAACGAAAAACAAAGAAAAAAAGCAACAGAATGGGAAAAAAAAAAGTAGAGAATGGATGTTTTGTATCAGGAGGTTAAATAGTTAGAGCTGTACTACTTGGAAGAGACAAGTGGAGATGACTGCAACAGGTGACTCATAAAAGCACAAGTGACATTTAAAAGGTGACTAGGGAATGAATATAAAACATTTCTTATAATAAAACGAGGATGAAATTAAGAGCATCTGATTTAAAACAGGCAGTGTGAAAATTTATTTTAATCAAATGTCTAGTGCCCAAATGGCACTGTAATCATAGAAACCAAAAGTATGAATGAATTCAAAAGGAGCTTAGAACATGGACATACCAGGCAGGTCTGCTGGTGGCTGTTAAACACCACAGCCTGAATGAAGCCTCCAGGTGAGGAAATTGTTGAACCACTGATTGTCAAATGCTGGATTAGCTGCATTCATTTTCTGCATGTCCTGTTTCTCAAACTCCTTCCCAAAGTGATCATTAGCTGAGATAGGATACTGGAATAAACACGGCCTTGATTCTGACTTACCTCTTTATTTATTTATTCCTGGATCCATTTCAGACTGTTGGAAAAGGGCTCCTTGGAGCCCTGGTTTGGTCTTGGATCCTTCTACTGCTGTCCACTAATGTCAGAGGATGATAATTAATCCCTTGGTGAGAACACCATTTATGTTGGGGGAGAGGACAATTGTAGGGGGTCCTGCCCTCTATTCCAAAAATAGAAAATTTCCTCTGCCAGTTTCTCCAGCTTGGCATTTTGGTGCCCCTATTGAGACTGAACAAGACCATTCACACTTTCTACCTGTCAAGGAATTCCAGGATTTTTCCACCAAGAGGCACAAAGCTTTTGCACATCTGGCTATGCAAAAAAGGATGTGCAAATCCAGGAGGGTATTGCTGAGCCTCAGGCTCCTCTTGCTGTGCAAAACGTCCTCAGAGCAGTAACAGGTGCATAGCTCCACAGCAGCGTTGGTCTAGGTAAGAAATTAAACAATCTTTGATGAGAATGGACTTCAAGTTCCATGGGTGTAAACTCAAAACACAAATACGTCCTTATGCATTTGGCCATTTTCTAAGCAAATTATGCTCCATGATTTCCAACTGTGTGATTCATAGTTCACAAGGGTACAAGTGTTACACAGCATTATCTTATCACTCTTGACACATTCTATTTCTCATATAATTTAGTATTTGTGACAATATACTGAATATTATCCTTCTACATCCTATCCTAACTAGTCAAGATATTTTAAGGATTTTCCTGTCTATAAGACTTTCTTGCACTCCTCAGTTTTCTAGCAATATCCAAGTCTCTTATACTACCATTTTAATAATGAAATTATTTTGGAATGAAGCAATGAAGCTGTAAACTTCAATTAAAAACACACCGTTCTGTGATAATGAAAATAAGAGAAAAGTGCAAAACTCGAAAGAGGAAAAAGTGGGCCTTTTCTAAAACAGCACTTTCTAATGGGAGTGCTTTTGAAATTTGAGAAATCCCCACTTTTTTTTTTCTTTTTCTTTTTCTTTTTTTTTTCCAGAGAATTAAAACAACTCTTTTTTAACACCCTTGGCACTAAAAGGAAGGAAAGTGATAACTCAATTTAAAAGGGGGTTCTCCAGGAACCTGGAAATTACCTTCATTCTCTTGACCTCTGTAGCTCTCTTCAATTGATTTTAACATTAAAATCTAGCCACATTTTAATCTTTTCTTTTAAGAGAGAAGCAAAAATGCTCTAAACTGAGTGTGATTCACCAATGTGAGAGCATAGAAAACAAAATAGCAGACCACATACTGTGATGTTTAAAATCAAATGTCATCTACAATAAATGAAACTGATAATCCCTCCAATGCAGTGTTGAGTCTAGTTTGTCTTAAATAAAAATGTTGCCCAAGAGTGATCAAACATTTAGAAGAAACATGACCTTTAAAAATAGTTTGAACAAATTTTGGTTCTGGTACAAATAAAAGAAGTCAAAGGGGAAAAACATCCCTGGAGATTTTAAAAACATCTGCAGAGAAGACAGGAGAAATACGTTCTCTTCCTTTGTGGTAGAGATGATAAGGAGTAATGGCCTTAAATTATGTTTTGGGAGATTTAAACTAAATGTCAGAAAGAATGAGATCTGTAAGGATGCAGAAGCAATGCACTGGTGCCTTGAAGAGTTGTGTAATCTTTATAGTTAGAGATACTGAAGAGCCTGCTGAAAAGGTCTGCCCAAAATTATGTAGATCTTGCCCTGATCTTAAGTTGATCTTGCCTTGGGAAAGGATCTCAGACATTTTCTCTCGAAAGCCTCTGTGACTCTATGTATTTTTTATGAATCATAGTCTCACCCATTGTTTACAAATTTCTTTTTTAAATACTAGGTCTGTGTTTTCTTCTGTCCCCCACAAACTTC
The DNA here is from genome assembly GCF_003342845.1 of Nothoprocta perdicaria. NCBI lineage: Eukaryota > Metazoa > Chordata > Aves > Tinamiformes > Tinamidae > Nothoprocta > Nothoprocta perdicaria. The sequence goes on from NW_020455608.1 coordinate 529,229, forward strand.
CAGTGGATTGCTGAAAAAGCCCTTTTATCTGTTAGAATCTTTGCCAGCTGTAACTCACTTGGTTTCTTGGTCGTGAAGATTTTATTCATAAAAAATGCTATTTCTTTATGTTTGAGATCAGCTATGAATACTATTTACTCTAGAATGACCAGAGTGGATATCTTGCTGTGGCTAGCAGCACTGAAGGAGGAAAATTTGCCAGAATAATTTGCCTCATTCACCACTGCCTTTCACTCTCCAAACATTTTCTATTGCAGCTTCTTTCATTTCCCATCTCTTTGATAAAGCTAATTGTCTTTTCTCAGTGTAAATATTTTATTTTCTGATGAAATTCAGCAGCACGGAGGAAAGTTTTCTCAGAAGGGGACAGCAATCTCAAGGATTTTCCCTGAAAATCACTTTTTTATTAGGACAAATATTTACAGAGGCAGAATATCATAATCCACTACAGAATATTTTTCTGTATTTGATTATTTTTCCACATGATGAAGATCACATTAGTTTAACTGAAGACTTGCAGAAAGTTTGTGTAAATGCTAAATATGGCTTCAGCTCTGGGTTTGTGCAGGATGTTCCCTTTTCCCCAGAGATTTGCTCAGTCCCTTTGAGAGATTCCCCGCAGGCAGTGAGTTACAATTCTGTAGTTAGTAAATAGCAGATAATGACCTCAGAGCATACGTGGACTAGGCTATCTTCTTTCCTTTAGATACCTATCCACCACTGCAACCTCAAAAACAATAGGTTAGAGTGCAAAAGAAAGACAAATGTGAGTGTATGAGAAATATGGAGACTGTATGACTTTTCTATCTATAACTGAAAAGGTCTTAAAGAGGTTTATCTGTGGTTGGAAATAAGAATTTACCTTTCTCCTCTTTTCTTCTTTGATTTCTGATTGTTTAATCATATTATTCAGATTAAACATATCTTGTGCTCTATTGGAAGGCTGGAAATAAGTGTTTCAATCAATGAACAGTTCTCTGAAGTTTCATTTTTTAACTTTGATCAAATAAGGGCCATTAGAAGCATTTCACTGAATGAAACACCTATAAGCCTAAAGATTATGTATGTATGTATTATGTAGCCTTACTTTTATGTCAGAGTTGAGTGCTGAAATAGACTAGCAGCCTGTGCTGAAGCTCCGTGTCCTGTGATGTTATTATTTTAAGTAGCCAAGTTTGTTAAGTTACAGCTGGTTCAGAGAGCTCTCAACCTTTACAGACATTCCAGGAGGTGCTGTATCCTTTGCTGTATGTTGGGGATACAGATAACTTCCAAAGAATCACTTTGAGCAGCGTAGTGCCTCATCCTAATGGCAACAAACAAAATAAAACAGAGCAAATAGAGATTATTACAGAAAGCACAACAATACACAGGTTCATAGGCTGTGGCTGTACCCAGCCTCTGTGGAAGACTTGTGTACCCAAGACAGCCTTAAGCTAAAGCATAAGATCCTGCTTATGAGTAGTGTTACAAGGAGCCCTGAATACAGTCATCTTGCAGCCCATGGCACTTGTGTGTCATATGTTTGTGTGTTACACACAACATATGCAAAAAAAAGAGATATAAATGGGCTAGGGGAAGACCTTCCGCGGGTTCAGAAGAACTGGGTTAGGGATCACTTAGGCAAACTGGCCACTCAAAAATCTATGGGCCCAGATGGGATGCACCCAAGAGTGCTGAGGGAATTGGCCGAGGTTATTGCTCAGCCTTTCTCCATCGTCTTCGAGAGGTCCTGGAGAGCACGGGAGGTGCCCAAGGACTGGAAGAGAGCAAATGTCACTCCAGTCTTCAAAAAGGGCAAGAGGGAGGAGCCGGGCAATTACAGGCCGGTCAGCCTCACCTCCGTTCCTGGAAAGGTGATGGAGCAGCTCATCCTAGAGAACATCTCCAGGCATATGAAGGAGAMGAAGGTGTTGAGGAGCAGTTAGCATGGATTCACCAAGGGGAAGTCATGTCTGACAAACCTCATAGCCTTCTATGATGGGATGACAGGCTGGCTGGACGAGGGGAGAGCCGTGGATGTTGTCTACCTTGACTTCAGCAAGGCTTTTGACACTGTCTCCCATAACATCCTCATACGGAAGCTCCGGGAGAGTGGGCTAGACGAGCGCACGGTGCGGTGGATCAAGAACTGGCTGGATGGCAGAGCTCAGAGGGTGGTGATAAAGAGGGCCGAGTCCAGTTGGAGGCCTGTGGCCGGTGGTGTCTCCCAGGGGTCAGTACTGGGCCCAGTGCTGTTCAACTTGTTCATCAATGACCTGGACAAGGGCACAGAGTGCACCCTGAGCAAGTTTGCAGATGACACCAAGCTGGGTGGAGTGGCCGACACTCCGGAGCGTTGTGCTGCCATCCAGAGGGACCTGGACAGGCTGGAGAGTTGGGCAGAGAGGAACCTCCTGAGGTTTAACAGGACAAGTGCAGGGTCCTGCACCTGGACAGGAATAACCCCAGGCACCAGGACAGAATAGGGGTCGACCTGCTGGAGAGCAGCTCCACGGAGAGGGACCTGGGAGTCCTGGTTGACACCAAGTTAACCATGAGGCAGCAGTTCCCTCGTGGCCAAGAAGGCCCACGGGATCCTGGCCTGCATAAGGAGGATGTTGGCAGCAGGTGGAGGGAGGGGATCCTGCCCCTCTGCTCAGCTCTGGGGAGGCCGCACCTGGAGTATTGGGGGCAGTTCTGGGCTCCCCAGTATAAGAGGGACGTGGAGCTTCTCGAGAGGGTCCAGAGAAGAGCTACAAAGATGATTAATGGAATGCAACATCTCTTGTATGAGGAAGGACTAAGTGAGCTGGGCCTGTTTTCTCTGGAGAAGAGAAGGCTGAGAGGGGATCTGATTAATGTGTTCAGGAAGGGAGAATGCAGGGAGGAAGGGGACAGGCTGTTTTCACTGGTGGCCAGCGACAGGACGAGGGGTAATGGCCACAAGCTGAAGCACAAGAAGTTCTGTGTCCAGGTGAGGAGGAACTTCTTCCCTGTGAGGGTGACAGAGCCCTGGCACAGGCTGCCCAGAGAGGTTGTGGAGTCTCCTTCTCTGGAGGTCTTCAAAACCCGCCTGGATGCCGCCCTGTGCCCCATGCTCTAGGTGTGCCTGCTTGAGCAGGGGGGTTGGACTAGACAATCTCTAGAGATCCCTTCCAACCTTGAATATTCTGTGATTCTGTGAAAATTCTTCAAGCCTTAGTTGTGATTTGTAAGCTCTTGACCAGTCCATGACCCCTTCCTCTGTTAAGGATGTAGATATCCATCCCTTATGCCAAGTATAACAATATCCTACTCAGCTAGTTAGTCAAACACAACTGTGACTTAATTAACTATAGCAAGCCACAAATTAGCCACAAGAACCTGGAAATGGCTTGTATTTATATTCTTATACTACTACTTCTGTTGATTTGCATCAGATAAGAAATTTTTAGTCTTATTTCAATGCTTTCTAAAATGCAATAACTATTGAGCCTAGGTCTCTATGATTAGGACTGGGATGAGCTATTTGTTTAACTTTTTCTTGTGTCAAAGGGAGAGAGTACAATATATATCACACAGCCTTAGCAATGTATGCAAAAGGTATGCAAAGTAACTTTTTCTAAACTGAAAATATACTGCATTGTAAATTGACACAGAACGGGAATTGGAAAAAAAAAAGAACAAAAAACGTATATATAATGAAGGTCTCTTTTCAATTAATCATATGTTCATTTTCTACTGAAAACAACTGGTTTTTAAAAATAATGTGATAACTTCCCATTTCCTGTTTAGCATGAGTAACTTGAGCTATTGTAGAACGTGAGTTATTTCAGACACCATTTCATTTCCACTAACCTAGCATTAAAATGGCCTGCTTCTTTTGCAGTGCCTATTCAACACTCCTGGAAGATCTGTAATCAGATTCATTTCCTAATCTGGGTTATTGAAGATTTCACTCTGTTCCTAACAAATGATAGCTTGAGAATGGTATGCTATCTTCCGTACTGTCTACACAGCAAGTTATTTAATACCCTCCAATTACTTAATTTGTTTGCTGTGGTCCTGAGTTGCGCCAGCTAGTGGGTTTAATCATGTGCAGGATGTTCCCTAGCAGTTTCATGGCCTGGAATACCATGTGATTTGTATATGAATAGTATCACCAAAAGTTTCTTTCCTTTTCTTTTGTACAAAGAAATATTTCAGAAGCATTTTATCTGGAATTATTTGTAAAAAATGTCATTAAATCTTCTTCACATAGGCTGAATAATTCACCAGCAGACTTAACTTTTGGAAGTAGGAAAAGGTGTGTCAGTCAAAAATTGATAACTCAACATGTAGGACAGAGTATTTAATCTTCAGACCTACAAAAATTCAAACTTCTCATCCCAATCTCTTTGAAAGACTTTATGGAGCACTCCTTTCTCACTGACTTCACAATCAAGTGAAGATCCAAGTCTTGTCATATTCATATTCTCATTTTTATAAAAGCAGTTAAGTCTGCATACTCATTGAAGGGAGTATCTAGTCTGTTTGTTTTTCACTGCTCAAAAATACAGTGTTTGGAATGATCTATTTGCCTGTCTGTCCAGACTCAGGAACAGAGAAGTGTTTGAACATCTAGGAGAAATACTTTGGCTCCCTTACGATTACATTGAAGCCAGTAATTGCTCAGCATGCTTTCTTCATTAGCATTAAAATCTAAAGGAAGATAGGGAAATCGTATTTTTCAGTAACTTCTATATTTTTCGTTTTCTTCTAAAATCAAAATGAGAGAAGTAATTCTGGCAAATAATTTTCTTCATTCTATTCCATTAATCTCATCAATTTCTGTGATTAGCTACACATCAAAATATGGTGTATTTATTTTTCATTTGCTATGATAATCAGTATTTTACTTTATACACATAATCCGCATGCACCTCAGGTATTTTATCATCTTTTATTAAACTTAACAAGCCATTTCTTCAAAAACATAGCAATTGCTCTTTCTTGTCAAGTATCAGAAAGACATTAGCAAAAGTAAAGTCCTTAATCTAAACATAGTTTTAACCACTGGAAACCGAAGTTAATCCTTGCTTCTAGAAATGAATATTACCCTCTACTCTTCTGCATTGCATGCCATTTTGTTTTCAATTTGTTTTCAGATATGTTCTGCATATCTACATATCCGTATGTCTACAAATAAATATACTATTGGGTGGAGGGGATGACTCTAAAAGCCAAACTTAGAAAGTTCAGTTTAGTTTGAGTAGACTGTCAACCCAGAGAAGGCCCATTACATGACTGCCTCTCGGAGAGCACTTCAGTTTGCTAAGTCTTCAGCAAAGAGAGTTCGTGAAATCAGGGTCACTGTTCTCAAATCCAGATTTCCTTGGTGGTTTAACACCAGCCTATGCACATACTCAGAAGCTTTGCACTGGGAAGGTGAAGGATAGAGCCAGTGACTGGTCCAAAATGGGAAAAGGGATGTCGGAACCTTCATGAGAAGGCCTGAGTTATTAGGTATATTCAAAATGTAGATGCACAAAACTTACTGATCATGATAACATTAATCCTGGAAGCAGGGAGAAGAAGCAAGGGGTGCTTGAATACACTGTTCAGGTGAGGGCATCTGTGTGGTTCTTCCTTCTTAGCCTGGAAGATGGATGTGTTATTTTTTTCAGGGTCTGTATAGTTTGCAGCAGAGCGTGTTCAATGTGCTGTTCCAACATGCTAAAGTTTTTTGTAGTTTGTTTCCTAGAAACAGGTCAGGGAGCTATTCATGGTTCCTCAAGACCTTCTTTGAAGCTCCCGTGACAGGGTATGAAGGCTCTGGAGACTTCCAGATCACGAAGTAATGTGGTCCAGTTCTAGTGATCTTGCAGAGCTGTAGAGCCCAATTTCCTAACATCTGTGCTAGGAATATGATAAATGACTTGGAATCCATCAGCCATGTGAGATCCCTAAGCACTAATTGGAGAAAGAAGTTAAACTTAACTATGTATCATAGCTGAGGGGATGAGGAAACTTGTGTTTCTGGCTTTTCCAGATTTTAGCAAAGATTTCCAAGAAAATCGTAACTGGGAAACAAAGTATTGATGCTGGGATGTTGATAAAGATCAATGCCAAGATACTTTCACAAGATTGTGTGACTTGCCATGGACCATAAATCTTTTTCTTATGTCAGACAGGAGGAGGGGGAAGCACTTTCTAATGTATTAGATGGAAGATAATTTCTCTGAACCCTGAGAATCTAGGTTTGTGCTCAAAATATTGGCTTGAAGGGTGGTTTTGTTCTTGCCCATGGCCAGACTGGTGTTTCAGAAATGTAGTAAATAGGGTTTGTGAGATTAGGATCTTGAGACTCATGCAGACATAGGAAGAGTAGTGTAGGTAAATGTAGTACTGGAGCGAAGAGACTGTAAGAAAGGATCAAAACAATTGAGAAGCCAGGACAGTATTCACAAACATTGACACCCAACTATCGGGTCAAAGTTTGGGAGTAAAGCAAATGGCTCTACTGATTTTCATTAGGCTTTATTGATTAAACAGTATTAAAGCTGATTATTGAATGCGTAGTAAGATATATAAAATTCACAGAAATGACAAATGTGACGTTAAATCAGATATGACAATATGGTTTGAATATAAGCCTCCTGAAACAGGATTACCTAATGACTCTTATGCAGAGATCATGACTAGGGAAGAAGGACCTGTGCTCTAGGTGACCCTGCGTGTGCAGGGGGGATTGGACTAGATGATCTCTAGGGGTCCCTTCCAACCTTAAGAATTCTATGATTCTATGACTTGCTAATGATCAGAAAGACATGTGAAAAACCTGCCTGCCTGACATTTTGGTTCACAGTACCAGAGTACCAGAGTTACCAGAACTAGCAGCCTCCCTAGATTTAAATATGATTGAAAGAATAGGTATTAAATACCAAGGAAATTGTTTAGTGTGTGAGTCTTAAAGGTCTCTGCAACCATGACTTAAGTGAATGAAATAAGCAACCGACTAGCAGTTCTATTGCAGAAAGCAGAATATGTCACCATTATCAGGGCTCAGCAATGAGAGATGGAAGGTATATAAAATGCATTTTATTGCTTCCATTTTGGGGGCAATTGTAGCTGTCGACATTTTGTGCATTTGAAACAGACTGTCATTCACTCCCTAAGTGCTTCTGACAGCCAGAAAATATTGAGAAGGAAAAAGAAGGATGTCAAATTTTTTAGAGAGTAAAGGTGTAAGGGAGAGAAGGGCTAAAGAAGATGTATCAGTTTCTACTGGAAGGCTTCCCAAATGCAATCTGGCACAAGTAATGAAAAGAGAAGGTCTATTAAAATGAACCAACTCAGAGTTTTATGGGGATCTGCTTGTAACAGCTGTTCTGTTATAGCAAAAACAAAACAGAATGATAAGGTTCTCAAAGATTTAGCTAGATAGAAAGAGCCTAACAGGACATAATATCTAAATCTGAAAATTACAGGATTTCTAAATAATTTCAGATCTTCAAACCATCAGGAATGTTGGTTTTCAGTAGTTCAGTGGAAAAAAAAAAAAAAAAAAGGTTGGATAGATCTGGGATAATATAAAAATATAGTTATATTATAAAATATAGTTATATTATAGTTGTAGTTCTGCCACAGAGCAGATTCTTGTTGCAAAGAATCCATTTTCTTGTCAATTAAGAACTAAATATTTTTGAATCGATAGAAATTTTATATTGTTTAGTTCCAGCACAAAATAATCTGTATTCTAAGAAATTAAAAAATACTTAGTGATGATTCTTCCTTCCAAAACCTGGTTTAAAATTTGATCTCTCCTATATATTTAGGACAGAGTCCTACAAACAAGTATTTTGAAAATGTCACATCTAAATTGTTATTTCTTTAGCTTTTCTTCAGTGTTTTAGTATCTCTTACTTTAAGAAAGTTACAACATCTGCATGCAGTACTTCTGTTTGTTAATGTTTATTTTTGTACTTTTTCTCCCCTTACACAGATTCACAGATTCACAGAATATTTAAGGTTGGAAGGGACCTCTACAGATCATCTAGTCCAACCTTCCTGCTCAAGCAGGCACACCTAGAGCATGTGGCACAGGGCGGCATCCAGGCGGGTTTGGAA